>NC_080107.1:36979063-37326563 GCF_950005125.1 Chionomys nivalis | reverse complement strand
TAGAAAATCCAGGACCAAAGATGTATTTATTGATCAACCTTATTTTACAATTATCAATCATAATGTTGTTACTTTGAAATATGAACAAAACTTAAAATTCTGTTATATGGCAGTGTATAATTGATGAGCACGAAAGAAATCACACATGAACTAAACTACCATACTGTGCAACTGTTCACTGTATCTCAAATTCTAATTGGTCTTAATAATAAAAACCCAGAGTCATATATCAGGTGGGGGTGAAAGCTGCAAGTTCAGGGAAGCAGAGCAGCTAGCCAGTAGAGATCTTACCTATATGAAATCCTCAGACTGAAAAGGGAGAGATCTTGTCTCTGCCTGCCTTATATTCGTCTCCAACTCCCAAGTGCTGAGATCAAAGATGTGTGCCCCCGCCGTCTGGCTTCAATGGTTAACTAGTAGCTAACTCTAACCTCTGACCTTCAGGCAAACTTTATTTGTCAGAGCACAAACAAAATATGGCAACAGTGCTTGTCTACTTACCTTCAACTATGATGAGTCCCCTGCAAAAATGTACACATAAACTGAAAACATTATGCAGAATTTATTTTATTTTATTTTTTATTTTTTTGGCTTTACAAGACAGGGTTTCTCTGTAGCTTTGGAGCCTATCCTAGAACTCATTGTGTATGCCAGGTTGGCCTCAAACTCACAGAGGTGTACCTTTCTCTGCCTCTTGAGTAATGGGATTAAAGGTGTGTGCCACCACCACCTCCCAAACTTTCTCCATGCTGTCCTCAAAAGTCTTTGCACTGTCCTTGGGTACTTCCAGGCCACAGTACCTTTCACAAACTATTATTGTTCACAAACTATTGTTGTTCACAAACTATTGTGGCTTTGTTTAAAGCACAGACTTTAGCATTTTGAAATAAACCTATATACAGAAAGTGAGAAAAGATTATATCTATATCTATATATCTATATCTCACTTATTTACTTATGCTGTTTGCCTATCAGAAAAATGTTATCGATAAACTTGGAAAGCACAAATAACCTTCTCTGTATCATTTTAGTATTTATCTATGTCTATGCATTCTTTATGCTTGTATGTTCTGTGTGTATGTCTGAATATATATAGGTACATATATCATTAAACCCTATATAATTCATATTATTTTAAACTATTATATGTATCATACAATAGTGTACATGTTTATCTATCATTGATTTCTCCATTTCTCCATACTTGATTAATTTTCTCCAAAATTTATCTTTATCTTAGCATACCTCAAAGTTTCTTTCAGTAGAGTCAGAACATCTTCCAGTTTTACAATCAACCTGAACTGATTTAGAAAGTGTTATGATACATGAAAATGGAAACAAGACTTCAAAACTGTAAATGCACGAGTGTGCATGTAATTGAGTGTGCGGTATTGTTTGCATTTGTCAAGAACACAACAGTCAAGTGTTTGTTGGATGGAAAGCTAATCAATAGTATTGGAAAACTGGGTAATCCTACATAGATGGGGAAATTGGATTTATTAATGTTAAAATATTAGTATATACTAATTCATGTCAAATCAAAATAGAAACTTTAAAATGTTTGTAAATAAATACATACTTTTATTTCAGTTACTGCATGATCACTTGTTGGCATTCCTCAATTTCATCTTGTTATCTTGCTGTTTGAATGGCTTATACAGAGGCCGTGCTTGATGGAAAGAATTACGAAAGGAACTTGAAGAGTTGATTGAACAGACATACAGAAAATATCTTTTTTTTATTCTTTTTTTTATTATTAAAGAAAAAAATTTCTGCCTCCTCCCGCCTCTCTCCCCCTCCCCCCACTCCTCTTCTCCTCCCTCTCCAGTCCCAAGAGCAATCAGGGTTCTCTGCCCTGTGGAAAGTCCATCCAGGTCTAGGAAGGTGAACATCCAAACTGTCTAGGCTCCCACAATGCCAGAACATGAAGTAGGATCAAAACCCCGTGCCATTGTCCTTGGCCTCTCGTAGGCTCTCATTGTCTGCCATGTTCAGAGAGTCTGGTTTTATTCCATGCTTTTTCAGTCACAGTCCAGCTGGTCTTGGTGAGCTCCCAATAGATCGGCCCCACTGTCTCAGTGGGTGGGTGCACCCCTCGTGGTCCTGACTTCGTTGTACATGTTCTCCCCCCTTCTGCTCCTCATTAGGACCTTGGGAGCTCAGTCCCGTGCTCCAGTGTGGGTCTCTGTCTCTATCTCCATCCATCGCTAGATGAAGGTTCTATGGTGATATGCAAGATATTCATCAGTATGGTTGTAGATGATATGCAAGATATTCATCAGTATGGCTATAGGATAGGTTCATTTCAGGTTCCCTATCCTCAGGTGCCCAAGGAACTAACTGGGGACATTGCCCTGGGCACCTGATAGCCACTCCAAGTTCAAGTCTCTTGCCAACCCTTAGGTGGCATCCTTAACTAAGATATGAGTTTCCCTGCTCCCCTATCCAACCTTCCTTTATCCCCAATCATTCCGTTTCCCCAAGTTCCCCTCATCCTCTCCTTCACACTTTTCTCTCCCCATCTCCCCTTACCCCCATCCCAACCCACCCCCAAGATTCCAATTTTTTGCCCGGCAATTTTGTCTATTTCCCATAGCCAGGAGGATAACTCTATGTTTTTCCTTGGGTTTACCCTCTTGTTTAGCTTCTTTAGGATCACAAATTATAGACTCAGTGGCCCCTATCCATGGCTAGAAACCAATTATGAGTGAGCACATCCCATGATCTTCTTTTTGGGTCTGGGTTACCTCACTCAGGATAGTATTTTCTATTTCCATCCATTTGCATGCAAAATTCGAGAAGTCATTGTTTTTTTACCGCAGAGTAGTACTCTAATGTGTATATATTCCACACTTTCTTCATCCATTCTTCCATTGAAGGACATCTAGGTTGCTTTCAGATTCTGGCTATTACAAATAATGCTGCTATGAACATAGTTGAACAAATGCTTTTGTCGTATGATAGGGCATCTCTTGGGTATATTCCCAAGAGTGGTATTGCTGGGTCCAGGGGTAGGTTGATCCCAATTTTTCTGAGAAACCACCACACTGATTTCCAAAGTGGTTGCACAAGTTTGCAGTCCCACCAGCAATGGATGAGGGTACCCCTTTCTTCACAACCTCTCCAGCAAAGGAGAAAATATCTTGCAAAGTAATTACATGCTGCAAACATAAATTAGTAAATCATATGATTAAAATTTTAATGTTTTTTGTTACCCTTCAATCACAAGGATTTTATAAAATACTAAGGATGCATTTAATTACCAATCTAAAAAATAATTATGTAAATCAATTAATCCTCTTTGCTATTAGAATTTAGTTAGAAACCACATTGGTAGATATATCTCTTTCAAGGAAAGCAAATTCTGTAATTTCATTAAACTGTGAAATGTTTATAGTTTAAAACTTGTCTCATGTAGCTCATGAGTTCTAAGTGAGTACCCAAATATGTTTGATAATCCTGTTCTCAATTTAATCTGTACTTTGAAGAAATTTCTTTTATCTATTCAGCTCCAGTCTGGTGCATAAGGCAGATGAGCTGCACTGTTCTATCCTCCTACTTGTGCTTCTGCTTTTTTTTGTTTGTTTGTTTGTGGAATGTTAATCTGATTGGTTACTGCATATTCTTTTGAGGCTATACTTATAACATTTTACAAGCATTGCATCACTTGGAGGGCTGGCTGACACAATAGGATTATCTAGTATTCGTAGTAGTTCTGTTTCAGATATTACAGGGTTAATGTAATCATTTTAAATGTAATGCATTTTATTTTTTTTTCCATCTGACAAAGCTTCTGCTTATATGGAGACAGCACCTGAAGAATAGGCCATATGTACCACTATCATATACCATAGCACAACTCATATTATGTAACTCTAAACATTTTAGTTAATAAGTTAATGTATTGACATTTTAAATTTATTTTTTCTTATATATTATATCCCAACAGCAGTTTCCCTTACCTTCTCTCCTTTCAGTACCTTTCCCCATTTACTCTTCCTCCATTTCGGAAACTTGATAAAAGATCAGGCGTTCCAGGTAAATCAACCAATCATGGCATATCAAACTGCAATAAAACGAGGCAACTCTCCTCATATTAAGGCTGGACAAAGCAAGCAAGTGATATTAGCCATTCTGACAGGTCAAAGATGGTACCTTAGAGTAGTTTTGATTCACATTTCCATGACAGCTAGGGATGTTGAACATTTGCTTAACTGCTTCTCAATCATTTGAAATTCCTCTGTTGAAAATTCTGAGTTTATATTTGTGCCTCACTTTTAATTGAATTTTTTAATTTGTTGGTATCTAGTTGCTTGAGTTCTTTATATTTTTTTGATAACAGTCATCCGTCAGATGGAGTTGTTAGAAATCTTTTCCCTTTCCATAGGTTGTTGTTTTGTCCTTTTGACAGTGTCCTTTACCTTACAGAAACTTTTCAGTTTCATGGGGCTCCATTTATTAATTTTCTCTCTTAGTACCTGTTCTGTTGGTACAGAAACTTTTTATTTTCATGAGGTTCCATTTATTAATTTTCTGTCTCTTACTGCCTAATCTGTTGGCATTCTGTTCATGATTTTTTCTTCTATGCCAATGCATTGTATGCTAGTTTCTCTTCTATAAGATTCAGTGTTTCTGGTTTTATATCGAGGGCTTTGATGCACTTGGACTTGAGTTTTGTGCAGTGTGATAGATATGGATCTATTTACATTCTTCTACATACAGACATCCTGTTAGACCAGTACACCATGTTTTGAAGGTGCTTTCTTTTATGCATTTTATATTTCTGACTTCTTTATGAAAAATCAGATGTCCATAGGTATGTGGATTTACATCTGGGTTTTCAGTTTGATTCCATTGATCAACCTGTGTGTATTTATGTGAATAACATGTGTGGTTTTTTTTTTTAATTACTATACCTCTATAGTCCAGCTTGGAATCAGGGATACTGATATCTTTGGAAGTTCTATAATTTTACAAGATTGTTTAGCTATTCTGGTCTTTTTATATTTCTGGATGAAGTTTCATATTGTTCTTTCAAGGTCTGTAAAGGATTGTGTTGAATCTTTAGATTGCTTCTGGTAAGAGGAGCAGTTTTACTATGTTAATCCTGCAAATCCATGAGTGTGGGAGATCTTTCATCTTCTGAAATCTTCTTCAATCTTTTTCTTCAAAGTCTTGATGTTCTTGTCACAAGCTCTTTCACTTTTTTAAAGAGGTACCCTACAATACTTAATAGTATCTGTGACTATTATGAAATGTTATTTTTGGGGTGGTTAAAGTATGCCATCATATCATCTGCAAATAATGAAACTTAGATTTCTTCCTTTTGATTTGGATCCTCTTGATTTATTTTGGTTGTCTGACTGCTCTAGCTAGACCTTCACATACTATATTGAATAGATATGGTAAGAATGGACAACCTTACCTTATTCTGGATTTTAGTGGAATTGCTCTGAGTCTCTTTCCATTTAATTTTTATGTAGGCTAGCAGCTTGCTGTAAATGCTTTTATTATGTTTAGGTATGTCCCTTGTATCTCTGACCTCTAAAAGATTTTTATCATGACAGATGTGCAAGTTGCCAAATTCTTGTTCAGCATCTGATTAAACAATCATTTTTTTCTTTCACTTCTTATTATGGTGGATTACACTAAAAGATTTTCATATGTTAGTGATCATGATTTGATATGGTCTTGGATTCAGTTTGCAAGTATTTTATTGAGTATTTTTGCAATATTTATAAGGAAAATAGATCTATAATTCTCTTTACTTGCTGAATCTGTATGTGGTTTGGATATCAGGGTAATTGTGGTCTCATAAACTGAACTTGATAATATTTTTGTTTCTATTTTATGGAATAATTTGAGGAGCGTTAGTATTGATTTTTGATAAAAAAAATATGGTATAATCCTACACTAAAACATTTGGCCCTAGATTATTTTTGGTTGGAAGAATTTTAGTGATAGCTTCTATTCCTTTAGAGGCTATAGATCTATATAAATTGCATGTCTGATCTTAATTTTACTTTAATAAGTGGTGTCTCTCAAGAAAATTGTCCATTTCTTTAAGGTTTTCCAATTTTGAGGAGTGAAGGTTTTTAAAGTGTGACCTTATGTTTCTGTGATGGAGTTCTCAGGAGTCTGTTGTTATGTCTCCATTTTTCTTTTCGATTTTGTTGATTTGGACATTCTCTCTTTCTTGTTAAGTTAGTTTAAACAAGGTTTTGTCTATCTTGTTTATTTTCTCACTGAACCAACTGCTTGTTGTATTGATTCTTTTTATTTTTCTCTCCATTTTTTACTTTATCTTTCTTTCCCTGTTTGTTCTTTCTTGTTTTCTTAGGGGATTAATTTGTTTCCACCTGTTGTGTGTATGTGTGTGTATGTGTATGTGTGTATGTGTTTTGCTGGGTTCATTGAAGTGATTTATTTATTTACTTTTTAAAGATCTCTATCATCTTCAAAAGGTTGGTTGTTTTCTTGTACTTCGATTGTTTTACGTATTGGTAATTGAGCAGTCAGTACCTGTCAGTGTAGGAGCAGGGACACAGCAAGGGGGCTGTGGTGCTGGGAATGCCAACAACTTAGGTCTTTTGCCTCTCAATTGATGGAGTGGAGCTTTCAGACAGAAGCCTGAGTTCTTACCTATTATGGCTGGCAGGGACAGCACCTAAGCAATGGATGTAGATATTCAGCGTAGGTAGATTAAGGGTATGGCATGGGTCAGGGCATGGAAAAAGAGTATCTGCAGGGTGGGTCTGGTGTGAGAAAGTACCAAGTGCAGAAAAGGCTTCTACCTTCTCTGACTGGAATGGTCTGCACTTTAGCAGTGGATGTCTGCCCATGGTGTTAATTAATTTTTGAGATAGCATCTCACTACATGATATTATCTGGCCTCAAAATCACTATCTCACACGTCAACTACCCAAGTGCTGAGATTATGGATGTTTATCTACTATTGGAGGTAGCCTCAGAATATCCTACTGTTTCCTGTATCATTTTCCAGTTTCCAGGTGAAACGGACTAAAAACTTGCTACTCTCTGACACATTAAGGAAGTGTTAAAGCAAACAAACAAACAAATAAATAAAACTAAGAGAGAGGAAAACATGTTGAAATTTAGAAATGGAAAGAAAGAACTGCAGAAGAGCACAAATAAACAGAAGGGTAATGAGAAGAACAGAAATCCGAACAGCCTCAGCCTCTCAGCTCTACAGTACAAGCACTGGAAACAGAAATTACATTCAAATTAAAATCTTAAAAACCAAAATGGTAAACCAACCACCCTTATTGCAGTGCTACCCAGAGAGCAAAGACACAGTTCGCATAAGTGTCAAATTCAGTTGTGGAATCCCTGAGACAATGACTCTGGGGGACCCATTGACAGTAGGGAAGAGAGACCCTGACTAGAAGCCATAGATAACACACTATCTGGAGAGCAAACTCATCTTTTAAAACTTGGTTATCCGGGAGGCATGAGACCATTTCTATCCCTAATATTAACCCTCTGTAGGAACTCAGACATATTTAACTGTAATCCTAATCCTAGCCCCATCATCCCAACCCTAATAAAAACAATAAGCATAAATCTGTGTAACGCTTAACACAACTCTAACCCTAAACCCCTAACTACAACTTTAACCTTAGTCTAAACTCCACTGACCAAACCCTAACATCCTCTAACCATACTCCTAGCCATATCCATAAGAAGAAAAATGCACGTTCTCTGCAAGGCTCATGTTTATAATGCAGAACTCACTGAGAATTTATTGGGCCCAACTCAAAACAATAAGCTTGCATTTACTGTGGGAAGCTCATGCCTATAACTCAGCACTCATGGTGCAATTACTGTGGGTTCCTACTGCATAAAACACATCCCCGACTGGTTCATCTATTTTGGAGATGAATGTTTGTAGCCATGCAATCAGGGTCTATGTACTGTGGGAGATTCACACTACTAACTCATCACACTCGTGTGAATATACATTATGAGTTTCCAAACACTAAGCCAGAACTCATGGTGCATGCACTGTGGGAGGCTAGTGCCTATCAACTAGTATTCATCTTAAACTTCTAGTGTGAGTTTCCAAACAGTGAACCAGTGGCAGGTTTTATTCCTATAACACAGCACTCATTGTGAATGTACCTGGGAAACATGGCTAAATCAGTATTGTGCAAGTCTCATGTCCGTAACTCAGCATAAATTGTGAATGAATATACAGTGCTAGATTTCATATAACAAGTCAGTACTCAAGGTAAATGTATTTTGGGAGACTCAAGCTTATGAATTTGATCATATGGTGCAATTACTGTGGAGGGGCCATGTAAAGAACACATCACTCATAGTGCAAATACCCTTCCAAATATAATACCAGTATCACAGACACAGAGAGCAACAATAATAAACGGGACCTCCTGAAACTGAAAAGTTCCCATGAAGCAAAAGACACAGTCACTAAGGCAAAATGACAGTCTACAGAATGAAAAAGAATCTTCACTAAACCCACATTGGAGAGAGGACTGATCTCCAAAATATATAAAGAACTCAAGAAACTAGACATCAAATTACCAACAAACCCAATCAAAAAAGTGGGGTACAGGAAATTCTCAACAGAAAAATTTCAAATGGCCAAAAAGCACGTAAGAAAATGCTCAACATCCTTAGCCATCAGGGCAATACCTATCAAAACAACTCTGAGATACCATCTTACACAAGTCAGAATGGCTAAGATCAAAAACATCAATAATAACTTATGCTGGAGGCTGCAACAATTCCCTCCATTGCCAGTGGGAATGCAAACTTGGATAGCCACTTAGGAAATCAGTATGGCTGTTTCTCAGAAAACTGGGAATCAATCTTGCTCAAGACCCAGGGATAACACTCTTAGGCATATATCCAAATGATGCGTACTCATACCACAAGGACACTTGCTCACCTGTGTTCATAGCAGCATTATTTGTAAAAGCCAAAACCTGGAGACAACCTAGGTGCCCCTCAACTGAAGAATGGAGAAAGAAAATGTGGTACATTTACACAATGGAGTCACTCAGCAGTAAAGAACCATGACATCTGGAAATTTGCATACAAATGGATAAAACTAGAAAAAAAGAATCCTGTGTGAGGTAACACTGACTCAGATAGACAAACATGGTATATCCTCACTTATAAGCATATATTAGATGTAAAACAAAGGGTAACCAGCCTAAAGTTCATGATCCCAGAGAAGCTTGGTAACAAGGAGAACTCTAAGAGAGACAAACATGGATCTCTCTGGAAAGGGGAAACAGACAAGATCTCCCAAGGAAATTGGGAGCATGGAGTGGGGTAAAAGAGGTTGAAAAGGAAGGGAGAAGGGAAGATTGGAGAACATGAGGAAGCAGGATGCTCAAGAAAGGGGAAGGACAGTGAGGGATAGAAAGGAAAAAGATATCTTGATAGACGGAGTCGTTAAGGGGGTAATGAGAAACATGGTACTAGGGAAATTCTGAGAAATCCACAAGAATGACTCCAGCTAAGACTCTAAGCAACAGTACAAAGATGCCTAAACTGTCCTTCCTTCTGTAATTACATTTATTACTACCTTAATTGTCATCATAGAACCTTCATCCAGCAATTGATGGAAACAGATACAGAGGTCTACAGTGAAGCCCTGAGCCGACCTTTCAGGAACCAGTCCGAAAGAAAGAGAGGAGCGATAATATAAACAAAGCAGTCAAGACCATGATGGTGATACCCACAGAAATAGATGACCTGAGCTATTAATAACTCATTGACTCTGAACTGATAATGTGTGAACCTGCATAGGGTCAAACTAGGCCCACTGAATGTGGGAGACAGTTGTGAATCTTGGGCAGTCTGTTGGGCCACTGGCAGTGGGACCATGATTTATCCCTAGTGCTTAAACTGGTGTCTTGGAGCACATTATCTTTGGAGGGATCTTGTTCTGCCTAGATATGGGGAGCAGAGCCTTGGTTCTGCTTTGAAGTGATGTGTCAGACTTCCTTGACTCCCCATGGGAAGTCTTACCCTTTTGGAGGAGTGAATGGGGGGTGGGGTCAGGGAGAGTGGGGTAGGAGGAGAGGAGGGAGTGGGAACAGGGATAGCTATATAAAATGAAAAAATATTGTATGTTAAAAAATCTTACATAAAAAAGCAAGAAAGAAAAGGCAAAAACAAAACAAAACAAAAAACCCAACCAACCAACCAACCAAACAAACAAATAGCCTGGAATTCAGTAGTAATGGTTTATTTACTGAGGAACATTCACTCACACCACTGTGCAAGATTCAATATATTAAGCCAGCACTCATGTTACATGTATTTTAAAACTGCATTCATATAATCCAGAACTCATGGCTTATGTACTGTCATGCTTGTTCTGCACTTATGGTACATGAACTGGGCTATACTCCAAACATTACACCAGCATTCAGGGTTCATGTGCTGTGGAAGTCTCTAGCCAGTAACTCAGCATTCATGGTGCAATTACCATGGGAGGCTCACATATATAAATCATCACTCATGGTGCATGAACTGTGGGAAGGTAACATGTTTATGACATTGCTCATATTGCATGCTGCAGTCTCATGACTGTAGCCAAGCACTAATTGTTCATGTAGTTTAGAGGCATAAACCTGTATCACTGAACTCTTGGTTCATTTATTTTGGAAGGCTCACATTTGTACCCATCAAGCACCGTGAATGTACTGTGCAAGATGTAAATAAGTAACTCAACACTCAAAATCTATATACTGTTGGATGTTCATGTGTATACACAGCACTCATTGTGATTTATTGTGCATGACTCAAAATAATAAGCCGGAATTTACTGTGAAAATCTAATGCCTTTAATCCAGCACTCATGGCGCAATTGCTGTTGGAGGCTTTGGCATATCACAGAGCACTCATGGTGCATGGCACATATTTATGAACCAGGACTCATTGCGAATGTGCTCAGGACATCCTATCCTATAACAGAGCACTTATGTGCTTGTACTTACTGTGTGAGGCTCATGCCTAAAACCCAGCATTCATTGTGAATGCACACTTTATGATTCCAAAAAGTAAGTTAAGGGCAAGAGTTCATGTACTGTGGAAGGCTCATACCTATAATGCATCAGTCATGGTGTTTGTACACTGGAGTAACATGCCTGGAATTCAGGACTCATTGTTTATGTACTGTGGGAGATTAACCCCACTCAATCAGCATGTTTATGTGAATGTACTATGACTGATTCAAAATAGTGAGACAGAACTCATGGTGTGTGTACTGTGGGTGGCTCAGGTCTATAACCCTGCTTTCACAAAACATGATTATACAATGCTAGATTACAAACAGAAAAAAAATTGTAGTTCATTTACGTGACAGGCTTATACAATTAACACATTACTCATGGTTCACACTTCCAGAGATGCATGCTTTTAGCTGAGGACTCATTGTTTACGTACTGTGGTAGACTCACACTACAAGCCAGCATTCTTTGTATGTGTACTAGGGAAGCGTCATCTTTTTAACCCAGCATTCTTTGTGAGTGCACTTGAAAAGCACAAGCCTGTAAAAGAATGCTCATATGTTAGCACTTACTGTATAAGGCGCATATTTATAAGCCAGCACTCACTGTGAATGCACAGTGCTATATTCCTAAGAGTAAGTCAGCACTCATAGTGCACGGAATGTGGAAAGCTTGTGCTTATAAACCAGCACTCATTGCAAATGTACTGTGTGTGATAGGAAATTCACATTCATGGTGCATGGATTGCGAAGAGCTTGCATATAACTTCATCTCTTATGATGAATACATTCTGTATATGCATGCTTTTAGCCCAGAACTCAAAGTTTATATACTGCAGGAAATTCACAGTATACATATCACTCTTGGTGTGTGTATGGAGTATGGTATGTAGAGGTTCATGCTTATAACCTAACACTCACTGGAAAAGTGCACTTAAAACAGTAATCAAGCACCAAGCATGCATTTAGTTTGGGATATTGAAGCATAAATCCCAGAAGTATTGGAGCATGCGTTGTGTGAAGCTCAAGCCTTCAATCTATCATTCGCTGTTAATTTATTCAGGAGGGACAATCCTGCAACATCTGTGTGTATTTACTGTGCCTATAATCCAGGTCCTATTGTGAATGTACCTGGAAGATGTAATCCTGAAATTGGAAAAGTGATCTGTTTTTACATACTGTGTGATGTTAGTGCCTATACCCTACAACTTACTGTTGAATTTGTTTTTGATACACACTGCCATAATGGAGCACAAATATATTTGTACTTATTGTGAAAGGCTGGTACCTATAAATCAGCACTCATTCTGTTATACAAAGCTAGATTCCAAACAGTAATCCAGCACTCCTGGTGTGTAAATTGTGGAGACTTTCACTATAATGCAACCCTCATTGTGGATGTACTGTCCAAAATTCACAACAGTAAACCGATATTTATGGTTTATGTATTGTTCAAGAGCTCATATGACAAATCAGCTGCCTTGGTACATGTGCTGTGCTAGGCTCATATTTATAATCCAGCACTAAAAATGAAAGTACTGTTCAAGACTTGAAACAGAATACCACATGTAGAAGGAGCTGTGGGCCGGCCTGGGGGCTGCGGGCTGCGTTCCTGCCATGCGGCTCCCAGACGCCAGCTAGCTTATGCCCCAAAATAACGACACATAAACTGTATTCTTTTAAACACTGCTTGGCCGATTAGCTCTAGCCCTTACTGGCTAATTCTCATATCCCGATCAACCCATCTCTAATAATCTGTGTAGCACTAGTCTTACCGGGAAAGATTCAGCATGTCTGACCTGGCGGCTGGCTGCATCGCGTTTGCTCTGGAGAGGAGCGGCATCGCGTCTGCCCCAGAGAGGAGAGGAAATGGCATCTGTCTCTCAGAGGAGCTGCCCTGTATCTGAGCTCATTTCCTCTTCCTCCCAGCATTCTGTTCTGCCTCCTCCACCCACCTCTGTTCTAACCTATGAGGGCCAAGCAGTTTCTTTATTTTTTAACTAATGACCTTCCTCCATCAACCTCATGCATGGTTCTTTTCATATGGGAAGTTCACAGGTATAAACCAGCACTTACGGAGCACATATTGTATGGTGCTCCTGTGTAGAACTCAGACCTCACTGCGAATGTACTCTGGAATTGCACACCTTTCAAGGGGGACTATGTGATTATGAGCATTTCTGAGTGTACATCCCAAACAGTCAGCTAAAACCAATTGTGCATGTATTGCAGCAGTCTCATGACTACAACACATAACTCATTGTGTATGCATTCTAAATGCAGATGCTTGGAACACAGCACTCATGATTTGCCTGCTCTATGAGACTCACACAGTTAACACCTGACTCCTGGTGCATATCCTGCTCAAGCTTCATATGTAAAAGCCATTATTCATTGTGAAGGAGCTGTGTAAGACTCAAAACAGTAAGCCAGAGCTCATAGTGCATTTTGCTTGGGAGGATCACACGTATATCCCAGAGCTCTTAAATCACGTGTTCTGTGATATAAACCATTATTATAAACTATTCTCACTAAAAGTCATCACGCATTGTGAATGTATTTTGGATTTGCAGTCTTCTAATGGGGAATTCATCTGCTTGTATGCACCATACAAAGTTTATGTCTATAAATCAACTCGTACTGTGAATGTACTTGGGAAACATATGCCAGTTAAGAGCACTCATGTTCTTGGACTTAAAACGCCAAGCTTGTGCCTATCACCCAGAACTCCTTGTGCATTTACTGCGCTAGATTCCAGGCAGCATGAGAGTACTACCGGTGCATGCTCTTTGAGAGATGCAAGCCAATAACATGTTACTCACTCACTGTGCACATCTTTTGAGATTTATGCCTGTAACCCAGCACTTATAGTGCATATGTTGTGAAGTTTCATGTTTACAACACAGCAATCTTTATGAATGTACTGTGTTACAATAAAAATTGTAATGAGACTTTCAGGTGTATTTAATTTAATGGGTCAACCATATAGACCAGCACTTTTGGAGCATGCATTGCCTGAGACTATGTTGCCATTAGGTAGCAGTAATACGCTTTTAAGTGCTGTGCTGAGTTAATGACTCATTGTAAATGAACTTGGGAAAAGGCCTACCCTTTAAGGAGTTCTAATATGCTTGTATTTAAACTGTTAGGTTCATGCCTATATACATAAGCACTCCTGTATGTACAGTGCTAGATACAAAAATGTAAGCTACCATAAAATTCGCATGTACTGTGGGAGGCTCATGCCAATAGCATCACTCATTGTACATGTATTCTGATGACAAAGACTTCAGATAAACTCTGGTTTATGCATTGTTTATATCCTCAAACTACTACCGCATTACTGCTGCTTCATGTACTGGGAAAGCCTCATGCTTGAAACCAGCACTGATTGTAAATGTACCTTGTGATACTCAAAACTCTAAGCTGCCTCTCCTGGAGCACTTCAAGTGGGATGGTCACTTGTATAAACAAGCAGTCATGTATATTGTGTGAAGTTCCTTCCCAGACCCAGCATTCATTTTGAATGGAGTTAGGAAATATTCTCAGTAATGGGGGACTCATCCATTTGAACTTACTGTCCAAGGTTCCTACCTCAAACTCATGAATGTACAGTGTGAGACTAAAAGCAATAACCTAGCTAGCAGTCATGGTGCATTTCGTTATGGAGGATCACTTGTATATCCCAGAACATTTCTGATCTGGTGTTGTATAAGGTTATGACTGTAAGCAGGACTCACTCTAAAAGTACTTGGGAAAAATAGGTTTGTAACAGGGCATTCCTCTGCTTGTGTGTACTATGTATATGCTCTTGCCTATAAACCAGTAACAATTGTGAATGTTCTCTGTGCATGCCATTTACTGGGAACTCTTTTACATAATGTGCTAGGCTTATGCCTTCCAACACAGGAAGTTTTTGTGCATGTGCAGTGCTATAGGCCAAAGAATAAACAAATACTGCTTGGGAATGTACTATGAGAGGTGTATGCCTATAACACAGTACTCATTGCACACATATTTGAAGACATATATTTGTAACCCAGTACTCATGATTTTTGTACTGGGAAAACTCACAGCACGAACACAATATTCTCCATACATGTACTGTTGTTCACAACCCAGAACTCATTGTAAATGTACGGATGACACTAAAAACTGTAGCCTATCATTTGTAGTGGGTGAATTTTATTTGGGAGTGTCAGCCAACCATACATCCCGGCACTTTTTGGAACATGCACTGCATGAGGCTCATACATAGCAATGAATAGCATTAGGAATAGCAAACCTTTAATGGAGAACTTACCTTGTATGTACTGGGCAAAGCTGGTATCTGTGATGCAGGACTCATTTTGAATGTACTCAGGAGACTCAAGCCTGTAACATAGAACTCAACTTCTTGAGAACACTGTGTAATGCTTCTGCCCATAACCTGAATTTATTGTGAATCGTCTCATGAGAGGCATGCCTTTTAATGAGTACTTCTGTTCTTTTAAGTACTGTGAAATGCTCCTAATAAACCAGGACTGACAAAAAGTACAGGGGATATAAGATTGTAATAGGCAAATCGTTTGCTTGGACAGAGTGTACAAGGCTGGTGCCTTATACATTTATACATACAACATTTATTTTGAATATATAGTGTTAGATTTCAAACAGTATGGTAGCACTAATTGTGTACTAGCATACACACTACATTAAGCATTTAGTGTGGGAGGCTTAGGCCTTTTAACAATTGCTGTTTTCTGGCCACCTAGCTAGCTTAGACCCCAAAATAATCACATAGCAACTGTATTATTTAAATCCCTGCTTGACCCATTAGCTCTAGCTTCTTATTGGCTCACTCTTACATATTAATTTAACCACTTTTTGTTAATCTGTGTATTTGAGCCATAGGTTCAAAGCAATTCTTTATTCATTTACCAATAATAGCAACACACAGACAGAAGGACTTTCCACAGCTCCATGCTCTCTGGAATCATCTGACTCAGGAATTCAGTCCATCCCAGGCTAGTAGTCTGCCATTGAAGTACAAAAATAATTGAGAGTTTAAAAAGTGTCAACAACTACGCTATACACCAGGCTAATGAAATGAAAATCTTTTATATTGGGACTAAGACCTCCTAAAATATCAGTATTTTGTAAAATTCCCTAGGTGATTTCTATGTAGTAGGAATTTCTAGATGTAGAGATCTTCAGTTTTAGAAAAACACTTCTCTCTGCTTTTGTGAACATAATTTAAGGGCTATTTCCTATACATCTGGCCATGTTATTCACATCAGTGCCCACACAGTAACTGAGGCAATAAGGTCAGCCTCAGATGCACTTCATCTTAGCTTATGCTTTAAAGTAGAGAAGGCCAACTCACTGAGTTATTCTAGTCTCAGAAAAGTACTAGTTTAAAAACAAAATAAAGATGAGAAGAAAGAAAAGAAAGGACAGAAGAGAAAAAGACATATCTATTTGTATTTTTCCTCCTTTTTAAGTAAAACATAATAGAATGTTAAGCATGACATATAATCAACATTTTTAACTTTATTTAATCTTAGCTTTATTATATAATCTAGATGATAGCATTTTTTAACAGAAAAAAGTATAATAAGAGATACTTGTACTGACTTCCAGATTATACGAGCTACACATGTGGTCCTACTTCAGTTTCTTTCAATTCAAACAGGTAAGTGAACCCTTGCATTTTTTGTAAGTTTAATAAGAAATTAATAGTCCATATATGCACTGTTGTCAATCCACCCTACCTCTCACTTTCCCTAATACTCTTTATTAGGAGTATTTCATGCAAGTGTCTTTCCATAATGGCCCCACATCACGACCTTGTGTAAGCCATCACTCAATCTCTAATTTCATCTTAGTTATTCTCCCAGAAATGTTCAACACAGCTAGCCAGCTGGCCATGCCCTTTTCATCAAAGCCTTTTGTTTTATAACTACTAGATTCTCTGGTCTTTTCTCTTGTCTCAGTAGCCATGTCTCTTTGCCTGGCTCTTCCTCATCTAACCAGTGTGCAGATAGGGGAACTCACCAGGCTTTGCTACTTTGCTCTCTTCATTATTCTACCTGGACTTTCTACTTTAACCTTCTTATGGGTGAAAGAACTTCTGCATTCAATTTACAGATATTCAGATAGTTTAGGCTTTTCCACAGAGCTTCCTGAACACTATGTTAAACTCCCACACACCACAAGGCAACTATGACCATGGAAACACAAGGACATTTTGAAATCTCTGCTTCTACTTCCAAATCTTGGTAATCCATTATCCATAAAAAAAAAAAAGAGCAAAGGGAAATATTTTGAATTTTTAGTTGCTTTTGGTGTTTTGTTGCTGTTGTTGTTTGATAGCATCTTAGTTTGTATCTGGTCTGAACTTGCAATATAGCATATGATAACTTCAGACACATAAGCCTTATGCCTCAGTGCCTCATGTGCAGGAATTTACATTCAGAAAGAGAAATATTTTGAAAGAAAATGTTGTAGATCATATTGTTACTTTACATTTTTATAACCCAACAGCTTCTTAAGCCTTTGTTAAAAGCTACAACCCATGCCCAATCTACTTTCTATCTTTTACTTTCATTCATTTATTCACTCCAAAATATAGGTTATTCACCTTTCCTGTGCTTTTAAGCATCTTTAGTTTATTTGCTCATGTGGTACCTTTCCCTACTCACCAGAGGAAAAGCAGCCAACTAAAAGATAGGCAAGAGTGGTATGTATATCTGTATGAGTGTGCCTATGTGATGTGCATAATGATGAAGTGACATTTAACAAATTCCTAAATGAGGTAAGAGAGGATTTGATTCTGTCCAGAGGAAAATGGTCCTGACACCCTAGATCACTGACATGTGGTCCACAACTTTCTATCTTAATAGCGTTTCTTCTCCACCCTTAACTCTCAAGAGTTTCCTTAGGATTTTTACTTGTAGATCTTCACTCATAGACACACTTGGAAATCTCCACCCATAGACACTGGTATACTAAGTTTATCACCATCATTTGGATTAGAACTTAAAGTTACTTACTCAAGCAGATCCCTCTAATCTTGCTGTTACTCTGCTTTACCTATTGGGTTGTACAAATTATTCCCTACCTTCCTTTAATGCTTAGATTTACTTTTTAAGGACAGAGAACACAATTTTACTTACTTTGGATTGTTTTCCTTTTTTTGTGATGGCAGTTCCACAAGATTAAGAATCCAAGTATATCTAACCACTGCTGTATACTGGGGCATAGAGTAGTGAGCTGTTGCAACAATTTTCTGTTGTTTTATGTGTGTGTGTTTGCAGTGTATGAATATGTGTGCATGTATAGACATTGTTGTTAATAAAAAGCCAGAACTGAATTCTACATGATTTTCCCTTTGTGTAAGTCAGTTAGTATAATTATGTATATTTTATATATGCATGTTTTAATTATTATTTTAAATTATTTGTTTTTAATAAATAATAATTTTTATTTATAAACAATTATAATTTGTTAATAAATGTAATATCACTTAAATATTGTTTTAATCATTAGTATAATTATGAAAAATTCTCCAGTGTTCTACATCTTGTACTTGATTTATTTATTGTTATTTGTATGCTTTCATGAAATTCTTATCACTAGATTCTACATTGGCAAATAATTAGCTACACATCTCAGAAAGTATTAGCTGGTATACTATGTTTTGGTTCCTTTCTTATTAGTAAATCTATTCACTACAGTATTGTGGGAAAAGAAATACTATCCAATACTATATCACTTCATTTTGTAAGTGACATGAAGCAGCTCATCAACACTATTTGATCCTTAGGAGCTTATAGTTGGTGAAAAAGAAATATTACTTGTGCGTAAATATATCTTCTAGAGTTATTATTCTTTTTGTCATCATTTTGATTTTATATTTTAATATATTAGATTCTTAAAAAATATCAATCCAAGTTCCCATTCCCTCCCCTCCTCCCATTCCCTTCAAACACACCCTCCAACCCCACCCCCATCCAATCCTCAGAGAGAGTAAGGCACATTGCTTTGGGGAAGGTACAAGGCCCTCCCTACTATATCTAGGCTGAACAAGGTATACATCCAAAAGAATAGGACTACAAGAAGCCAGTACATGCAGTAAAGATAAATCCTGGTGCCACTGCCAGTGGTCCCTCATTCTATCCCAGGCATGCAACTGTCACCTACATTCAGAGGGACTAGTTTGGTCTTATGCTTGTTTCTTCCCAGTCCGGCTGGAGTTAATGAACTCCCATTAGTTCTGGTAGACTTTTTCAGTGAGTGAACCCATCATGACCTTGACCTCTTTGCTCATATTCTTATTCCTCCCTCTCTTTAACTGGACTTTGGGAGCTCAGTCAAGTGCTCTGATGTGGGCCTCTGCCTATATTTCCATCAGTTGCTAGATGAAGGTTCTTTGGGGATATTTAACATATCCATTAGTCTGACAACAGGGCAAGTCAAGGTTGAGCCCCCTCTCCTCTGTTGCTTATGGTCTTAGCTGGGGTCATCTTTGTGGATTCCAGAGAATTTCTCTAGAGCCAGGTTTCTGCTAACCCTATAGTGGCTTCCTCAATCAAGATATCTCTTTCCTTGCTCTCATCTTTGTTCTTTCTCCATCTCAATGATACTATCCCCTCAAATTCTCCTCAACCCTCTCCTTCTCCCCTCCTTTTCCCTTTTCACCCTCTCTTCTCCCATCATCCCTATGCTCCCAATATTATCAGGGGATCTTGTCTGTTTCCAGTTTCCAGGTGGATGGATATATATATATATATATATATATATATATATATATATATACACACACACACACACTTTGGGTTGGCCTTATTTGTTTCTTTGAGTCATGAACTATAGATTCAATGTCTTTTTCTTATAGCTAGTATCCATTTATGAGTGAGTACATACCATATTCATCTTTTTGGGCCTTACTCAGGATAGTGTTTTCTAATTCCATCCATTTGCATGCAAAATTCAAAATGCCATTTTTTTCCCTATTGAGTAGTACTCTAATGTGTAAATGTACCACATTTTCTTTATCCATTCTTTGGTTGAGTGACATCTAGGTTGTTTGCAGGTTCTAGATGTTACAAATAATGCTGCTATAAACATAGTTCAACAAATGTTTTGTAGTATGATTGAGCATCTTTTAGGTATATGCCCAAGAGTGGTATTGTTGGATCCTGAGGTAATTGGATTCCGAATTTTCTAAGAAATTGCCATACTGATTTCCAAAGTCGTTGCACAAGTTTGCGTTCTCATCAGCAATGGATGAGTGTTCCCCTTACTTTACATCCTCTCCAGAATAAGCTATCATTGGTGTTTTTTATTTTAGCCATTCTGACAGTTATAAGATGATACCTCAGAGTTGTTTTGATTTGCATTTTTCTGATCGCTAAGGATATTGAACATTTCCTAAAGTATCTTTTGGCCATTTGAGATTCTTCTGTTGAGAATTCTCTGTTTAGTTCTGTATTCCATTTTTAATAGAATTATTTAGAATTTTAATGTCTAATTTCTTGAATTTTTTATATATTTTGGAGATCAGTCCTTTGTCTGAAGTGAAGCTGGTAAATACCTTCAGTAATGTAGCAAGATACAAGATCAACTAAAAAATATCAAATCTCAACATTCACAATAGCAGCAAATAACATCAAATATCTTGAGGTAACACTAACCAAAGAAGTGAAAGACCTATTTGACAAGAACTTAAGAAGAAACTGAAGAAGATACCAGAGAATAGGAAGATCTCACATGGTCTTGGATAGTTAGGATCAACATAGTAAAAATGACAACCTATCTAAAGCATTCTATAGATTCAGTGCAATCCCCATCAAAATTCCAACACAAGTTTTCACAGACCTTGAAAGAACAGTAATCAACTTCATATGGGAAAACCAAAAACCCAGAATAGCCAAAAATAATCCTGTACAATAAAGGAACTGCTGGAGGCATCACCATCCCTGATATCAAGTTTTATTACAAAGCTACAATAATGAAACAGCTTGGTATTGGCATAAAAACAGAGAGATTTACAAATAGAATCAAATTGAAGACCCGGATATTAATCCACACACCTATGAACACCTGATTTCTGACAAAGAAGCTAAAATTGTACAATAGAAAAAGAAAATCTCTTCAGCAAATGGTGCTGGCATAACTGGATGTAAACATGTTGAAGAATTAAAATAGATCCATATCTATCACCATGTACAAAACTCAAGTCCAAATGGATTAAAGACCTGAATATAAATCCAACTACACTGAACCTGATAGAAGAGAAAGTGGGAAGTAGTCTTCAATACATGGGCACAGGAGACTACATTCTAAATACAACCCCAGTAGCACAGACATTGAGAGCAACAATAAATAAATGGGAACACCTGAAACTGAGAACCTTCTGTAAAGCAAAGGACACAGTCAATAAGACAAAAAGGCAGCCTACTGAATAGAGTTATCATTTTTTTCATTCACGTCTTTCGATGTTGATATTTTCCCACTCTGATGTCATTTTTAAAGAGTGAGGGCTGCTGAGAAGCCAAGGATAGTGGCACTGGGTTTTGATCCTACTGCATGTACTGGCTTTGTGGGAGCCTAGGCAGTTTGGATGCTCACCTTACTAGACCTGGATGGAGGGGGGAGGACCTTGAACTGCTCACAGGGCAGGGAACCCTGACTGCTCTTTGGACTGTATAGGGAGGGGGAGGGGAGTGGGGAGTGGGGGGGAGGGGGAGGGGGAGGGAAAAGGGAGGCGGGGAGGAGGCAGAAATTTTTAATAAAAAAATAAAATAAAATAAAAACAAACAACAAAAAAATTCAATATTTGAGGTAATCACTACTACTTCATTTTGGGCTGGCACTTCCACACATGCTTTCTCCCAGTTCTGTGTTAAGTTCAGATGATCTGCTCTGCTCAATCATGTGCCAGCCTAGGTAAAAATAATAAACTCTCAAAGAACAGAGAGTTTATGACTTTATTCTCCACTAGAAACTTCTGAAGAGCTTTAAAATTTGCCAATGTGTGTACCTCTTTACAACTGGGAGATGGCATGTTTGGAGGTATCTTAGTGAAGACTAAAATCTCATTTTAGTGATTTTAATGTGCAACCAAGACTGAGAATCAGAGCATTCAGGTAAAATAGCTGACCCAAAATGAAAGGATACAGTCTGAAAAAATGTTGACTTAATAATGGTTTTGCAGGTATTGCTATAAAATGTGCTTTAGTATTACATGAAACTGTACTTAAGTTATCTTGATAAATTCATCATGGTGCATGAAATATTTGGGCATGTCATACGTAAGCATATGAGTACCATTATTTGAAAACAGGTTTATATTCCCTAATAGGATGAGAGAGATTCCAAGCTGCTTCTCCGCAGGAAAGTAATGCTTTATTCTCCCTGTACCTTTTCCTTATGGCCATGAGTTATGGCATAGGAAAATAAAATGGAGCCCTGGAGAAAATTCATATGAGAAAAGTGCATGCTGGGCTTGTAAAATCAGCAGGTTCATTTTTGGGCTTATGTTTTCTGTGTTTCAAACATTTTTGATCCAGACCATGATGGTTTAGTACAACAAAATAATGCTAAATAAATTTTGCAATAAAATAAATATGTATTTAGTCACTAGCAGGGTCATGCATCATATACATTAGTACACTTTATCTTCAAAAACTACTTTCAAGTTGGTAAATTTAATCCTCATTTTTTACATGAACAAATTGGATGAGTAAATATATAGCAATATGTCTAAGGTCACCCAGATAATAAGTGGTTAAGTATACTTTTGGTCTACAGATCTACATGGTTGATAACAGTACTCCAAAGTATGACTAGGATTGTTCCAACACTATGCAGATTCTCTGAAAGATCTACAACCAATCAAATGCTCCAAGTTAACTTTCTACATTAAGAAACATTCTTAAGTCATGTGGTGATGCATGCCTTTAGTTCCAGCACTGGGGAGGCAAAGTTGAAGGTCAGCCTGCTCTGCAGAGCATGTTCCAATACAGGCACCAAAGCTATACAGAGGAACCCTGTCTCATAAATCAAAAGGGAAGGAAGAAAGAAAGGATCGGAGGGAGGGAGGGAAGCGGGGAGAACAGGAGGGAGGAAGGGAAGAAGAAGAAAAGAAGAAGAAGAAGAGGAGGAGGAGGAGGAGGAGGAGGAGGAGGAGGAGGAGGAGGAGGAAGAGGAAGAGGAAGAGGAAGAGGAAGAGGAAGAGGAAGAAGAAGAAGAAGAAGAAGAAGAAGAAGAAGAAGAAGAAGAAGAAGAAGAAGAAGAAGAAGAAGATTTTTATGATGTCCAGAAGATTTTTATGATGTCCAGATTTCAATGTTCTTTTATCTCTTTTCAAACAGATCATCAGGATACCAGGATACTCAGGACTCTTCTTTCTTGACAGAGCAGAAGAGTAAGCTGCATGTCTTAGGGAAGGAATCATTCGTCTTAGTGTTAGAGATTAAAGTGTATTTGCCCATGGAGCTGATTCAAGAAGCAGAGAAGGGTGGGAAGTTGAATTGATCACCTGAGCCATACCAAGTCAGCTGCCTGAAGGGTAGCATCCTCAACAACTAGCACCCAAACCATCAAAGGAGAGTGTAATATCTGTAATGTCAGGTCTCTTTTGCAGTTTCAAATTCACGTTGAAGAAGCCTGAAGCTTCCTCTCTTAACGTGATGCCAACAAAACACTTAGGAAGGATTATCGTGATTTCCACAGGGCTAGGTAATACTCCATCCTCATTCTTTCCTAGCTCTAACTGAAGTGCAATTCCAGCAATTTCTGTCATTTAAATTGTAATGACCCCTTTAGGAAAACCTACTAGCACCCTGTAAACAATAAGAGTAGTTTATAAAAGAAACTATACTAAAAGATTTGAAAAAACCTCATATGTATTGAACATTGTTCTAAAGTTATTTTGTGCTTTTTACATGTTCAATCAAGTATGAAACAGAATTATAAATGTTATTCTTTCCAAGCTTGGCAGATGTTTATCTCAGGATGGAATTCTGGACACAAGCAAAATGAACTTTAAAAAGTTCTTTGCAGAGGATAAGTGAGTGGTTTTGCACTTCATAGGAAAACTCACTGTACTATATACCCTTGATACTCAGATTTATTTTGTAAAGCCTTCCTTCCACCATTTTTACAATCCTATTGGCAATTTTCATTGTTCCTGTGTTATTACTGCTTACTTGGTATGAAGCAAAAATCGTGTTTTAAAGCACTATATGAAATTCCATTGAGAATTAAATTCCTTTCCTTTCTTCCTCATCAGTGTGAATTTGATTCAGAAGAAAGATAGATTCACAGCCAGGGAGTTGGCTGCCCTGTGTTATCTGTGAGAGGTTCCAATCAGAAACAGCTGAACTCCATCTTTGCAACAACCATATGCCAGCTTCCAAATCTTTTGGGGGAAAAAGCTCTGTGGGACTGTGTGTCATTTGTATGAGACAAAATTTCAAGGTAGATGTTGAGATATACAAAGCTGTCAAAAATGAACAAAGTGAACTTAGGGGAAATCTTCACAAAGATTTTTTCTGAGTTCCATCGAAGCTTGAGAACAATGTGAGCTCCCCCTTACACTTTATTTTGCTCTTTAATGTCATCTGTGTCTCTGTTTGTTCCCCTGGAATTCTCTGCCCAAGCTCAGTTTCTATAAGAAACTCCCTTATCAGCCCTAGTAAAGTCCTGAGGTTCGCTATAAAAAGATACAATCTGAGGCTCCAGACTATTGCAGAATGAATGTCTCAACATGTCGCTTCCACATCTCATCTTCCCATCTGCCTGCTCTCTCCTAAATGATTTAGTTGCCTTGTTGCATTGCACCTGTCTCTGCCTTGCATGATTCTTGCTTTATTCCTGGACAAATCTTTTAACTGTCATCTTAGAGCTTGGCCTCGAGGTCTGTGCTGTTCACTACCATACTTAGATTGTGCCAGGCTCAGGAAGCACGAACAGAAACACAGCCCCATTTGTCATGTTTCTTTTCATCTTGCTACCACCAATCCTGCACTGATTTAAAAAGCATCTACACTGCCCTGGGCTTTCTCTATGAAGGTGTTTACCAAATGCTATAAACCTGTCATGCTTCTCCCCAGGCACCTTTTCTACTATGCTTCAAGCTGAGATGCTTTCCTTTCTTTATCCCAGTCTGGTAGACAGATATGTTCAGCTTACTTTGTTAAGCATACACTTTATGTCATGTTGCAGGACATTTATGATGATGACAAGTGTTGATCAAATGCAAACACTTGGGTGACTTAATTTTTTCACATTACAAATGAAAAACCGTTTATCCTCATAGGAACCAATAGTTTTGTTATGGTACCAAAATCTTTCCAGACCCTAAAAAAATGAAGATAATTTTTATTCCCTTGTTGCTAACACTATACCACTGTTAAAATATTATTGACTCTCAGCTATTTTTATTTTCTTTTCCTACCATCTTTATGCAATTTTGTTGAGTAGGCTGTTGAGAACTCTTCTCTGTCTTCAGCGAGGAATCCTACCAACTTCAAATACTGGATACATTTTGGTTTCTGCTCTTTGCTTATTGTCTAGGTAATCCCAGGTGAGGTAATAAGTTCTTATAAATTTTTGTCATTTCATTTAGAAAATTATGACAGTAATAATCACTGTCTTTGATATTATTTTGCTATTATACTCTAGCAAATATTTTTTGCTTCACCAGGATCCTGAAACTTCTTACATGCGTCTCTATACAACTGCTTGAAGACAAAACAGTTTTCAGGAAGAATCTTGTATTCCTACTGATTTCTCAGAACATGAAATTTCACTAGTTATGGTTTCAATGTAAAAAGTTTCTCATAGACTCATGTGTCTCAATACCTGGTACCCAGCAATGTTGTCTTACAGGCTTGTGAAAACTTATTTTTTTTATTATTATTATTTTAATTGTCGAGACAGGGTTTCTCTGTAGTTATTTGGTTCCTGTCCTGGAACTAGCTCTTGTAGACCAGGCTGGCCTCAAACTCACAGAGATCCGCCTCCTCTGCCTTCCGAGTGCTGGGATTAAAGGCATGCGCCACCACTGCCCGGCTTTGTGAAAACTTATTGATAAAGGAAATGTTGTGTCTTTGAGAGTAATAGGGCCTGTTTTAATTCTAGTGCCATGACGAATCACATGATCATGACAACTTTTAAAAGGAATCATTTAACTAGGAGCTTACCTACAGTTTTAGATTATTTGTCTATGATCACTGCAGTAGGGAGAAAGAGACTGGATCTGTCATGGACTTGTGAAATCTCAAAGCCAACTCCTAGGGACGTACTTTCTGCAACAGAGCCATGCCTACTCCAACAATGCCATACCTCTTAATCCTTCCTAAAGTTCCACTAACTGGCAATCAAAAATTCAAATATGTAAGTGTTTTGGGAACAGTCTCATTCAAACTTCCTCAGAGATTTTTTTTTCTCTTAATGAATTTAGCACTTGAAGTTAATAGTCGTGAAAATTTTTAACAACTATCAAATTGGTCTGACCCAGTAGCTTTTTCTTTTATAGCAGATTTGAAGAATAAAATTCATAGACTACAAAGAGTGAGTTTTAGCAAAAATCTTATTATTTATTAGATGCAACACTAGAGAGAAAGAGAGAGGAGCAGGGTCAAAGCCCCTGCACAAACAGGTCACCAAAGAGAGGTTTTTATTATTATCATTAATTAAATTTTTAAAATTTATTTTACAACCTGACCACAATTCCCCTTCACTCCTCTCCTCACATTTCCTTCTGTCACCTCCCTCTGATCCCCACAATCCACTTTCCCTCTGTTTCTGTTCAGAAAGGGCTATACCTACCATGTGTGTCAATAAGACATCACATATCAAGTTGAGGTAGAATTATGCTCTTTCTCTTGTATTAAGGCTGGGCAAGGCAAACCTATGTGGGGACAGGATGCTTTTTTAAGGGCTGATAGTAGAAATGGGTGGCATATAGGGGTATGGCTTGGTAAATCCAGTTAGGCTAAGCATGTGGTGTCTACGTGTCTTAATTCCTCTCCCATCTTCATATATAGTTCCCAGGTAAGAGTGGGCGATAATGAGCAAGGAAAATGAAATCTCCTCCAACAATGAAGACCCTCAAAAGGAAAATGAATGGAATATTACCTCTGGGTTGGAGACATAATATTGTCTCCTCCCTTAAAGGTAATCAAATGGCAAAAGTTAAACACTTTTCTGAGGAACCAACCACCCTCACTCAGAAAAGGAGATCCACTCTAAGCCATGCTACAGAAATGGTATGTATATTATCTCTTTAATCAATTGATATACTTTTCTTTCCCAGAGTTTATATCCCCTGATACAGTCACAACAGAGCTGCCATAAAGGCTCTGTTTGGTCTTCCCACCTTTCTGAGTCTAAAGGTATAACTCTTCCTTTTTCTTCTCTTTTGTCTTCTTCTTTCAGATGTCAGCCAGAGACTAGGTCTGTTTTTTTTTTTTTTTTTTTTTTTTTTTTTTTTTTTTTTTTTTTTTTTTTTTTTTTTATGGGACTTTTCTTCCTCACTATTTCTATGAAGCTCCCCTTCCTTCTATGTGGATGACCTCCATGCCAGATTTGTAGAAATGCCATGGATTTTTTTCCCATTCTCTTTTCTACCTTCCTCCTCCTGGCAACTTCTGAGATTTACAGCTTGCTTGCTTTGGCTCTTTTACTTTTAAATTCTAGTAAAGTTATCAATCAGTTTTTAAAAAACTACTCTATTATTAGATTCACTTTATCAACAGGACTAACAATCCCAAGAATGGACTCCACTTTCTTCAGCAATATGTGCTGTCCGACAGGAACCCCAAATTCCCAATAATGTAATTATTAGGATGCTGAACTCTGTTGGAAAAAGGAGGATATTGGGTCAGACATTGACATTTATATCCTGGTCCATTTCTTTCTATGCTTTTTTGTAAAACTTTCATACATTATATTTTTATCATGTTTGTCCCCTAATCGAATACTTGCCAGAATCTTTTCCACCTCCCTACCCACCCAACTTTGTATTTTATCTCTCAAGCAAAAGCAAAGAAAATAAAAAGAAAATGAAAACAAACAACACACCAATATAACAAAAATATGACAAAATGAAACAAAAGCACACACACAACAAAAAATTAACAACAACAACAACAACAACAAAAAAACCCTAACACAAAGCTTTGAACCATGGAATTCATTTTGTGTTTGCTAATAGCTCTCTCTTAACTCTGGCAACACCACTTCTTGTCCATTTTGTTCCTTCCTAATCTGTCCAGATAAGAGGAATCTCAGTCACATGCTCCCAACACTATGGAGTCAGCATTTGTATTCTTTCTTCACTGTGAGCCAAAACAAAGCTTTTCTTTCTTAATTTTCTTCTTTACTAACAGCAATAGTAATTAACAAAGAAAGTTGGTAGTAGAAAGTTGGTAGTTTGTTGTGATGAACCTGGATTGAAGGAGGAACGTGTAAGAATGAACAGCTGCACAGTGGGTAAGCCTTAGATTACTTAGTCATTCTTTTGTCAATTCAGAAAAGCAGAATGCCAGTGGAAATGTGGAGAGCGAAGAAAGACTCCTGTAGTGTCAGAGGAAATCAAGATCTGTCAGGAACTGCACTTAAGAAATTAATGCTGCATTCTGGCAGAGAAGTGCAGTACTCTCTGCATATATACAGTGAAAAAGAGTAATGGGAGGCCTAAAGTTATGTTTTAAGTTTAAGTTACTATGCTTAAGAGATCTATAAAACAATAATGCCTCTTACCTGTCTGTCTAAAGACAGAAAACTTCCTGGAATGCTGGGGACTCTTCATATAAGATAATGAGCCATGTGTTTTCACTTCTGTAAACAATGTGGATTGTCCAAACTACACAGGATGTCCACACATAGGTGGTTTTTGCTTTTATAAGCACCTTTCTAATGTAATTTCTGTCTGTTCTCTGGGATTTCAGGATATGGACTTGGGCAGTGTCCATTTTCAAGGCCAGTGTTTAATAAAATTTACTTCATATTTCACTCAAAAAGTGTGTTTTCCCCCACTGTGATTAACAAGAGAAAATAAGAAAAGATAGATCTTAAAATGTATAGTTTGTTGAGAAAAGAATCTTGATTCTCATTAAAACTGCAGCAAAGGCCAAAGAGAATGAAGTAGCAATAATTTGATAATATATTGTCAAATATATTAAGCTGTTAGTCAGAAATCTCATTCTTCTCTGAAAAGGTCAATAGGAAAGGTGCCTGGAGGGCAAGACCTCACCCATCCACTAAGGAATCCAGGAGGTAAGAGTTCAAATTTCTTTGAAATGCTTTCATTTGAAAAGAGTGTTTGAGAAAGAATAATCTTCAGGATGTCTTGCTCTGGAAAGGGTACCTATGCACCACTATTTAGCTGAGGTAGAATGTATCCAGACTATATTTATTTTCAGGTGACAGTAAAACTTAGAGACATTTTTCCATGCATGTGAGATGTAAGAGATAGGGGTCATAGAGGCAAATCATCAAGTGCCACCCTCTCAATCACCACCATCAGTTTTCCTATTAATAACATGTTCCAACAGTATGAAAATTTCACTGGATATCAGTTATTTATCATTAATATATTTTTACTTAAATAGACTTCACAGTTTACATTGGGGTTCATTGTATTGTTGTCTTTGAATTTCCATAAATATATAATTTAATCTATGCATATTATAATATTAACTAATAATTTTCTCACAAAATAATAATAAAAGTCAAATCCCTTAAGTTAAATTTACGAATAAGTAGATTTACTCCCTTCCCCTGAAGCAAAAATTTTGATTTTCATCTAATTTGCTCTAAATGATTTTCACTTGAGAGTAACAATAAAGATAGGGCTCCTTAGGAAAGGTCTTACTGGAAGGAGAGGTTAGTGCTTGGTTGTCATGAGGACAGGAAACGAGTGAAATTTTAAATTATTTATTGGTAATTATCCCAAGATAATTATCTCAAGATAATTTCACAACTCCTCTCTTGACAGAAGAAGAATAGAAATTTACTTTGATATTACCATGAGAAATAAAGAGGTAAGGGGCATCAAGGAACTTTGGCGGGTAACAAAGAAATTAAATTCTCAAGCTTGTTCACGCCCAGAAACCTGTGACTCACCATTACTGTTTACATCTTCCTTGGTACTGGGCACTGCAGCAGACTCTCTGGGTACAATGCTATTCTTCATATGTGACAGGTCCTTTTATTTGGAGGAAGGCAAGTAGCATAGATATTCGGATGTAACAATTTGTTTGGTCAAAAATAGTTGTGGATTTTTAGTTTACTCATCCTCTTGTTTGAAGGATTATGATCATAATTTCTATGATGGTTGAATATTAACTAGAAACAGAAATTCGAGAGAATAATCAATAATTAATCACTCTTTTCCAACTCTAGATTTTCAGTCTGAATTTGACCTGAGAGACTATTTTATGATATTTTGGATAGAGGATGATTGTGCACACAAGTGAACATGCGAACCTTCCCAAGTATGGATATTCAGAGATGTTATGTGCAATTTCACATAAAACCTATACAGCCTACATTGATAAGTGATTTACTTATGAGAAAAGAAAAGGTGCTACCTTGTACATTTTTTTTGAGGTGAATTTAGACTAAGAGAAGGGTGTTATTTTAGTTTCTTTTCCTTTGCTGTGATAAACAACACAACAAAGACGAATTATAAGATAAAATATTTAATATGGTTTAGAGATTTATTTGTATTGGTTAGAGTATATATAAAGGGTTAGAGTCCATAATGGCAGAGAAAGGGAAAAGCTGAGAATTCACATCTTGTTACACAAACAAGAGGCTGAGAGAGGGCACTGGGAATTACATAAGTTTTTTGATACATCAAAGCTCACTCCAGTGAGACACATTCTCCAACAACGACACACATAATCCTTTTGAAAGAATTACAGAAACTGGGGACAAAGCAGTGAACTATATAAGTCTATGGGGAACATTCTGATTCAAACTACAACAGGCACACTGAAATTATATTACGAAAATAAAACCCAAGAACTTAGTGGACATATCAGACCAAGGAAATCGACTCAGATACCACAAAGGGGTAAAGAACTGGTGAGGGTCTTCACAGACCTATCATGTAACTGGCATATCACACACTACCTGATCTGTGCATCAAAGACCTTTTTTAAAAGGTTTATTTGTTTATTTTGTATACAGTGTTCTGCCAGGTTGCTGGGGATTGAACTAAGGAACTCTGGAAGAGCAGCTAGTGCTCTTAACCTCCGAGTCATCCCTCTAGCCCAAAACAGCTCACAGAAAATAATTTGATGTTAGTTATGTCTATCATCTTATTTCTATTTCTCAGTAGCCCAGAAATTCTGAGAATCATCTTTTCTTGAATCTGGAGATGGCCTGACCAGGATCTAATTCTAAGTCGGTTTTAGTATTACTTAAAGGGCACATTTAAACATTTCTGTTTAAAATAATAGATTTTTTTTTATTTTTATTCTTTTTTTAATTAAAATTTCCACCTGCTCCCCGTTTCCCATTTCCCTCCCCTCCTCCCCAAATATTGCCCCCTCCCCCCACTTCCCTCCCCCTATTGCCACTCCTCTTCTCCTCCCCCCACACCATTCCCCCTCCCTCTCGATACTGAAGAGCAGTCCAAATTCTCTGCCCTGCGGGAAGACGAAGGTCTTCTATCTACTTCCAGGAAGGTGAGCGTCTAAACAGGCTAAGCTCCCACAAAGCCAGTTCATGTATTAGGATCGAAACCTAGTGCCATTGTCCTTGGCTTCTCATCTGCCTTCATCGTCCGCCATGCTCAGAGAGTCCGGAATCAACCCATGCTTATTCAGTCCCAGACCAGCTGGCCTTGGTGGGCTCCCAATAAATCAGTTCCACTGTCACAGTGGGTGGGTGCATCCCTCGTGGTCCTGATTTTTTGCTCATGTTCTCCCTCCTTCTGCTCCTCATTTGGACCTTAAGAGCTCAGACCGTTGCTCCAAATTGAGTCTCTGTCTCTACCTCGATCTTCATCGCCAGATGAAGGTTCTAAGGTGATATGCAAGATATTCATCAGTATAGGATAGGGTCATTTCAGGTTTCCTCTCCTTAGTTGCCCAAGGTACCAGCTGGGGACATATTCCTGGACACCTGCGAACCCCTCAAGAGTCCAGTCTCTTGCCAACCCTAAGATGGCTCCCTTAGATAGGATATATACTTCGCTGCTCCCGTATCCTTCCTTCCTATATCCCAACCATCCCAATCCCCCGAGCTCCTCCCATCCTCCCCTTCTCATGTTTCTCATCCCATTTCCCCTTTGCCCCATGCCACCTCACCCGCAAGATCCCAGTTTTTGCCCTGCAATCTTGTCTACTTCCCCCTCTCCATGCGGATGACTATATGATTTTCTTTGGGTTCACTTTCTTATTTAACTTCTCTAGGATCACAAATTATATGCTTAATGTCTTTTATTTATGGCTAGAAACCGATTATGAGTGAGTACATCCCATGTTCCTCTTTTTGGGTCTGGGATACCTCACTCAGGATAGTGTTTTCTATTTCCATCCATTTGCACGCAAAATTCGAGAAGTCATTGTTTTTTACTGCTGAGTAGTACTCTAATATGTATATATTCCACACTTTCTTCATCCATTCCTCCATTGAAGGGCATCTAGGTTGTTTCCAGGTTTTGGCTATTACAAACAATGCTGCTATGAACATAGTTGAACAGATACTTTTGTCATTTGATGTGGCATCTCTTGGGTATATTCCCAATAGTGGTATTACTGGATCTTGGGGTAGGTTGATCCCAAATTTCCTGAGAAATCGCCACACTGATTTCCAAAGTGGTTGCACAAGTTTGCATTCCCACCAGCAATGAATGAGTGTGCCTCTTTCTCCACAACCTCGCCAGCAAAGGCTATCATTGGTGTTTTTGATTTTAGCCATTCTGACAGGTGTAAGATGGTATCTCAAAGTTGTTTTAATTTGCATTTCCCTTATCGCTAAGGAGGTTGAGCATGACCTTAAGTGTCTTTTGGCCATTTGAATTTCTTCTGTTGAGAATTCTCTGTTCAGATCAGTGCCCCATTTTTTATTGGGTTCATTAGCATTTTAAAAAATAGATATTTTAAATACCAACCACATGATCGGCAGCTATATTTAAAGAGTTAAAGGGTATATGCCAAGTGACATCAACTCATTAAGATGATCATTTATAAAACTTCTCAGACCTGCTGAACCCTCTGTTTATCCTTTATTTCTTTTACACAACGAGTCAATAAAACGTTTCCGATTTGTATTGATTTTTGTATGATGAGAAATTGTAAGGTTATAAAGGTTTACTCAGATTAATAAAAGTTGACTTAGGGATTTATACCTAACTACTTATGTCTTTGCTAACTGCTCGACTAGGCTTCTAGAAAATTTAGATATGTAACAACATGTTTAGTAAATAAGGTCTATTCAATAAATAAGATTTATAAATTCCTAAGGTCTAGTCAGGTTCAAAGTAATATTTGTCTAAATTCTTTGTCCTTGCTCATTCTATTCAGCTTTAGAGTTGTAATATTCTATAACGGCACACTACAAAAGGAGAGGAAAAGTTGCCATTCTCCCTATGGATTGTATAGGATACAAAATCAATTAATATGTACTAATCAGTGTTTTTATCAATTGAAGTCATGGTTAGTGATGCCCCCAGCAGCAATTTTACTGTTTGAGGTTGTTTTGACTAACTTGGCTCATTGGCTCACAATTATGAATTTGGATATTAATTTCTCAGTGGTAAGATTTGCACTGGAATATCGGTGAGTACTGCATTGAATAATATTGTAATACCAATCCTAGAAATTTATTCAATATAGGTATTCTTCTCTTATGCCTTCCCCAATTTCTTTCTTCAGTTCTTAACATTTTCATCATAAAAGTCTTCACTTCCTTAGTTAGATTTATTCCATGATCATTTTAACCTATTGTGAATTGAATTATCACCCTGATTTTTTCAGTATGCCTGTCATCTGTTTACTGGAAGGTTACTGGCTTTTGTATTTTAATTTTGCATCCTGCTTCTTAGTTAAAATTATTCATCAGCTGTGGAAGTTTTCATATGGCATCTTTCTGTATGTAACTATAGAAGCTGCAAATGATACTTCCCTTTGATACCTTCCATTTTTAATGGAATATGATTTGTCTCCTTCTTTATTGGTCTTATTGGTTTAGGAAACACTTCAAAATTTTATTAGACAGGAATAGAGAGAGTGAATATAGTGGAAATTCTTGAATTTAGTGGAAAATTCTTGAGGTATTTTTTTTTCATTTAGCATTAAATTGACTATAGTCTTGTTGTATTTTGATGTTACTGTGTTGGAATATGCCCCTTGGTATCCTTAGAATCAAGAGAAATTTTATCAGGAAGGAATGTTGAATTTTTGTCAAAGGCTTTTTTTTTTCACATTTTGTACATGCAGTTTTTGTCTTTGCATCTCTTTAAGGGGTAGTTTACATTCATTGATTTACATGGACTGAACTACCCAAGAATCTCTGGGATGAAGCAATTTGATCACGATAAATGATATTTTATATCTTTTTTTTAATTTATTATGTATACAATGTTCTGTCTATGTGTATGCCTGCAGACCAGAAGAGGGCACCAGACCTCATTACAGACGGTTGTGAGCCACCATGTGGTTGCTGGGAATTGAACTCAGGACCTTTGGAAGAGCAGGCAATGCTCTTAACCTCTGAGCCATCTCTCCAGCCTCTTCATTCTGTTTTCAAATATTTTGATGATACTTTTTGTTCATTAGAAATATTGTCCTATAATTCTACTCAATATTTTTTAACTTTTTGTGTGATTGTCTGTGATTGTATATACCATGTATATGTCCATGAAGACAAGAATAGATAATAGATACCAGGATGTTAAAGTTATAGGAGGTAATGAATAGCAAGGTACACATGCTAGGAACTGAACTTGGATTCGCGGGAAGAGCAACAAGTGTCTTTAACTACTGGGACCCTTAATTTTCTTTTTTGTATTTGGCTAATTTTTTGCTTTTGTATGAATGTAATACTGGCATTGTAAGTGGAATTTGGATGTGTCCCTTCTTTCTCTATTTTGTAGAATAATTGGTGAATATTACTTAAAACTTACTGATTACTTAATACTTGAGCATTAAGTAATACTTAAATACTTTAAATAAACAAATACTTCTTTAAATATCTATGCAAGTATTTAATTCTTCTATAAAAGTTTGATAGAATTTTGTGGAAGATCCATTCAGTCCTCAGCCTTTTTATTATTTAGAACTTTTAAAAAATTACTTTTTCCATCTCATTGACCACTTGGTTTAACATTGATAGAGTTTATGTATTTATAAATTCATCCATTTCTTTTATATTTTTCACCTTAATGGTGTATAAATTTTATATTTGTGTGAATTTCCTCAATGTCTGTTACAATATTTCCCCTTTGAATTCTAAATTTATTGAGTACTAATTTTTTCTTTTAGTTCATTTCACTAGGTGTTGTCAATCTTATTAACTTTCCCAAAGATCAACTCTTCATTTCACTGATTTTTTTGTTTATTATTTTAAAATTTCCATTTCACAAATTTCATCTCCAAGTTTCATTGTCTTTACTCATCCACTATTTATGGATAGTGTTTGGCGTGGTTTTTCTAAGGACATCATTCCATCATTATGTTACTAATTTGAGATTTCTCTATTTTTTGATACACACACTTAGCATTAAAAATTCTTCTCTTATTATGGCATTTAGAATGGTATTTTTTTCAGTCACTCCTAGGCATATTTTAGTTTACTTGTAGAAGAACTTTCTTCCAATTATTAGTCAGAAATGTATTACTTAACCTCTGTGATTTTGAGCACTTTATGTGTGTCTATTGTTCATATCTATACTTATTGCATTGTGATCAGATAGAATGTTGGATGCTCTCAATTTATAGACTTGCATTGTGTTATAATAGGTAACTGATTCTGGAGAAATTTTCATGGGTTTCTGGAATAATCTCTTATGTTTCTATAAATAATTTCATTGGGATTTTGATGGGAATCTTTTACTTTACTCATCTATGCACAGGCATGCACAAACACACACACACACCACACACACACACGGTGAACCATACACACAAAAAGAAATCAAGTAACAAGCAAAAAACAAGATATCTAAAATAAGCCTGAATTATTAAGTATCTGCTGGAGGTATCACCATCCTACACCTCAATTTATATTACAAAGTTACACTAAATTTTGACAAAGAAGTAAAAAAATACAAACCAAAGAACAGATAGAATCTTCAACAAATGGTACTGGTCAATAAAAAGAGATTCTTATTTATCATCCTGCACAAAACTTTACTCTGAATGGATAAAGGACCTCAACATATAATCACATACTCTAAACCTTGCAGAGGAGAAAGTAAGGCATGAATTTCAAGCTGATGGCACAGGAGAGGACTTTCATAACAGGGTCCCCAAAGACTTTCAGAGCAACAATAAATAAATGAGACTTCATGAAGCTAAAACTCTTCTGTAAAACAAAGGACACCATCATTCCAACAAAATGATAGCCTGCAGAAAGACGCAAAAACAAATAAAGCTTCAACATCCTTATCCACCAGAAGAAAACAAAGCAAACAGATTTCACTTTATCACATCAGAATGATCAAGATTTGTGAAGCAAATGATGGCACATTCTGGCAAGTATGTGAGGAAAAGGAAACACTTCTTCATTGCTGGTGGAAGTGTAAAATTGATATTGCCTTACAGAAATTGGTGTGAAGGCTCTGCAAAATCTGAATGCATATCTACAAAAAGATCCAGCTCTACCATTCTTGGGTATGTACCCAAAGTACTACTACAGAGATGTTTGCTTATTTATGTTCTCTATTGCTCTCTTTATAATAGGGAAATATTAAAAAGCTAATTAGATATCCATCAACCAATTAATAGATAATTAAAATACGCTACACTTACACAATGAAATATTAGTCAACTCTTACTAAAATTGTAAATTTGATGTAAACAGATAAATTTAGAAACAGTAGTCCTGATTGAGGGAAAAGCAAATATTTCATGTTTTTTTCATATGTTGATGTTAGCTTTTAAGCTTTAGATATTTAGATATATGTGCTTTAATACAAATATTACAGAGGTGCAATATTTCTAAATAAACAGGAGGGAGGATGACATCTATCATGGAAGGAAAACTAATATGGTATACTATAATGCAGAGATAAGAGTGAAATTGGGATAGAATAATTAAAGGGGGAGTCAAATTTGAGGAAATATAAATAATAGCAACTAATATCGAAGGTCTTTTGACAAGTCATAAGTAAACCTGCTATTATAGATGCTTCCTAAAAGTTATACACACATGAAATAAATTAAGTGGAGTCACAATATAAAAGAACAGACAATACCTCAAAGTAAAACCCTCATTTCCAGGAATGAAGTACATCTTGTAGAGATTCTGGCTAAAGGGGTTTTACAGGGTACCAAAATAACACAAGTTTGACTTCTCTTTGTTTAAATGCCCTGATCGTGTATATCTATTCCATGTGCCCACTTAGTTATGCTCGTCTTTCTTTTTATGTTGACGTATTTCTCACAGTATCCTCTACAATACTGCTTTAGTGGCCATAATTACTTTTAAGATGTTTTTAATGTAGAAGGATTTTATTTTTCTAATTTTAATATATGTCTTTGTTGTATATAATAGACTGGTTGACAGTATTTTATTTTCAGAATTTAGAACGCACATTTCCTTTTATTCTGGCTTTAAAATTTTTTAGTCAAATTACCAGTTATTATTCTGATGGTCTGGCCTTTATAAATTACCTGACCTTACTGTCTTGCAAATTTGAATACCCTTTTTATTTTTAATATGCTTTAATGGTAGTATGTCATGGAGAGTTTCTTCTCTTTTTTATTTAATTTTTTCATATGATTTGTTTTGATGATATTTTCCCTCCCCATTCTCTTCCAGATTCTCACTATTCAACTAAATTCATGTTCTCTCTCTCTCTCTCTCTCTCTCTCTCTCTCTCTCTCTCTCTCAGAACAAAACCATAATAAAAATAAAACAAAATTTTTATTAAGACAAAAAAGAGCAACACAGAAAAAAGCCCACAAAAAATAACTATACAATGATAAAACCATAGAGTCTGTTTTGTATTGCCACCTAATCCTGAGCAAGGGACCTGCCACTCTAGAGTGGGTGACACACCCAGTGACTCCAATGTAGAAAGTTGCTTTTCCCTTTCCCGAAGGATACTACTTGCAAGTAACTTCTAGTTTAGTATGAACACCATCTGTCCTTCACCTTCTTCAAGTTAGAATTTTGTCTGACTTGAAACTATATGTGCTGTCACAGCATCTGTGAGTTCATGCAAATGTCAATTCTGTTGTTTCTTGAAGACACAATGTCCTTTGAATCATCTAACAACCTCAGTCTCTTAACTTTCCACCTCTAATACCATAAGGAACATAAACAGCAGAGGAGATTAATGAAGACATCTCATTTAGAACTAAGTACTCCAAAGTCTCTCATTCTTTGTGTTCTCCAGTTGAAGAACTTCGTGTTAATTCCACAGGAAGCAGCTTCTCTGATTAGGGTTGTATTAGTATCCAGGCACACCTGGCCCTCCCCCTTGGGGACTTGGCAGAGTACCCCTTTATCTCTGCCCAGCATGGCAGGTGGTACCCTGACCTGCTGTGTGGCCTGAGCCCCTTCCCTTTAAAGGTGAATCTCTGCTTACTCCTAATTCTTTTTCTTCCTCTTTCTCCCACGCATCTCTCTCTTTTGGGCTCTCTGTCTATCTCTGTATCTGTTTCTCTCTCTTATTCTCTCTCTCTTTTTTTTTCTCTCTCTCTCTCAATAAATATTGGAAGAAAAACTGGTTTGGGCAAAGGGAGTGGGGAGAGGTGATAGATTTAATCAAATGAATGATGAATATGATGAGTGTGTGAAGTTCTCAAAAAGTTAAAAAAAATAGAAAGATAAATATAAGAAAATTATATAGCCCTAAAAAAGAATGAACATAAATGAGTAAAAAACATGTGAGGAAATCAGGAAAACAACTCTATCCATGATTGTAACCCAGGAGGAAAATTCAGTACTCAAGTAAATCTCACCAAGGCAGTAAAAACCACCTGTAAGATATTTTACAGTTTTCCTTTAAACTCTGTATTGTTCATATCTCCTCTAACCTTCTACAACTTTCCATGTTTCCTCAGGTCTGGCTCTCTCTATCTTTTCTCCTCTTGTTTAGTCAGTTATAGACAATATCCTTTTTTCTTTTCCTCTTATTATTCCAGCCTCTTGTATTTTTCTTGTCTTTCATCTCACTTCCAAGACAACATGCAAATTTACATCAAAGTGTTTTATTGTGATGTCTCCAACACTCTAGAACATTGGATAGCTATAACATTTTAAATAAGGTCAGAAATATATAATACATATGCATATATGTGTGCATATCCCAATAATAATTTAAATTTGCACTAACATAAAACCTGTATTAATATGAAACATTTAAGGCTAGCAGCAATTTTCTTTACCTTAATCAAAAATAATTTGTACCAAATTTCCTTAAATTATGACAAGTGTTACCCATTAGATGCAAATGGCTAAAAACATATATTTTTCTTTTCCTGCGAAAATAAAAGCATAGTTTTCCCCAAAATAACGTACCTTTGACTTTTATTTTAAAGTCAAAGCTTTCCAAAGTATACAGGTAGATAATTCAACAATTTCTTTCAAGGAGTATCAAGACAGTAAAGGGCTAAGGTGGGAAGGTGTTGGCCAGCAGAAGAGACCTTGACTTGTTATTACAGTGAAGAAGAATTTGGCTTAGAAAAAAAAGGTGGAGCAGTATTGGTAGGCAGGCATGAGTGTATTCTTGACTGCCAGTGTTTCTAAAAAATAAAAAAATGTTAACTTCTTTGGCCACACTCTCAGATTCTCTGTTTCATGTTCCCATACTTTTGGAACTGTAGGTAGTCAATTCTCCACTGCCCTGTTTGCCTGAGCATGTCTCCCGGTAGTCTCCTCCCTGCCCAACTGAGCTTGCTCACCCCAACCATCTGTAGGAGCCAATGACTGGCTGTGAGCCAGAGAACAGCCAAGGGAGATGGCTCTTGCCATGGTTCTCCTTTGAAAAATTTTTGTTTTGGGACTCAAAGTCCTGGAACTGATTATCCAATAAAAACATTGAAGGGGATAGAGACAGAGGCTACTTGTCTCATGTCCTCTAGGATAACAAAAACGGCTAATAGACAAAAACAGACAGCAATTACAGACAACCAGGTACCAGTACCACTTAAGTTTTTCAGAGACGTGAACACATAAAACAGAACAGTAAAATACTAACAGTCAAAACACAGACCAAGACAAAGACTCATCATTCACTTACACTTTTCTAAATCTCTGGACTCACAGTTTCTTCTGCAGGGAGCCAGAGGCACACATCATTTACACATTTCAAATACTGAAAAAATTGTTGTTGTTCTTCCTTAGTTCCCCTAACCTTTAATATATATATTAATGTACAAATTCTAAAAATTTACACAGTTGTCGATTTTGTATCTTGGTACCTCTGGCTTTTAAAATATCTTTAACCAAATGTACAAACAGATGTTTACTATTTTCTTGACAGATAATTATATTAACATTTAAACTCAAACTACTTCTTTCTTTCTAATTTTTCATGTCACACGGCTAACTGCTTTATGTTTATACTGGGTGTTTATTTATTTTTATATTTACATTATTCAGTTCCCAGATAAACTCAGCACAGTTCCACTTCTCCTCGTTCTTTTGGCCTACAATGCCCTTCACAAAAATCCCCCATTGGGCCTCATGTTGGTGCCACTTATTAGAGCTTCCTCCCATGAATCATCCTGGATACCTGGAGGGGGTTATGGTGCTAAGAAAATGGCAAATAAAAGAAACTGAGACAGAAACACATATTTGTACTCAAATGATTTATAAGTCAGAATAGATTGCAGGTGGAAACTGAGTTACTTATGTGACTCATACACACACATACACACTCAAAACAATCATGAGAAATTTATATGTATCATTGTATCAAAGTAACTCATCTATATTTTTACTACAAAATCATAGTAAACATTGGCACGGAAACAGAACTTACTGGAATACATAATGATTTTGCGGCCAGCCTGGGCAATTGAATGAGCATCCTGTCAAATAAAAAAGTAATAGAATCGCTGACAAAAGGGCTCAATAAGAACATATGTGAACGCAAATTCAAGTTCCCAGCATCAACCCTAAAACAGACATGGAGACATATAGTAGGAGACCTCTTCTTTATTTTCCAACCCCCCTGACTCAAAATAATCAATTAGAAACTATATTATTTGCAATACTGTTTGGCTGATAGCTTAAGTGTATTGTTATCTAGCTCTTACATCTAAAATTAACCTATTTCCATTATTTTATATTTTACTACAAGGCTCGTGACCTACAGGCAAGGTTCCAGTTAGCAGCTTGCATCTTTCTCCTCTCGTGGCTATATGACATCTCTTTGACTCCACCCACTCTCTCTCTCTCTCTCTCTCTATATATATATATATATAGATAGATAGATAGATAGATAGATAGATAGATAGATAGATAGATAGATAGATATAGATATGTCTTATATATCCAGCCTGGCTATATTATGTTAAGCCATTGGCCAAAAGCAGCTTCTTTATTAGCCAATAAAAGCAGCACAAATACAGAAGGACTTCCCACACCAGAGACAGTTTGTTCTTAGAACATCCATCCAAGTAAAATGGGGAACTTCAAGCTCAGGGAAACACCGTGTTGCAAAGAGAAGGATTTTGAGAGTAATAGAGAAGAATACCTGAGGTCCTACTCTTGCCTTCATATGTATACAAGTCATTCAAACAAAAACTAAGTGACTGACTGACTGAGTGTATAAATGACTGAATAAAAAAAAATGTTAATTTGAAGAGGAAAGAAGTTTGGAGATAAAACTCAATGCTTTAATGTTTGCCTAATTTGTGTGAGATTCTAAGTCTAATTTCCCAGAACCTCAAAGAATTTACCATAGTGTACAGGAAAATAATGGGCAGCAATGACTTTGTTCTGGAGGTTTTGAAAAAGAACCGTTCAACTAACTAAAAATATATACACAGATGATCTACATGAACTTTGTTATAAATTTCTGTCAAACATTAATGTTTTTGCATTTTAACACCTGAAGAGCAGCCACAGTGAAGAGTTTTTTCCTTCACTCTGGTCCGTGCCCCACAGAACCTGTTGTCTGTCACTCATCTCTTCATGTCCCTGACCTTGTCCACATCATCTCTCTTTGGCCAAATTTTATTAGAAGGCTTTTATTGAGTCTTTCCCCCTTAGACTCTTATTATTTGTCAACCTTTAAAGTTCTTATCTCTGTGCAGGTTCAATACCCTGAAAAGCCAGTTGATATGGTCACATGTTTTCTACCTTAATCTTTGAACTTTTAAGTGAGGGTAGGACCCAATTTCTTGTTTGTTTTGGTACACGAATTATATTGAAAATCTGAAATCTCCAGCTATTAATTCAAAGACACACTGACAGATATTCCTTTGTGTGCAAGGCAGGCAGAAGAAGTAGGGGAACACTAATAATCAGATTGACTGAAGTCAAATCATTTACAAATGAGAAACCCTTTTTCCTTCTTCTTAAGGGAGGTAGTAGCTACAGAATGAAAATGGAATCAAAGTGTGACATCATTCTCTTCACAGATTAAATGTGCATCTTGTTTGAAATATTATCAATAAAACGCTTGCAACTATTGGGGAAAGGGTTATCTGAAGTCAATTTTGCATATGGCTAAAAATTCTTTATAATATTTATTTCTTATATTTCAGAAAGAAGAATTAAATTCCCAAAAAATATAACAGAAAATTAACTTTTAACATTTCCTCTGGCAAAGGAAGATCAACTGAGATGTTTTAAGAGAAGCATAAATTCTCTGTGTGACCCATGATTTTTGGAGATTTTATATTTATCTATATTTTAAGGATCCTGCTAAAACCTGAATAAGGTCTATTATGACTAAGAATGATTTACACTAAATATGTATAAATCATTGTAGTTGCAAAGGAACAGGATCATACTCTTAACAGCTGCTATGCCAAACATAGTTTTCAGGTCATTCTCTCTGTTTTCTTATGCAAAGATAAGACATAACACTCATTATTTGCTTATGATTCTCATGATTTTCAACTTCTAAAGATGAATAAGAGGCAGTAATTACTCAGTAGTCAAATCTAGAGAAAAGAGCCAGCCTGTCGGTGCATAGTTAGTAACTTTCAGAAGACAGAAGAGATACCACAGGACTAAACCATCCACTCTCAGAGTTATTCATCCAGTGAGAAAGATAACATTAATCCCCCAAATAACTAGAAAGTTAGTGAAGGAAAATAGTGTCTGTATCTAAATCAAACTGTCATTTACTCTGGGCCTCAATAAAGTCATATTAAGACATGGACTATATATTTAAATTTAAAGATAAACAATCTATTAAATACTGGAGAGAATTCTGTCAGTAAAGTGAAAAATACAAAAAGCTGAAGTCAGATCCCTAGCACTTCCAAAAATACTAGGCCTGATAATGCATACCTGTATTAATATTGCTGGAGAGGCAGAGAGATAAAGATATCTTGGGCTGTATAATGGGTATTCTTACTGAATCAGTAAGTGGCCCAAGTTCAGTGAGAAATATTCTCTCAAAAAATAAGATTGAGGTTGTTGAAGATATTTTCCCATTCTGTATGCAGTTTTTTCTTATTTACCATGTCCTTTGTCTTATAGAAACTTCTTAGTTTCAGGACATTCAATTTAATAATTGTTGCTCTCAGTGTCTGGGCACTGGTTTTATATTTAGAAAGTAGTCTCCTGTGCCAATGCATTCAAAACGAATTCCTACTTTCTCTTCTATAAGGTTCAGTGTGGCTGGATTTATATTGGTCTTTGATCCATTTGAACTTAACTTCTATGCATGGGGATAGATATGGATTTATTTGCATTCTATTTGTCGACCTCCAGTTATGCCAGCAGCATTTGTTGAAGATGCTTTCTTTTTTCCAATATAAAATTTTGGCTTCTTTGTTAAAAATCATGGGTTCACAGGTGTGTGGATTAATGTCAGGACCTTCAATTTGATTCTGATGATCCACATGTCTGTTTTTGTGCCAGTACCTAGCTGTTTATATTACTATAGCTCAACAGTATGTCTTGAAGTCAGAGATGGCAAAGCCTCCTGAAGATCCTTTACTATACAGAATTGTTTTGGTGATTCTGTTTTATTGCTGTTGTTGTTGTTTTGGTTTGGTTTTCCATATAATGTTGAGTATTGTACTTCTAAAGTCTGTGAAGATTTGCGTAGAAATTTTGATGGGGATTGCATTGAATCTATAGATTGCTTTTGGTAAGATTGCTATTTTTACTGATCTCCAAAATATAGAAAATTTCACAAAACTAGACATCAAAATGTCTAACAATTCAATTAAAAAATGGGCAGTGTTGTCACACCCCTTTAATTCCAGCACTTGGGCCACAGACACAGACAGATCTCTGTGAGGTCAATGCCAACCTGGTCTACAGACCTAGTTTCAAGGCTGTTACACAGAAAAAGCCTGTCTCAGAAAAAGCAAGAAAATACAGTGCAGATCTAAGCAGAGAATTCTCAGCGGAATAATCTCAAATGGCTGAAAGACATTGAAGGAATTCCTCAACATCCTTCATCATTAGGAAATTGCAAATTAAAATGACTCTGACATACTGTCTTATACTTGTCAGGATACCTAAGATCAAAAACACTGATGACAGCTTATGTTAAAGAAGATGTGGATATACTCCTCCACTACTGGGGTAAGTATAAACTTGTACAGCCACTTTGAAAGTAAGTATGGTGGTTCCATAAAATTGGGAATCAATCTACCTCAAGACTAATAATAATACCACTTGGGCATAAACCCAAAGATCCTCAATCATACCACAAGGACACATGCTCAACTATGTTCAAACATCACTATTCATAATAACTATAACCTGGAAACAACCTAGATGCCCATCAAATGAAGAATGGATAAAGAAAATGTTTACACAATGGAGTATTAGTGGTAAAAACAAAATGACATCATGAAATTTGCAGGCAAATGGATAGAAGTAGAACAAAATCATCCGGAGTGATGTAATACAGACCCAGAAAGTCAAAAACATTGTGTACTTACTGATTCATAAGTATTAGATGTAAAGCAAAGAATTAATGTGCCACAACTCAGAGTCCAAGAGAAGCTATGTAACAAGGAGAGTCCCTAAGAGGGACATCCATGGGCTGACCTGGGAAAAGGATATAAATAAATTTCCTGGGTAAACTGGGAATGTGCAGGAGGGGAAGAGAAGGGGAAAAGGGACATCAGGGAACAGGATGGTCAAATCGGGGGAGGGGCAGAGAGGGAAAGCAATGTATGAGATATCTTAATAGAGGAAGCCATTATGGAGTTAGAAAAAAGCCTGAAGCTAGGAAAACATCCAGGAATCTACAAGAATGACTCCAGCTAAGACTCATAGCAATAGTGGAGAAGGTGTCTGATCTGACCTTCTCCTGTAATCAGACTAATAACTATCCAACTTGTCATTAGAGAACCATCATCCAATAAGTGATGGAAGGAGATGCAGAGATACAGAATCAAGCACTGGGTCAACATCCTGGAGTCCAGTCAAAGAGAAGGAGGAGGGATTATATGAGCAAGGAGGGATTTGAGATCATTATGGGGAAACTCATAGAGACAACTTACCCAAGCTGGTGGACTCTTGACTGACATCTGTGGAGCCTGCCTAGGACCAAACTGGACCCTCTGAATGCAGGTGACAGTTGCGTGACTTGGTCTTTTTGTGGGGCCCCTGGCAGTGAGTTCAGGATTTATCCCTGGTCCATGAACCAACATTTTGGATTCCATTCTCTATGATGGGATACCATGCTCAGCCATGACACAGGAAGAAATCTCCTATGTCCTGCCTCAACTTAATATACCAGTCTTTATTGACTTTTCATGAGATGCCTTACCCTCTCTGAAAAGTGGATAGGGCATGGGAGAAATTACGTGGGGGAGGGTGGATAAGAGGGATGGGGGTGGTCTACTACAAATGGTATGTAAAATGAATAAAAAAACTTTTAAAAAAATTCCTAAAGCCTTGATCTCTTCTGCATGGCAATTAATGCTGATGCATATCAGAGTAGAAGCCATGTTACCTGAGGCCTGATGTCCTTGGTGTCTATAGGAACATCTCATTCAAACTGGCACTAAAGCAAACTTGTTGTGTGGGAGGGTCACATGACTATTTTAAACTTCAGGATTGGTTGGTTGGCTGGTTGGTTGATTGTTTTTCTGAACTCTTTTAAGCTGAGATTTTCTGGCCCCTTGGATTGGACAGAATTAGAATTCAGCCAAGAGCATGGTTTTACAACTCAAAAATTAACTTTACCACAAGACAGAAGTCCATTACTTGTTTCTTGGTTGAAGAAGAAACTTTCTTTTCTCAAACTTTCTAGGAAAGGTGGACTTTTCCTTTCCCTCCCTTCATGCCTCTTTGTCTTCCTCTCCCCAACATGATTGTAGGCAGTACAGATTTTCTAGCATGGATTTCTCCCTGACTTGTTCTCATTTAATTATTATAAAAGAAATTATTTTGGCACTTTGTAAATCAACAACAACCCCCCTCCTAAAAATAATAAGGTTCAGATCAGTAGAGAAAGATACCAGTAATTGTCCACTGGCTTCTATACACATATGAACACAAGTGTATGTGCACCTGTATACATGGGTTCACAAACATAAATACATGCATATAACACACACACATACAGAGAGCAAGCTATGGTTAGATAACCGAGGAAGAATACAGTATTTGAGATAGTATTTGAAGTTTTTATGCATTTTGTGGGAAAAATGGGACAAGAACAAATATCTCATGAAGTCCTGAGAAGTAAACCGATAAACGAGAATATTCATCTCTCCAATCACTAGTAATGAGCCACACTGTATACAATATCTACCACTATCCATTTCAAATCTCCACAATGGGATAACTGTTTTAATAAAATGAGTTCGTTTCACTTTAAAAAATTCCGTGTTAATCTCCATTGACTACAAGAATAAGCTTGTCTGATAAGGGTTGAGATATGTACTAATCTGTGGATGAAGTGGTATATTATTAGCAATTCTTTTAATACTGCATTAATTTAACAGAATAATAGTAGTAGGCTCTCTCCTAGGACCTATGATATGCTTAGCCATATTTTCTTAGCATAATAACAGTGCCAGGTATAGGTTTCATGATGTGAAGAAGGACTTAAATCCAACTAGAAAGCTGTTGATTGCTTTCACGATGTTCATGCAACCTTTGCATTAGTCAGCATGTATTACTAGGCTCATCATTACTGTAGTGAATGGGGCTCACAACTGGGTAAGACTGCTGATTATTCTGATTATTCTTCTCCTGCAGTGTGCATAGCCACTTCCAGCACTATGAAAGTTCTTTAGCTGTGATAGAGTCTCAGGTTGAGTGCCCAGCTGGTTTCTCCATGTTTATCAAGTATATTGGGACCTTCTGAAATAGTTATTTGTATCATACACTTATATTGTTTGCACTCCTAGGCTTTAATGCAAGTGAAAAGTGAGAATATAGATTCCAAGTATTTGTCAAAATGGCATTCCTGTTTTTGTTCCACTCACCATCCAGCGCTTTTAAAATGCTGAAATTCCTTTCCAGTCTTAGGCAGAAGAATGCCAGTGCTAATAAATACACCTCTACAGTCTCAAGAATAAAAAAGTCAGCCTCTGATAGACTTTCAGTTCTTACTTAAAAGTCAAGTAGTAAGGTGAACTAAACTGTCAAACTTAGCATTGGCTTCTCCCAGTAAAAAAAGAAAGGTCACAGGGAAAGAATGCTTTTATTAAAAATGAAATCTAGGGCTTAAGGATCTAAATGTGTCTTTAACCTTTACAAGAATAACCTCAGAGGAGTATGATGAGGCCCTCCTTTACATGTCCCTTTTCCATCATCGCCTCTGTAGTGAAAATGTCATATATGATATATGGACATTAGTTCTTCTCTAAGGCCTAGGCAGGGAGAGATATAAGAAAATGACCAACATAAAAAATAAGACCTTTGATAATGCCGTGATTTTCTTTTTTTTTGGCATGAAAGTGGTTTTGTACATGAGAGGTATGTCCGTTTATAACTAAAAGTGCAATAACATTAGCATTAAGGTTGAGTGGGGCTACAGACAGACCTCAAAGATGAGCACTTTCATATATATAGTAACCGTGGTGTGTTCATACAAAAGTTACCATGTGAGTGGTAGTGAAATGGATGCCAGTGTACAAACTTTAAGTGCATCTAAGGTCTAAATGTAGACAAAAAAGTTTACTCTATACTTGACATAATTTTTACCATGATTTCAAAGCCTTCTTTATGGGCATTTATTTTCTAATTTATCTTTAAAATGTGTATTATTTACTTGAGAGTGATTCATAGTCTAGACTTGTCCTTCATAGAAAAGAATCTGACAACCAGTGTTACTATTATTTGAAGTAGTAGCAATTCTGAGAAAAGAATGCATACCACTGCACAGAATCACCAGTATTTGATATGAGCCTTATGTCTGACTGGTCAAAATCATAATGTGGGAAAAATACAGCTTTAGTTCAATCTGAAATTGTTTCATGGGCACAAGATGCACCACACTTGCCAGTCAGTTGTGAAGATTTAGACATAGGGATGGAACAGGGAGAGGAGAGGAGGAGTGGTAGTCAAAGTGCACACTTAGTGTTTCAGGAAGCAATTTAGTGTGGCGAAAAAACAGTAACATCTCTAAATATCAACTATATAACAACCTCACAGATAATGACTGTTTATTAAAAAAGAACTACATACATACTATGGAAAGGAAGAGACCAAGAGGGGAGAATAGGAAATGGATGGAATGGAAAAGGAAGCGTGAGAAGGAAGAAATCAGGAGGAAATTTTATTTATCATATTCCCAATACTAAAATCTTATGATAATAATGACTTCTTCTTTTGGAAAAATAAGTACAAATACACACACATACACACACACATATATAACTTATGTACATATATACACACAAATATATATACATACATGTATACACACACATATATATTCCTATACACATATAAATGTATGCATTTTGAAGAGTGTCAATTTAAATGATGATTTGAGTCACAATTTTGTATCATTATTTTCAGTTTCCTTATACTAGTAATTAAAATGTGGACTTTGAACAAGGTAATCACACTTTTCTCCGTAACTACCCTTTTACCAGTTTTCTGGGTGTTTTCAATACTTACAACATAGCAATACTTAAAGTGACAGTAGAGTTTTTTTTTTTTTCCCAGAGTACCTCAATACGGAAACATGCAGTGCTAAATTAGAAAAATGAATCTGGAGTAGGAAAGATACTGTGTGGCTTCTGGAAGAAGAAACACTGAAAGTTTTATAGTTTGTGAGATGAATGCTGTCTTAAGAACATAGAAACAGTGGACAGTTGAGAGTTTGGGTTGTCTACTGGAAATTTGTAAAATGTATATTATTTTGAAACAACAGTATTTTAGATATTTGGAATCCAATAATTAATGGTACCTTGATGCTTTAAGCGATTTGAGCATATTTCTTACCTTGCTCATCTTCTCATTGTATTCTTCCCTCTCACGTGTCTGGGTAATGTATAAATATGCAGGAAAGAGAAGAGTATTTCATATTTGAATTTTTAGTGTTAAAGAATGGAAATTCAAGCATCTGTGATGAGCAAAAGACTATAGGATATCTGCTGTGGACTGGATGTGTGTCCCTCCTATTAGATCAGGATGGATGGAGGTGATCTGAAAATAAAAGAGGCCGACCTCTTCAGGAGCAGACTGTCCTTTAACTAGAACAATGCAGGGCAGCAGTCTCTCTGTGGGGGTGGAGACTGTGCACACATGCTACAGAGGGCTTCAATGTTTTATAGTGTGAAAAGGGAATTCGAGAAAGGAAGATTTCATCTGCAGGTCAGTTTCCTGCAATCTCAAAGTGGTAAGTAGCAATGGAGGTTGGTAAGGTGTAAGCTGATCTCACCAAAAGAATCCTGAATTCTCACCACCACCAGGAGTTAATTAGGGAGTCAGGTTTCCTGTCCTGAGTTTCTCAGCCCATCTGAGGCTCTCGGGTTATTAACCTTTCACCTTCCATTACAAATTCATGTGTTGAAATCTTGACCTTATGTGATAGTTTCTTTAGCAGGTAAAGTGACTATGGAATGAAAAATCTCTTGATTGGGATTGATGAACTTAAAAGATAGAAGAGAGTTACATTACTCTGTTTTCTGTCCAGCATATGATAATATAAGCAGGAAATGGTTCTCATCAAATTCAAAATTTTATGTTTCAAAAACTGACCATTCAGATACTCAAGACTCAGTGTTTCCAGTCTCCATAATTAAGGAAAATATTCTGTTAAAGCCCCAACTTACTTGGTATTTTGCTAGAACAGCCCAAATTAAAGCAACAGCTACTTCATTCTAAGCCATAGCATGTCTCATCATTTTCAGCATAATGAATTTGTGTCTGTGGTATCTGAAGAAATAGATGGGAACAACCAAGAACACTCTTTCATTTTCATATAGCGTAGATGGTTAGACAGTAAGACCAGACATTGAGATTTAAGACTAAAAACAAACAAACAAAAACCCATACTCCCTAAGATGCCTTACTAGGGATGTACTTTTCGACTGTATCCATGCTCTTCTTCTTTTTTTTTTTTTTTTTTTTTTTTGGTTTTTCGAGACAGGGTTTCTCTGTGGTTTTGGAGCCTGTCCTGGAAGTAGCTCTTGTAGACCAGGCTGGTCTTGAACTCACAGAGATTCGCCTACCTCTGCCTCCCAAGTGCTGGGATTAAAGGCATGCGCCACCACCGCCTGGCTTTCATGCTCTAGTCTACTCATTGTTTTCTATTGTGTTTGTCAAGTATTTCTAATACCTGCATGTGTATAATGATAAGGGATTTAGACTGAGAGAAAAAGTGTGAGTATATGTGTGTGTGTGTGTGTGTGTTATAGCATAGACAATGGTATGAATCTTCTGGCTGAATTATTAATAATATATAACTTAAAATATATTCCAAGTGATTCTCTGTATACAACACAGTTCATAACCATTTAAAGCAATGTTCTATTTTTCCTCAAAGAGAAATGAGCAGTGACTAGTACAAGCTCTGGCTTGCAAAAGGCACTCAGTAATTGTTCTATGGATATTAAAAGCTAAACAGAAAATAGCCATTGATAAGGAAAAGTTCTATTTACAAAAAAGATCAAAATAAATGATAAAGGGCAACAAATGAACTCCACTGATTTTCACTGGCTAATCATAGAAAATAAAATGCGACCTGGTAGAGCAACATTAGCCAGAATGAAAATATTTACATGAAGTTAATCAATAAATTTTCCAAATTGGGCATTTTTCAACCTCACCATCTTTCTCTCTTTTTAGAGGCAGCTTTAAAACATTTGAAAGAGCGTATCCATTTCTTCCTGGGGTTTGCTTTAGAGCTTCTAATTTGTTTTTCGTGATGAGACATATGAAACTGCTGCTCTAATTTTGAACTACAAATTGGGCCTTAAACATGTCTTTTTCTTCTTACATTTGTGCTATGGGCCGTGTAGATTTTCTTTTTTAATTCTTTTATTGATTGTTATTGAGCTCTACATTTTTTTTCTGTTTCCCTCCCTGCCTCTCCCCTTCAACTTTCCCCAAGGTCTCCATGCTCCCAATTTTCTCAGGAGATCTTGTCTTTTTCTACTTCCCATGGAGATTAGATCTACGTATGTCTGTCTTATGGTCATCACTGTTGTCTAAGTTCTTTGGTATTGTGATTTGTAGGATGATTTTCTTTGCTTTATGTTTACAAACCTCCTATGAGTGAGTACATGTGATAATTGTCTTTCTGTGTCTGGGTTACCTAACTCAAAATGATGCTTTCCCGCTCCATCCATTTTTCAGCAAAATTCAAGATTTTTTTCTGCTGTGTAGTACTCCATTATGTAAACCTTAACAATTAATAAGAAATGAATAAATCTAGGTCAAGTAGGGGAAACAATAAGTTACTGACTAAAATTTTATAGCATCCAAACTTAATAATGATAACCAATATGTTTGTGAGTCACATGTTAACAATTTAGTGTCTAAAGTATATACCTTCTAATGATTTTTGAAGCCTACTTGTGATTTCTCTTTTTTTAGAAAACAGTTACATAACTGTGACTGAATTGAATAACTGAACATATTCTAAAGCAAACACTCTTGAATATTAGCTATAGCCAACAAAAATTGATATCGTGGGCTCCATGGATAGAATTCTCTGAGTTATAAATAGATCTCATTGTTCTTAAAGTAAAAGTGAGAGCTGTGGAGGATACCAAATACATTCAAACTAGTGTTAGGTAAGAAGTTTGATTCACCAACATTTCACACAGTAGGCATTATCAGACATCCAAAGTGTTTAGCCTTGCCAGTTTGCTGATGTCTGGTCCAATGGGCTTTGCTGAAGTATGCTTTAATCGAGATGCTGTAGAACAGTGCTTCTCAACCTGTGGGTCTTGACCTGTAGGTTTTTCTTTTCTCTTTGGTGTCCCACCACCCAGCTCCCAAATAAATACAAGAAGGCTTATTTTTACTGATGAATGCCCAACCATAGCTTGGCTTATTTATAGCCAGCTTTTCTAAGTTAAATTATTCCATATACCTTTTGCATCTGGGCCTTTACCTTTCTCTATTCTATATACCTTTCTTCCCCTCTTACTCAGTGATTATTTGTGCAATTGTGTAGCAGGCCCCTTGGATCATTCTCTCCTCCTTTTCTTATACCTCCTTTCTTTGGTGCCTAGATTTCTCTTCCTATTTATTCTCTCTTCCTTGTTGTCCCATCTATCCCTCTTTCCTGCCTAACTATTGGCCATTCATCTCTTTATGAGACCAATCAGGTGTTTTAGGCAGGCAATGCATCACAAAATTACAGCGTTAAACAAATGCAGTGTAAAAGAAGGAAACACATCTTTACATCAGCAAACAAATATTCCATAGCATAAATGGGTGTAAAATATTTTAAACTAATATCCCACAGTAGTGTCCCATACAGGGGTTCATATCAGATATTCTGTATATCAGATATTTACATTATGATTCATAATAGCAGCAAAATCACAATACCAATGAAATAATTTTATGGTTGGGTCATCAAAACATGAACTGTATTAAAAAGTCACATTAGGTAGTTTGAGAATCCATGTTGTAGAGGGATTTGGAGTCAGAAAGGCAAGCAAAGCTTCATAAGAAATAAATCTAAAGAAGGAGGGTGTATTTTCAGGGAATATGGATCATTTCCGATATACAGTCTGAAGTTATTACAGGCATGCTCACTGCATACACACACCTGTGGTTTCAGTTTTCTATTTCTACTCTTCCTAGGTTTTTCATTTTCCTTCTGAAACTTCCCCTTAAGCTAGAAGTGAATAACATTTGAGAAAATGCATTTTTATTGATTATAGCAAAAACAACTTGGGAAACTTTTATTAGCACGTACCAAAATAATCACACTCTTCCTAAAAAGATAGAACTGCATAATAATATCTTATTTTTGTCAGTACCAATATGTTCTGTTTTCAAACTGAATTTAAAGTAGTTTGGTGGTAAGAAACAAGACAGAGAGCATTCCCATTCGGTCTGATTTGCGTGAATCCACCACTGTGCTTAAAAAGTTTCCCAGATTCTTGAGGACGACAATCATGACAAGAATTTAAAACTCTCTTCCTCTCAGTTTCATTAAATTTGTTTAGGACTATAGTGGAAAGAAAGCACAGATAAAAAGGAAGATTTTCTTAAAATAAATGTAGAATCTAACAATATCTTTTCAGATGCAACTAATATTTACTCAGAGGGGTAAAAGGGTAATTAGAGGAATGAGGAGGCATAAAGTAGGATAGAAATATAAGTATGATCAAATATAAGAACAGCATAAGAATAGAATTTGATTGGGCTTCATTGACAAATGTAACTAACCTTTGAGTATTTATACAAGGGAAGAATTTTATTTGACTAATTGTTTAACTTATTGTATTTGCTTAAAAAATAAAATGAACATAACATGTCAGGGAAGACGAAATTTTTTTCAATAAAAATGTAATACACATTCATGTAGGGTACAATATAGGGAAATATAAAATGTACAATGTCCTTTCTAGGCTACTAATGAAGATAAGAAAATTTCTAGATGATAGTTGTGCGTTTTAACTACAGATTTTTATCAATCACTTTAATATATGGCACTATCACTTGTAGAGCACTGTAATTTGGTAAAAAGGAAAGTATATTACAATAAGATGTTGAAATGTGGACCTGGAGGCCTAACTTATTAATGAGCAAACTTTGGGATTTAACTTATAAATTAAAAGAAGAAAAAGATAGGAAATGAAAGAAAGGGAACATGGCTGGTCCTGGGTTTTGGTAGCAACTGAATGAAAAAAACAAGTAAAAAAAGAACAGAAAGGAACAGGACTTCTCCTAGGTATGGTGGAGGAGAAAGTTTATTGTAGATATTTCAGAGAGCATAGACAGAGGCAGAGACATCTGTAAAATTCCAGAATGGGCATGACTAGATCATTGGGGAAGAGGGAGGAGGGGGAGGAAGAAACACGAGAGAGGAACAAAGTACAGCATGCAGGAGGATCAAAGGTGCAAAGAGTGTGTGGAACCAAAATGTCTGAATTATATAGGGAAGGGTGGCTGGGAAAAGGGTAGTCTTACCCATGGACTGGAGAAGTTTAAGATGGGGGACAAGGTATGGACCTTGAAACAGGTAGGGACTGACGAATTATGAGGAGAACCTGGCAGGCAAGTCTGTTTAGATATGTTAATAAGGTAATTCAGTCATTTGTCCCAGGTTTGAAACCTTACACTTTAATTCTCCTAAGTCCTGAGTGAATTTATTAACAGATGACAGAGTAATAAAGTAGAAACAAGAATAGTTATAAACTGGCAGATGCTGTTGTTCTTTATTATAAAAACAATTAAGCTCTTATTCTTCAATATTCTTCCGTCGCCCTGATTCATTTAAAACATCATATCCTATTGTGAGACTCTCCTCCAAATTGGAACATGATCTCTTGGAAGAAAAACAGAGGACCCACTTGATTGGGGGAGAGGGAGGGAAATGGGAGGCGGTGGCGGGGAAGAGGCAGAAATCTTTAATAAATAAATAAATTTAAAAAAATAAAGAAAGAAAAACAGAGGACCCTACGAGGCAGGAAGTAAATGAAATATACAAGACTAAAGATGAAAATGAAATTTACTTGCTCAAAGAGTTTTTGAAAGTGACAAAATTTACAAGGCTTTTTTCCAAACATATGTAAGCCATAACAGGTGCCTGAGAAAAGAGACTCTGACATATGGATCTGCCTGAGAGTTATAAAGCAGGGTGTCCTAGGATTACAGCTATTTTTTGGTTCCTCTCATGCTGACCAGGACTGTTCAGAAATACAACTGTTCTTGGGTCACTCTGCTCCTGTGTAAACTAACAAAACAAGACAATAAATTCCCCAGGAAGAGGTGTATGTAACAAGAAAATTTTACTCTTTTACCCTAGACCCAGTTCTCAGAGTAGTACCAATGTGACAGCAAAATACAAGCTACAGCTTCCCCTGTCCATTCTCCACTCTTCCTCTGGATTTTACAGATCATCCCCTTCCGGCCTTAGGGTTCTCTGCATTGAGGTTGTGGTCTATACCCCAACTTAGGAGGATACCCCACGATCAAACACAGACCAGGCGTTCCAGAAAACCAGGTATGCTGTCCAAGGACTTTCTTCACACTCTCTGTTACCTCAGATCCAGTTGTCAGTGCCAACATTAGCACTGCACTAACACTGCAACAGAAGGCCTCTCCTTCCCTCAGACTACAACATAAGCAAGTATTCCCCCATGAACTCCTCAGCTGAAGAGGCCAACAAAACAGGCAGCACACACATAACCCAGTCTCTGAAAATCCAGAAAGGAAACTGAAACAAAGAACAAAACACCTACCTAACAAAAACAAAAGCAGAATTCAGCACCTAGACCTATATAACCCTATACCCAGGGACCTGGATTGCAGCAAAAGTGCACAATCAATAACAGTGAGGACAACTTGTCTCCAGCACAGCACAGCTATCTTTAAGGAAATCTAGAAAAAAAACAAACAAACAGACAAAACTTTTCCAGACTTGTATATGAACATAAAATTAATAAAGAGTAGACAAACTGAGAGAATTCTAGAAATGAAAAATTTAGGAATACAAACAAAACTACAGAAGCAAGTTTTATACACACAACAGAAGAGATGGAAGATAGATTCTAAGACATTGAAGATTCAATACAAAAAATAGAAACTGATCAATGGGAAATGTTAAATCTGAAAACATTCTTACACAAAACCGCTAAGAATTTTGAATCCTTGTGAAAAGAACAAAACTAAAATAGTAGAAATAGAGGAAGAACAATACCAAATCAGAGGCCCATAAAATATTTTAAATAAAATTGTAGAAGAAAAAATGCTTAAAGAAGACATGCCTACAAAGATACAAGAAGTCTACATAATACCAATTAGATTAAATTAAAAAACAGAGGCTCAGCACCACAGGAGAATCAAAACACTAAACATGTAGAACAAAGAAAGAACATTAAAACCTACAAAAGGAAAAGACCAAGGCACGTATAACGGTAGTCAGACAGACATATTAGAGTTGCACCTTATTTCCTAATGAGTAGTCTAAAATCCAGAAGGGCTTACACAGATGTGATACAGACACTCAAAGAACACAAATGTCAGCACAGACTATTATACTTGGCAAAACTTTCAGTCACCATAGATGGAGAAAATAAGATATTCCATAATAAATAATTTAAATAATATCTACCTACAATTCCAGCCCAACAAAAGGTGCTATAAAGAAAAACCCAAAACCAAGGAGTTTAATACACACATGCAGATACAGGAAATAATCTCACACCAGCAAACAATAAGAAGGGAAACACATATTCACAAGCACACCACCCCTAATACCACTGCCACAAGAAAAAACAATAACAACAACAACAAAATAACAGGAATTAACAAGATATTCTAAGAAATGGAAACATGAAGTAAGCTGGTGTGACCATTTTAATATCTAACAAAATAGACTTCAAGCTAAAATTTACCAAAAGAAATAGGGAGCAACACTACATATTCATTAAAGAAAAAATCCATAAAGCTGACATTGCAATTCTCAATGTCTTTGGACCAAACTCAAGGGCAAAAACAAAAATTAAAGAGAAAAATAGACTAATTGACATTATAGACAAAGTGAATATGACACAGATATTTACAGAAAACTCTGCCCAACACAAAAGAATATACTGTTTCACCAGCACCTTCAGATATTTTCTCAAAAAATGACAAAATTTTTGGAAAGCAAGTCTCAACGAATAAAATAAAATTGAAATAACTCTTTTCATCCTATCAGATCACTGTGGATTAAAAGCTGATGTCACCAACAATAGGAAAAAAAACCTTGAATCTTATACACTCATGGAAACTGAACAACTCTCTGCTGAGTAAAAAATGGTTAAGACAGAAATTAAGAAAGAAATTTCACTGGCTAGAATTCAATGAAAATGATTATACAGCATAAACCGATTTATGAAACACAATGAAAGTAGTCCTAAGAAGAAAATTTCATACCACTATGTGCTTACATAAAAAATTGGAGAAATCTCATACTAACAATTTAACAGGACTCCTGAGAGGCTTAGATGAAAAAGAAGTAGGCACAGCCAAGAGGAGTAGAGAGCAAAAAGTAGTCAAATGAATGTTTGAAATCAACAAAACAGAAACAATGAGAAGAATATAAGGAATTGATGAAACAAAGAGTATTTTGACAAAAAAATAAGACAGATAAACTGTTATCCACACTAACCAAACAACACAAAGAGAAAACTCAAATTAATAAAATCAGAAACTAAAAGGAAACATAACAACAGAAATTGAAAAATACATAGAATTTTAAGAACATACTTTAAAAACCTGTATGTGACCAAATTGGAAAATCTAGAAGGAACTGATAATTTTCTTGCTAGGTACTGCTTACCAAAGTTAAATAAAATCAGATAAATACTTTAAATAAAATTATAGCTCCAGTGAAATAGAAGCAAATCAAAAGTTGCTAAATTCCCTTCCCCCAAAAGTCATGATTCATATGGATTTAGCTGAGAATTCTTTTAGACTCTCAAAGAAGAGTTAATGCCAATACTCCTCAAACTATTTCACAAAATAGAAACTGAAAAAAAAAACATTGAACAATTCATTTTAAGAGGTCACAATTACCCTGGTATGCAAACCACATAAATATTCAAAAAAGAGAATTACAGACCAACTTCCAAACTGAAAACAGATGCAACAATACTCAATAAAATATTTATAAACTAAATACAGGAACACGTCAAAACAAATCACCCATCATCATCACATAGGCTTAATCCCAGAGATTCAGTGCAGTAGAATAATTCTTTTATATTTTGTAAAGATATGTCACTTGAATTGGTTCAATAAAAAGCTTCCTAGCTGGTAGTCAGACTAAGTGGAACAACCAAACTAAGGATGCTGGGATGAAGAAGGGCAGAGTCAGAGGAGTTGCAGCAAGAGACAGTGGAAGCAGAATGTGAACAAAATGAAGGAACAAGCAACGAGCCATGTAAAAGAACTTAGATAAGAAATACGGGTTAATTTAGGATGTAAAAGCTAGTTAGTAATAAACATGAAATATTTGCTGAGCATTTTTGATTAATGATAAGCCTTTATGTGATTACTTGAAAGCAATTTGTGGGGCAGAAACTTCTACCTTCAGTTCAGAAATGGTTCAACAAATGAAAATCAGTTAGTATAATTCACCACATAAATAAGCTTTTAAAATGAAAACAACTACAAGATCATCTCATTAAATCCTAAGAAATGCCTTTGACAAAATCCAATGCTCCTTCAAAATAAAAGTCTTAGAGAGATAAGACAATGGACATGCTTAAATATTATAAAAAAGCAATTTGCAAAATGCCAATAGCCAACATCAAATTAAATGGAGAGAAACTCAAACCAATCCATTAAAATCAAGGTCAAGACAAGGTTGTCTATATCTATTAAATAAAGTATTGCAATTTTAGTTAGAGCAATAAGACAACTAGGAGGTCAAGGAGATACAATTGGTAAATTAATAAAACAAGGTATCATCATTTGCAAATTATATGATAGTATACATAAGTGACCTTAAAAATTCCAGTAGGGAAGTCCTACTGCTGATAACCACCTTTTATAAAGTGTCTGAATGTAAGATTGACTCAAAAAATTTAGAAACTCTCTTATTTACAAATGATAAATAAACTGAGAAAGAAATCAAGGAAAGAACACCATTTACAATATCCTCAAATAATATAAAATATATTGGCATAACTCTAACTAATCAAGTGAAAAACTGGGATGAAGGACATCAAAGAACATATAAGATGGTGAAATGATCTCCCATACTCAGGATCAGTAGGATTTACATCCTTAAAATGGGTAATCCCACCAAAAGCATTCTACATATTCATTGCAGTCTCCAACAAATTTCTAACACATTTTTTTTCAGACCTAGAAAAGACAATTCTCAACCTCATATAGAAAACCAAAAAATCATGGATAGCAAAAACTATCCTGAATAATAAAGGAACTCATACAAATTATTGCTATGCCTAGTTTCAAGTTGTACTACAGAGTTATAGTGATAAAAACTGCATGGTAATGACATAAAAGAGATATGCTGATCAATGGGATCCAACTTAAGACCTAGATGTAAATTCACACAACTATAAATGACTGATTTCTGATAAAGAAACCAGAATCACACACTGAAGAAAAAGAATGGATCTTCAACAAATGGTGTTGGTCAAAATAGATGTCTGCTTGTAGAAGAATGCAAACTGATCCCTGTGTTTCACCAGGAACATTCTTTAATATTTCAAAAGTGAACTTTCAAATGCACTGATACATTTACTTCTTCATTCTTTAGAGCTATTATGGTAAATTTTTCTTCACAATCAAATGAGTTTACATAATTTGTTTTTAATTAAAGAACACAGCAATACCATGTGTCTTCAGTAATAATCAATTGAATCTACTTAGATACTCCCTTTCCTTTTTTAGCAGGTACTTTCATATCCAAGTAGTAAATCTGATATAAGGAAAATACTTACAAAGAACATTGCTAAGAGGCTTACAAAATCCCCATTGAAAATTTCATTGAGGCATCAAAGCAAAGGACCAAAGGACCAGATATTTTGATAAGTTTCTCAAGGTTAAACACATTACAGTTTCATGAAATATACATTTCTGTTAAAGTTGTCTTAAAAGCTAGCAGTCTGTTCTGTACAGATGTTGTACTTAATAAAGCTAATGCTTTAAGAAAGAAGGGTGTGATAGAACAAATGGAATTTACCATAAATATACAAAATGACTCCATTGATCAAAAAACGCTGGCATCATTAAAATGCACTGAACATTCTTAATAAATAATAAGACCCAAAATCTTGACTTTGGTAGTAATTGCTAATTAACTTCAATATCAGTTATATGTGTTGGCTTGGTGCATTTTAAAGAAAACCATTCTTTCAAACATATCCTGATTTCTTTGATTTGGAAATATAAGTTATTCAACATGGAACCTTTCTGAAAATTCAACTAAGAAGTCTAGAAATTTATGGTCACTTATACACTGATAAATTTCTCAAATACTGGCCTCACAAAAGTAGGCTATTAATTACATTCCATATTGCTGGGACAAAATGCTTGATAAAAGAAGATTGCTCACATGTCGATGGAACAGTCCATTATGGAAGGGAATCATGGTGGCAGGATCTTGAGGCACCTGGTCACAATAACCCACAGTCATTAAGGAGAGAAGGATGAATGTGAGTATGTAGCTCCCTTTTTTCATTTGTTTAGTCTGGGACACTAATGCATACAACAGTCCTAGTCACTTTTAGAATGTGTCTTCTCTCCCGAATTGGCCTAATCTGGATTATCTCCCAGAAACAGGCTTCAGGATTTGCCTAGATCTCTTAGAGGATTCAAGATAACTGTCAAGTTGACAATCATTATTCATCACCACATAGTAAGTGATGATTCTAAAAAAAACCCTTTACTTTTGAAGTGCGCCTATTTCTATAAGTGTAGTTTCTAAAGATTTATAACTGTTCTATTCATACAAACAATAAAGAATTCTGTTCAAAATGACTTTTCCAGATAAGGTAGCTTATGTTCCCAAATACAGCCTACAATTTCACAAGCAGAGACTAAGAAAGACTAAAGAAAAGAAATGTGATCTAATACAACACAAGCTCCCAGGAATCATTCCAGTGCATCTTGTTCTATACTCAGGCTGAGCTGGGTTTGCTAAACCATGTTTAGACAAAAATTCTAACAATCTAATCAATAAATTTAAACATGAGGTTAAACAATTGTATGGACGTTTAAGAAATGAAAGAAGCAAAGAAGGAAAAAACAGAAAAAGATTATTGGAAGAAGGAAGTTTCATTCTCAGAAGCAAAAGAACTGGTGGCTCATGATATCACTGTCTCCCCTGATACTTAGAAATCCACGAAGTCAGACTCAGTCAGAGAAGGTAAGAGAAGAGACAGGCCAATTTTATTATTCTGAGTGTATGTTGAGATCATTTATGGAGAAGGAAATGATCTTGATCTTGATTAAGTCACAAAGTAGATTGTTATTTTAGTATAAAATCAGTCTCTATAAGAAAGATGACATGAATAAAGCCATTTTATTTAAAGACTGAGTAATGATTCCTTATTATGGCTATATAAATTTCTGATACTCTGCCTTATTCATAGATTCCTGCCTTGTCATCAGAGAGGCTCCCTCTGTCAGCAGATGGAAGTTAGTGAAGAGACAGTCCCACAGTCTGACATTATGCTGAGAGAGATTCCAAATTGGAGTTGAAGGGGATAGTAGAAACTAGGAGAGGACTTTTGCGTTGTCTTATTGCATCATTTTGTCCTGTTTGAATGTTGTCTCTTGGAGATCAGGTCTTTTCTGAAGAAGAAAGGGAGAATGCATCTGGTGGTGAAGAAAGTTAGGGGTGAGATAGGAGGACTAGAAGGAAGGGACCCTGTAGTTGGGAAACATTGTATGAGAGAAGAATCTATTTTCAATAAAAATAATAAAAGAATTAGGCATGTAAGAAAAACTGTAAAGAATTGGAATTTAGAATAAACTCAATAGCAAATGCAGATTTTATTTTAATTGAGAGGTAGTATATTGAGATATGATGACATGGTGGGCAGGGATTAAAAATAGTGCAAATTGAAAGGTTTTAGAGTTTTAACAGAGGAAGGGAGCTCTTTGCTTTAGATAAGCTGCTTTTGAAAACACGGAGGGGTTTTTTTTGTTTCTTTTTTTTGGCTGTTTTTTGTATATAATGGGTATCTGGGGTCAGTTTGGTTCAGCTGCTTTTTCTTCTTCACTTTTCAAATAGAGTCTTTCTAAAACTGAGCTCAGCTCAGAACCTTGGCTGGAGCTTGAGTGTTGGGGCATGAGGTTTGGTTTCTCCAGGTGTCACGGCTTGCAGGGATATAGTTTATGAAGGAGTAATAATGAATATCAATTCAACCTGACTTAGAAAGACTGGATCAGCCGGGTGGTGGTGGCACACACCTTTAATCCCAGCATTCGGGAGGCAGAGACGCGCAGATCTCTGGGAGTTCAAGGCCAGCCTGGTCTACGAGAGCTAGTTCCGGGACAGGCACCAAAGCCACAGAGAAACCTTGTCAAAAAAAAAAAAAAAATGAAAGAAAGAAAAGAAAGACTGGATCGATCTTTAGGCGTCTAATGCCAATCAGCTAATTGCCAGCCATGTTGAAAGACAGTAAACTTTGGAGAAAATGTTTTCTGGTGTTTTATAATCCTTGGTGCTGCAGGAAGCATAAATATATTGAAACTCAATTCAATGTATTTATTATTTCTTCTGAGAAGATTAATTCTGCTGTTGGGCTTTTAATGGCCCAGGGAAGGATTTGGTGTGGTTTTTGTCATTCAGATAGCAGTAAAGGTCATTTGGGCTATTAGCCATCTCTGGTACTAGAGAGGGGAGCTTGGGAGAGTCCCCGTCTATACAGATAAAGTAGGGGTCATTTAGATTACTATTCACCTCCGTTCTGGTTGTGAGAACTTGATATGACTTCGCCCAACAGATAATACAGATCACCAGGCTCTTCTATTTTCAGTTTCTGTTTGTCATTATCTTCAATTCCCTGTCTTCTGGATGTAAAAGCAGGTTCTTATAAATCTTTCTTTTGAGAGAACAATCCTGCTTGTTTACCATTCTGGCTCCCCTGCGGATCTGTGGTCGGTCGCAAGGACCTTCATGTTCTTAACAGGTACCATTCTCCTTTATTTCAGACTTTTTTATATGTGAAGGATAAAGAATGTTATCTCTTTATTTCTAGTTACTTTCTCTGGTATAGAGTGGAGAATTTTTTTTCAAGGCAATAACATTTATTTTTCTGCCATTGGTGCTCTAGTAGGGGCATATAGACGTGTGTTCATATCTCCAGTAAATGTTACATAGCAGCTCTATTGATTTTAAGTGAGCTTTAAAAAACCAAGAGAGAGGAATTTTACCATCATTTAACATTTAACATTTAACAACAATGAATAGTATCTGCCTGTTTAATGTGTGTAACTCGGTGTTGTTGCAGTGTTCCATTATTAGATTAGACTCTTCAACACAGAGGTAAACAGAGGTCAGGTGGAAAGAAGTCTTCAGTGTTTAAGAATTATAAAGGCATAAACATGGAGTCACAAACACTATTCCTCTATTGTTATTGTTTATACATTTTAGATGAGCCACCCCAGATGGCGTACTAGCATGGGTTATAAAAACAATTACTTGTAGTCTCTATGGAAATGTTGTCTGCTATTTAGAATAGTTTTACAGGAACATAGTATTTGCCATCTAATATTTTTCTTGCTCCCGTGTTACACTGACAACACAGAGTGTGTATAAAGACTATGCTGCCTAAAATATTGACTTTCTGTGATATTACACAAAGTTTGGTGACCCTGGTCTAGATTATAGTCTTATTGGTATAACTAAAAGCTCCCAAAAGCCAAGCAAGATTTTATGATACTATGGATTCTTTCTTAAGGATTATATCAGGACAGACACAGAAGAGAAATTCAGAAAGTGGGTCTGCCTTTCTCTTGGGAAGTCTGAGAAGTTTTTACTGTTCTAGTTTTTGTGTAAATTTGCATAGAGTTCTGGTGAGACTTTATGGTTACTTTTCAACTAGCTAAGGTGCCTTTTTGTCAGTACCGTTGACCCAGTATTGAAATCAGGTTGTTTCTCCCATGTCCACATCATATGAAAGGGTCCCTTGTTGATATCTTGTCCTCTCTCACAAAAAGAAGTTGATCAATTCTGGACTTTTCTTGCAGCTCCACTGTGTCAGGCGGGATTTCGCGTTATCACTCAGCACTTATATGATGCTTAAGGTGATGCCTTGAAATTATATTTCCAGTTTCAAAGCACCAATGGGAAGCATACACTTAAATTTATAAAAATAGCATAGTTTAGCTTTTAAAATTCCATTTTCATTTTTAGTCACTTGCAATTGAAAATTCATTCTCTTTCCTTTAGCAGCCAAGGACCACATATGCCTCTCTTTTTCCTTGTTTCTGACAAAGTCCTGATTCAGAGAGACAAGGATGATACTTACATGTGACTGTGGTGTTCAGGAAAAAAAATAACTTATAAAAGACATAATAAACTTGTCGTGCAAAAGTGTAAAAATCCGCAATAGATAGTACAACTTGCATTCAGTTCAAAAAGTAAAGCAGTGGCAGGCAGCTGGTGATGATGGCTGCCAGGAAAGTTGTGGGACAGTTAAGAGGTTAAGGAACAGCTGTGTGTGAAAGTGAATGACAGTTGACCTCAAACTTGTTGAAAGAAATCAACATGAAAGAGAATTGGAGAATGACTTAATTCCTCTCTGTGTTCTTCTAACTGCTAGTGGCTTATTATTATGAGAGCCCTGGGACCCACATTCAATGATCATATATCCAGACAGTTGCCAGTTTAAATGGAGTAGCATTATTCCTCTGGATGAAGGACTTGAGGACAGGGAACAGACAGCTCTGCAGGCAGCTCCCGCTAGATCTAATCCTGGAGATGTAGCTGGGCCTCTGTTCAGAAGTGAGTTACCTCTGCTTCTATATGGGGCTGTGTGGCAGAGAAACAGGGACTGCTTTAAGGGGTTTCTTCACGAGTCTCCATTGTCCCACTTCTCATGACCATCTAAACGAATATATACTAAATTAAATTACCACAAAGCACAGTCATAATATCCACGACAATGCAATGTCTTTACTGATGTCTGCCAAGAGGTAAAGGATCAGTCTCTTGTGCTTCCTCCAGTCATGATTTTATTTTCACGTTTAGGGAGGAGGTTCGTAGTTTTACATGATTTGCATATAACCAAAACATCCTGAAATCTGAACAGCTTTGCCATGGCCACCACCTTCATTTCCTTACCGCGATTAATGAGTCAAACTTCAGACAGCAGATGGTGCTATTATTTCAAAGACCATGCAGCCCTGCAGATTTCCAGGTTTTTACGAGACAACAAGAAACAAGTAACAAACGAGTGAAAGCTTAATTGTCTTAATCTTGTGGCTTAAAAAGATTATGAATAAGAGCAGCTTTTTCATATTCTCTGTTTGTTTTTTAGTGACTTATTCTCTCCCTTTAAGGACAAAGTAGCAATCAAAGCTTTCCTTCATAATTAATGATATCTGGATTCTCTAAGAAGAAAAAAAAAATGCACACACACAGTTAACTTTTTCCTTGTAGCAGAAACAATCCCAGATGCTGGTTCTTTGTGCCTGCCAGCACCGAAAGCAATTCGCAAGTTCTTTGCAGTGTAGCAGATATTAAAATGTAAAACACATGAATGTGGAGCTTCCTTAACAAATAAAAAAAAAGCTTTTTCTGAGTGTAAAGCAATTTATATGTAAAACATCTGTAATCACAAAAGCACCTTAAATATAATATTCAAATGCAAGCAATAAAAACCTGTATCTAAGATGATAAATCAATGAATTAAAAGCCTGCCTCTCAAGTGGCAGATGCTCTTTGAGGGAGAACTGGTAACAGATGCATAGGAGAGTTTCAAACAAGGGTGACACCCACAAGAGACGGCAAGAAGAACAAATGTTACACTGCGGGTTTACAGAGCCTGCCGCTAAAGCACAATCGTTATTGAGGTTTCTATAGGGCAACACTAGAGGTTGTCTCTTTAAAACCTCATTATTCAAACTTAATGGCTATTGTAGGAAACTTTACCTGTCTCTACTGCAAAGGCTTATTTTATGTCAATTTTTCCACACTCAAACAAAAAATAAAATATGTTGATTTTTTTTTATGTTGACAAATTCTTTGTCTAAATCTGCAAGTGCAAACATATAAATAAAAAGAATTATCCTTGGGTACTGATGGAACTATGAAACTGAGAGCAAACGCTGACCTTTTAAAAAACTGGATAATTCATCATATCAGTTTTAGAAGTAATACTCAAACAAGAAAAAAATGCCTTAATGTTTTGAATAAAGAAGAGTAGAGAAAAGGAAGGTCATTTGGAAGATGGAGTTGGTTAGAAGGGTAATGAACTGGGAGAAAGTAATCATAACTGGTTTGCTCCTATTCTTTTTTCTGTGTATATTTTTGAAGAATGATCCCTTCCTTTTCATGAAGAAAGACAAAAGTTCCAATAAAGATTTGTAATGTATACAGTGTTCAGCTACTGTGGTAGGAGGAGAGGTGTTGATAAGCAGTGAATTCTCTCTTTTTTTTTTTTTTTTTTTTTTTTTTTTTTTGGTTTTTCGAGACAGGGTTTCTCTGTGGTTTTGGAGTCTGTCCTGGAACTAGCTCTTGTAGACCAGGCTGGTCTCGAACTCACAGAGATCCGCCTGCCTCTGCCTCCCAAGTGCTGGGATTAAAGGCGTGCGCCACCACCGCCCGGCTACTGAATTCTCCCTTTAGACCAGAGTCAGAAGAATAGTTTATTGAGTACATTTCAAGAGGACATTGTCTGGGCAGTAACTAGAGCATGAGCTACACTAATGGGCAATAGACTCGGGAGTCTCCATTTGAGGAAAATATTTTAACAATTAGGGTGAGATTTATTACAGGAGGTTAGCATGAGCTTTGTGAACATAGTTTCTATTGTACATTCTCTGGCATGCAAAGAGGGATCATGAAAGTCAAACTCATGCATACATAGAGCAGTTCTGATAAATCAAACTAGTATGAAGGTCATGGCAGCAATACAGGTTGACGTTTTGTGATATCAGCTTACAACAGCCTAAGCCTAGAAGTTGGGGATTCATGGACCACAGTTATTAAATTTCCATTATGGTGACTAGCTCTACTTTCTGGTCTCTTACTAGACATTTCTCTGTCAGATCTTATGACTTGTCTCACAAGAGACCAGAAAAGTATGAGAAGGAACTTTTGATCTTCTTTAAAAAGAAGGGTATGATAAGTAATTTTTGCTCTCTTCTGAAAGTGGATGTGTACTTTGTAAAAGTATGTCCCTTACCTTTTATTAATTACAAACTGTATGAGCAATATAAAAATTGCAAAGTATATCTTTTATAGATTGTTTGAAACACAAGTACACTTCTTGTTTCTGTATTATATTAGTGTTCAGTGGTGTAGTAACAGGAACTCGGACCACATCCCACCTCCCTGCTAGCTTATCCCGTGAAATAACCACACAGAAATTGTATTAATTGAATTACTGCCTGGCCCTTTATATCTAGCCTCTTATTGGCTAACTCTCACATCTTGATTCAACCCATTTCTATTAAGTCTGTATATCACCATGTGACTGTGGTTTACTGGCAAGATTCTAACCTATACCCATCTCAGGCTGGAGATTCATGGCATCTGCCCGACTCTGCTCTTCTTCCTCCCAGAATTAAGTTCTGTCTACTCCACCTACCTAAGTCTGCTCTATCAAAAGGCCAAGGCAGTTTCTTTATTCAATCAATGAAAGCAACATATAGACAGAGGAACCTCCTACACAGTAGAAAGACACAATCAATAGATCATATGTATAATTATGAAGGGCTTGTCAATTTAGCTCATAAGATAAAAAGCTGAATAGTCCCAAAATGGTCTTCTATTGGTTTTCACCAGAATCCCACAGTCCAATAATCTGGATGCCTCAGAACATGGTAGAATAGCGATGAATCTTTAGGCCATGGCAGAGGACTAGAAATGCCTGAAGGATCATGAATAAAAGATTCCATTCAAAGGCTAAAGATATGACTATTTAGGCCAACTATCACAAGATCAATGAGATCTTCCAAACAAGTAACCTTTTAAAGACACATGGAATCTGTGAACTTTCTCCTTTTGTAGAATCAGTGTTGCTACTCTTTCAAACAGAGCTACCCCACATTTACAATATGTCTTATCATCATCCTGAAACCTACTAGCTCAGATATCAATCATCTGTTCCAGTATTCTCAGAGAGAAGTACTATCAACCACCTTGATAGATATCTGAATCCAGATACTATGATAAACTACAATAATAGATTTTGTACATTTTCTGTTGTCATTGCTTCAAATTGATGAGCATTCCTATCATTGAAATCTGATGTTTATATCTCCTCTGGAATTTGGATAACTGTAGATAGATTTTATGTCTGTTTGATACAATCTGGAATACAATTCACAATGGATAGTCAAACGAACAATTGTCTAGATAAGTTTGGCCTATGAAAATATATGTAGAATATTATATTGTTACATTAACTGAGATGGGAATGTTTATTCACAGGGTAGCATCATTCCCTGGGATGAGGATTCTGAAATGTATGAGAGTGAAAAAAAAAACGTTAAGTACAAGTAAGCTTGCATTATTCCATTGCTTTTTGATCTTGACTAGAAATGATTTGAAATGCTGCTTTAAGTTCTTCTTTGTAATGATAGATTCTAAATTAGAACTTAATTGCCCTTATCAGGGTACTTTATCAAGGCAACAGGAACTAAAAGTAAAAAGAAAGCATGAAAGGATAACAAAGAAGTTGATGATATGTGACCCCCACATCTGAGAGGAACTTAGAAGAGTTGATTCTTGCAGTTGATCTCTCCAAATGTTCCCTCACACTTTGACTTTTCTGGAAGGGCTGGCTGTCATCATGATCCCATGTCCCACATACTCAAAAGCCCAAAGTACTTGAGAAGGTGACACTCCTATGAATGTCTTGGACACAGTACCAGCTAATGCAGTGTACTGATTAGCTCACTGTTTTAAGGTTTCTATTGCTGTGAAGAGACACCATCACCCTGACAACTCTTTTAAGAGAAACATGTAATGCGGGCTGGCCTCGAGATTCAGATGATTAGTCTATTATTATCATAGCAGGACATGTCAGCATGCAGGAAGACATGCTGGAGAAGAAGCTAAGAATTCTACATTTTGCCCTACAAGCAACAGGGAGGGCCTGCCACACAGCATGGCTTGAGCCTATATGAGACCTCAAAGATTTCCTCTTCAGTGACACGGCTCCTCCAACAAGCCCATATCCCCTAATACTGCTACTCCCTATGGGCCAAGCATTCAAAGACTTCAGTCTATGGGGACCATAACCTTTTCAAACCATCATAGTCAGGCATCAAGGCAAATGTACAATCTGCAAATAGTTTCAGCCTCAAGGACTTTGACCACTAACAATGCTCAGCTCATTCTATCTGAGGCCCCAGTTAACATTTTTGGAAGACATATAGACAATATGCACAATGTGTGTGTGTGTGTGTGTGTGTCTATGTGTGTGAGTGTGTGTGTGTGTCTGTGTGTTACTTTTTGTTGTTATAATAGAAAGTCAAGGTATCAGGAGGCAGAAGTATTTGAAGCAATTTCATTCACAGACAGGAAACAAAAAGTGATAAGCAAATGCTTCTCCTCAATTTACTTTCTCTTTTTTTAAACATTATAGGATATATAGGTCCAGGGAATGGTGCCACCCATAATGAATCATTATGCCTTCACATTCAGTTAACCTAATGAACATAATGCCCTACAGGCATATCTAAGACCCATCTCACACATAATTCTACCTTCCACAAATTTGAAAATTTAGGTTTCCCGTAGTATGTCTGTGCATTTGTGTTTGCATGTTAGTCAACATTAGATGACTAGAACCACGCATTTGAGTTATAATAGCAATGACATATTGGTCATAAAATGAAAAGGAATTCATAGATCTCTGTGAGTTTGAGACCAGCCTGGTCTACAAGAGCTAGTTCCAGGACAGGCTCCAAAGCCACAGAGAAACCCTGTCTCAAAAAACCAAAAAAAAAAAAAAAAAAAAAAAGAAAAGAAAAGGAATTCATAGAGCCTATTTCACTTCAGGCACTTCAGAATTCCAAGAGTATCCTCTTGGATGGTTTCATGTATTGTGTATATAGTCCATGTACAGCACCTCTATAAAGAATGCCCCTCTGTAAAACACTAGTTTCTATCTGATGTATGTCTCCCTGATACGTCACTGTACCACCATACTTTCTCCCTGTCTGTATTTCTGAGATGGGTATTAAATAACCTACACTATCACCAAAAATACACACAATTATCTTATTTACACCTAGTCTAACATTTATTTTTTTTACCGAATTCTAAGAAAAATGAGTTGAAATTGTTCTAGGATAATGCCCAGACTTTATGACTGTTTTGAGAAGACTACTTCCATCCATGTCCCCTCTGAAGAAACATGGCAGCATCATTGTTGCACTGGGGTAGGTTTTGAACTTGTCTTCCAGATATAACAACTGTGTGTAGTTTCTTTATGTACCTCTGAATATTCATATTTTCATATCTTTGCCATCTAAAACACTATTTCATTCACTGACTAAAGTTTAGTGACTGAAAATTATTCTCCTGTTAAGCTGCATTACTTTTTCCCTCTTATGTGAGTTTACTAGTATACTAGGAAATCACAGTTTTACTTTACTCTTTGTATTGTAAATTTACTGAAGTTTGCAAGTGAATTTTATATCATACCATATAATATTATTTTCTATTGTTTTTTTCCATTATTGAACAAGATAATTTTTTATAAGTACAAATTTTATTTTTGTTTTAATTAAAAAAGATTTGGATAGTTATACAGTGAACTTAAAAAAATGGATGACAGATAAATTGAAAGGAAACACCAAACTGAAGAAATGACAACTCGCATCTGATTAATTTTAGTTTTCAAACATTAACTCTTTTCATTATGTCAATCAGGTTCTTAAATGTTATAATTAAATTAGATTTAGGTAGCAATGCTACAATTCTATTGAATTTTTCCACAAACACATTGTGTTTTTAGATAGTTGCTCTTAAAGTTCTTTTGTTGTCATTGTTGTTCAGTTTCAGAATGGAATATGAACAGAATTACATATTTTGACATCTTCTAAATGGAATAAATTCCATTTATTTAATGTGTGTATGCATGTGTCATCTATGTGTGTGAGTACATGTGTATGTAGGGTGCATCTGGACATGAGAAATTGGTTTTAGTGTCTTCCTTTATTGTTCACCACCTTGTTTTTTTTTTTTTTTTTTTTTTTTTTTTTTTTTTTTTTTTTTTTTTTTTTTTTTTAGGCAGGGTCTCTCACTGAAAGTATAGCTGGACAATTAGATAGTAACAACCCAGGCCCTTACTCTGTCTGCTCACTACCCCTTTTACTGGGGTTATACACATGAACCACATCCAGCTTTTTCATGGAAGGGTAACGAGGATCTGAACTCAGGTTCTCATGCTTATACACTGAACATTTAGTCCACTGAATCACCTCCTCATCCTGTAAAGTTAATGAATTTTAGAAATTATTTGTATTTACTTGCTTCAACTTTTTTGTATTTACTTAATGGTAAGTACCAATATTATATACTCTAAGTAAAATATAAACATTTTACATTTAATTTTTAAAATACATATTAAACTTTCATGTTAGTGAGGTGACTTCAATAAACCTGTAAAGAAATCACAAGTGCATTGCAATTAGAAAAAAATCTCACATGACTTTTTACTTCAAGTAAAATAACTTCAGAAAATAATTTGTGTAACTTCATAGAGCGGCATATTGTTTCAATATGTCAAAATCTTCACTCTTCTTCCATATACATTTTTTCTACTTTTAACTCCTAATAGTATGAATATATACACAGAAGTATATTTCCTATGTTTTTAAATGTTACCAGTTTAATTAAATAAAGACTTTTGAAATTAAGTCAGTTTTGTTTCTGGGAGACAAAGCAAAAAATGAATTTAGAAATATTTTAGACTTGTAACTTTCTCGTATGTGTTAAAGATAAAATATACTGAATAATTGGACACATGTTTGTATTTGTATTATTAAACTGGGAAGAACATTAATTGATTAGGATAATCTAAATATTAAAAAGGAAAGGAATGTGGGCTTTTATCAAAACCTACAAAGAAGTCAAGTGCTAGTTCATTTGTATAACAAGGGAGGATGGGGCTCTTCCTAAGATTTTTTTTTTTTTTTTTTTTTTTTGGTTTTTTGAGACAGGGTTTCTCTGTGGCTTTGGAGCCTGTCCTGGAACTAGCTCTTGTAGACCAGGCTGGTCTCGAACTCACAGAGATCCAGCACTCACAACCTCCTGAGTGCTGGGATTAAAGGTGTGCGCCACCATCGCCCGGCCTCTTCCTAAGATTTTAAGGGCACGTAAAGTTAGGTATTATTTGGGAATGTGCAAAGAGAAGGTAGCCCTTTGCTGTTAGCCATTAAATTAGTTTCTCAAAATATAGAGATATAAAACTCTTCAAAAATTTAATGCTATTATAGTGAGTAAGAAGGGTGGGATGACAGAAGTGCATAATTTAAAAGTAAGTCTAACAACTCTGTGGTAGAAAACAAAGGATAATAATTTAGGTACGGTGGATTACACTGATAGATTTTCATATGTTGAATCAGCCCTGAATCTCTGGGATGAAGCCTACTTGATCATAATGGATAATTTTTCTAATGTGTTCTTGGATTCGGTTTGCCAGTATTTTATTGAGTATTTTTGTGTCAATGTTCATGAGTGAGATTGGCCTGTAGTTCTCTTTCTTGGTTGTGTCTTTGTGTGGTTTTGGTATCAGAGTAACTGCAGCTTCATAAAAGGAATTTGGCAATGACTTCTCTGTTTCTATATTGTTAAATACATTAAGGAGTATAGGTATTAGGTCTTCTTGGAAGTTCTGGTAGAATTCTGCATTGAAGCCGTACCACTCTTGGGAATATACCCAAGAGATGCCCTATCATATGACAAAAGTATCTGTTCAACTATGTTCATAGCAGCATTGTTTGTAATAGCCAGAACCTGGAAACAACCTAGATGCCCTTCAATGGAGGAATGGATGAAGAAAGTGTGGAATATATACATATTAGAGTACTACTCAGCGGTAAAAACAATGACTTCTCGAATTTTGCGTGCAAATGGATGGAAATAGAAAACACTATCCTGAGTGAGGTATCCCAGACACAAAAAGAGGAACATGGGATGTACTCACTCATAATCGGTTTCTAGCCATAAATAAAGGACATTGAGCATATAATTTGTGATCCTAGAGAAGCTAAATAAGAAAGTGAACCCAAAGAAAATCGTATAGTCATCCGCCTGGATAGGGGAAGTAGACAAGATTTCCGGGCAAAAACTGGGAACTTGCGGGTGAGGTGGCATGGGGCAAAGGGGAAATGGGATGAGAAACGTGAGAAGGGTAGGATGGGAGGAGCTTGGGGGATTGGAATGGTTGGGATATAGGAAGGGTGGATACGGGAGCAGAGAAGTATATATCCTAACTAAGGGAGCCATTTTAGGGTTGGCAAGAGACTGGACTCTAGAGGGGCTCACAGGTGTCCAGGGAGATGTCCCCAGCTGGTACCTTGGGCAACTGAGGAGAGAGAACATGAAATGACCCTATCCTATACTGATGAATATCTTACATATCACCTTAGAACCTTCATCTGGCGATGGATCGAGGTAGAGACAGAGACTCAATTTGGAGCAACGGTCTGAGCTCTTAAGGTCCAAATGAGGAGCAGAAGGAGCGAGAACATGAGCAAGGAAATCAGGACCACGAGGGTGCACCCACCCACTGTGACAGTGGAACTGATTTATTGGGAGCCCACCAAGGCCAGCTGGACTGGGACTGAATAAGCAAGGGTTGAAACTGGACTCTCTGAGCATGGCGGACAATGAAGGCTGATGAGAAGCCAAGGACAATGGCACTAGGTTTCGATCCTAATACATGAACTGGCTTTGTGGGTGCTTAGCCTGTTTAGACACTCACCTTCCTGGACATAGATAGAAGACCTTCGTCTTCCCGCAGGGCAGGGAATTTGGACTGCTCTTCAGTATCGAGAGGGAGGGGGAATGGTGTGGCGGGAGGAGAAGAGGAGTGGGGATAGGGGGAGGGGAGTGGGAGGAGGGGGCAATATTTGGGAGGAGGGGAGGGAAATGGGAAACGGGGAGCAGGTGGAAATTTTAATTAAAAAAGAATAAAAAATAATAATTTATGTACACAGTCATAATCTCAAATACTGTATGGAGAGAAGCAATTTTAATTGTTTAACCTCGAAGCTATGTAGTGTGGGTCTCTAAATCTAGTTTCACTCTTTTCCCCCTGAATCCTTTAATTCTTAATTAGGGATGAGAAGTTTATTGCTCCTTAAGAACAGCTTAATAAATGAGACCTCCTGAAACTGAGACGCTTCTGTAAAGAAAAGGACCCAGTCAATAAGACAAAATGCCAGCATATTGAATGAGAAAAGATTTTCACCAATTCTACATCAGAGGACTAATCTCCAAAATATATAAAGAACTCAAGAAATTATACTTCAAAACACAAAATATCTCTGTGTACAGGTCTACACAGAGAATTCTTAAAAGAAGACCCTTAAATGGCCAAAAAACACTTAAGGAAATGTACAACATCCTTAGTTATCAGGAAAGTGCAAATCAAAATGACTCTGCGATTCTGTCTTTCACCAGTCAGAATGGTTAAGAAAAAAAAATACCAATGATAGCTTATGCTGGAGAAGATGTGAGTAAGGGAAACACTCCTCCATTGCTGGTGGGAATGCAAACTTGGACAACCACTCTGGAAATCAGTATGGTGGTTTTTCAGGAAACTGGGTATCAACCTACCCCCAAAACCTAGCAATAGCACTCTTGGGCATATACCCAAAGGGTGCTCAATCATAGTACAAGAACATTTGTTCAACTATGTTCGTAGCAACATTATCTGTGATAGCCAGAACCTAGAAACAACCTAGACACCCCTCAACTGAAGAATAGATAAAGAAAATGTGGTACATTTATACATTGGTGGTAAAAATCAATGGTAAAAAAAATCAGTGGTAAAAATCAATGACATCTTGAAATTTGCATGCAAATGGATGGAACTAGAAAAAAAAATCATTCTGAGAGAAGAATTCAGATCCAGAAAGATAAACATAGTATGTGCTCACTTATAATGGATATTATGTGTAAAGTGAAGGATAATGAGCCTATAGTCCTCAACCATAGAGAAGCTGAAGTAGGAAGAAGGACCCTAAGAGAAACATATATAGATCCTCTTGGGAAGGGTAAATAGACAAGATCTCCTGAGCAAATTTGGAACATGAGGATGATGGGGAGAGGAGAGGGCAGAAGGGGAGGAGAACTTGATGGAACTGGATAGTCAAAATGAGGTAAAGACAGAGTCAGAGAACAAGAAAAGAGATATCTTGATTGAGGGAGTCATTATGGGGCTAGCAAAAAAAAAAAAAAAGTGATACTAGAGAAATTCCCAGGAATTCACAAAGATGATCCCAGCTAAGACCCTAAGCAATAATGGAGAGGGTGCCTGAACTGGCCTTGCCCTGTATTCAGATTAATGACTATCAAAAATATCACCATAGAACTTTCATCCAGCAATCGACGGAAGCAAAGGCAGAGATTAACAGAGGAGCACTGGGTTGAGCACACAAATTCTAGTTGAAAAGAGGGAGGAGTTAGAATATGAGCAAAGAGGTCAAGACCGTGATGGGGACACCCACTGACACAGCTTACTGGAGCTAATGGGAGCTCATCAACTCTGGTCAGACAGGGAAGGAACCAGCATAGGACCAAACTAGGCCTATGGTTTGTGGAAGACAGTTATATGGCTGGGGCAGACTGATGGGCCACTGGTAGTGACACCAGGGTTTATCCCTACTGCTTGTACTGAATATTTGGAACCCACTCTCCTTGAAAGGAACCCTAACTGTGAGGAGTGTAGTTCTGAAGTTCACTATATATTACTCTGGATCTTCACTTTATCACTTCATAGGAGTGTGTCTATGATCAATTTTCAAAACTTCTTCAGCATTCTCATTTCTAAACTAGAAATAATGGAAATAACACCTTCAGAAGAGATGGTGAGTAAATAATATATAGCTCTGGTTTGTAAGTAAACCATGGCTTATGATAAGTACTAAGAAGGAAGTAAATGTTAAATATTATTACCAATTCATGACTTTGGAATAACACTTTCAACTTTATAATTTTAATCTCAGTTATTCTTTTGAGGACATTTTCTTGAATTTCTTTAATTTTATTTTCCATTTTAGGAAATTACTCCTAAAAGAGGAAAGAGATATTGTTCAGTTTTTGCTTCAGTGGAGAAGGACTTAAAGTGGTACTTAATATATGATAGTGTTCTATTAAGTGTTTGGACTGAGTTTACACAATTTTTTGTGGGTTTTAATTAAAGGTGAGAATATAATTAGATCAGCATTCTTCTCTTTTCTGTGTAGTGTGTTCAAACAAACTTATTTTTTTTATAATCCCAGCTAGTTTGTTGATAGATTTATTCTTGTAATCTGATAAAGTGGATACCTCTACTAATATAGAAAACAAATCTGAAGGGCCAAGATATAGGTGTTGTTTTAATTTTCCAAATAAGTGCTAGGAAAATGGTTTGGTTGGAAACATCCATTGAATACAGAGAAATCTGTCATCATATCTCCTAGGAAGTCCAAGATGAAAAGGACACGAAAATAATTCTAACAAAGAAAATTAGAACTATGCTTCTACATTCTTAGCTGTTTGGATTTTGGAAAAAGTATGATTGTATATGTATATGCCATTTATGTTATTATCCAGTAAGATGCTTTTACTCATTTTATCTTTTATACTGAGATTCTCTCCATTTTACCTGTACTACTAATATAGTAATTCTTGCCATGTAGCAGTAAGAAGAGAGGGGGAGAATAAAACTTTGGTAATTTGGATTTGTACATATTAGTAATTATTTCCCGGTTGTCCATATTTCTATCATTCACAATTTTGATGTACTGCAAAGGTAAGTCTTTCCATGGTTCACTTATTGGAAAAAAGAACCAACTATGATTGGCTAAAAATTTCTTTTCCCCTAGCATATCAATATTCTCCTATTAGATAGGAAAAATGTTGTCAAATACATATTGAGGGCTGAATTATAAGGTTTTGGAGTTTTTCACTCTAAAGTTACAACAATCATTTCATGAAGAAAAGAACTTTGGTAGAGTTTTCATAGTGAAGGATCCATACTTCAGGAGAAAAGAAAGAAATCTTTGATTCTCACCATGGAATCACTTATTGTGAAAAACTGAGTTAAACCTACAAGATGGGGTATACTGTGAGGAGCCAACTCTCTTTTTTAAATATCCATATTATCTATGAATTTATTATTTGTTACAAATGCTCTCAGCAGAAATTTGAGAACAGTGTGAAAAAGAAAAGATACAATTTGTCAAGGTTTCCAGGAGACCTAAAGCTATCTGAGAGTCTATTTCTTCATGGGGAACCCATGCAAATATGATGACAAAATTTAGACTTCTGGCCTCTGTCCCCCCACCTCCAGGTAAGCAGGATCCCTAAGGAGGCACTTCGGGTGGTCACTCATGATGGTCACTTCTAACCTCATCTCTAGGTGAACAAGATTTAGAATAAGAAAGTATGGCAGAAGAGATGGTTCATGCAAACAGAGAAATTTTCCTTGGCAGTTGGCAAGAGTATAAAAGAGAGGTGACACATTAAAATCTTGTGGATGAATCAAAGGAACTTCATTATTTTCACTGCCTGGAGGAAAGTAAAACTTTAGACAGCTTGCTGGTATACTTTACCTCTCAAAGTTACCTTGAAGATACAGCTCTTCTGTGCTTCCCAATATTGACAGGATGATCTTTGCTCTAAAATAGCCATTTTTATTGCTGGATGCATTACAAAATCTCTTAAGAAACTGAAAAAATGGCATTATGGCTTCATCTTTGTAGATCCAGGTAACTTGATATAGAGTGATATCACATATCAGTTGCTGTGCAGATATGTGGGGTTGGGTATATACAGCATAGTGTGTGGACCACAAGCCTACTTCCCAGTGTTCTTAACTCCTTTTTAGTCTCATATACAAAAAGGTGGTTAATATGGGAACTAATATGATATTTAACAAAGGTAATGGGTTGTAAAGAACTAAGTAGAGAAAAACATAATATGGCTCATTGGTGCAGTGATAAATTGTGAGGTAAATATGTAATGCAAATAAGTGGAAAATATTTAGTAAAGCATAGCTCATGGAAATTCATCTTATGTCGCCTCCATGTTCAAGGATAAAGGTTGTTCTCACATAAGCAAGGGGAAACTTTCAAGAAGGAAATTTATACTTTGTGACTATGTGATTAGTGAACAAGCAGAAATATTTCCTTCAAGCTATTTTTTAGATTTCCTTTCCTTAATTTTTAGAGAATTTGGTTTTTTCATTGGTGTTTCAGGTTAACTTCAGGCTGTAATTAGATAAACAGAAAGAGATTCCTATAGTAGGAGAAGTTGGTCTTCAATCAGATCTGTGCACTCACTACACAGCAATTTGACTGTTTCCTATGTCAATATTAACTCTTTATCATAAGCATTAAATACTTTGTTATTATTTGCAAGAAAATCATACTATTTGCACAAACACAATTTATACCAAAAGGAACAATCCCTTTATTATTTTAAAAATAAACATCATGCTTAATCTATTCTAGCAGGAAGTATAAAATAAAAAAAAACCATAACTCATTGCTGTTTCTCAGAATTCTGGATATAAAAATAAGCAACATAGGACAAGCAATATTTTTTCTTGATACTAAGATAAAAGGATTTGTTTTCCTATGATATTCTTAATCAATAGAGAAAACAATGCTATCACAACACAATATATATGGTATTATTTTAAGTGTGTACTATTATCAATATGCACAACACAATCCTGTAATCACTGGGCAACAAGGGTATAGTGAATGTGAGATGCTCAGTTCTGTATATTCCAGATGAACAGTTTTTCATTGGTGTTGGTGACCTCAAGCCTAGGCTATTTGAGATCATATAGATGAGTGGACTGTGAGCTAGTCAAGCATTCTGCTCAGGCACTATTTTTCTCAGTCACACAAAGTTTTTGAGGGTTAGCGATCAGCACAGAGAGCTATGCTATATCCCTAGCACATATGTTTTACCCAACAACAACAAAAAAATCTTATCCTCAAGCCTTTGTCTTTGTCTTCCCAGCAGTTTTTGTTAGCCTTTCCTATTGACCTATCACTCCCATCTTATATAAAAAGAAAAGGATAAGTCCTTTGCAGTCAGAATAGCTCTAAAATGTTAGCAAGAACTAGGTAGCTTTCTGAAGTAGTCACATTTTTCTCTATTTAATTCCTTGGCAAATTGAGTAGATACTTACAGGATGAGTCTTCAAGGTGCAGCTATGGTCTCTCTCTGTAGTAGCTTCAAATGAACACCAAAATTACTTGGGTCACTTCACATCTGAACTGGGATTTCCAACTACACTCACTTACTTCACACAAAGAAGAAAGGCAGTTGCCACCCATGAGATTTCTGTGGCCACTTATTCTGTGTGTGGCTTTAGCTCTAATTTGACATGAGCTACAGAAGGGGAGTTGTCTAAAGTTTTCATTGTTCAATTGATCTGATGCAGTTCCCCAAATTAAGAAACTATATGTTTAAAGACCTAGTTACTAAGTGAAAACAGCAAGTGTTTCAATATATCAAAATGCAAGTGTGTTGTATTTGTCTAGATGTAGAGAGTCACAAAAATATTAATTTTCACTTTCTTACAAATCATCTCTGAAACAGGTAATGCTGTTGCAGTCCAAAGCCTCATTGAATGGTGTGTGTGTGTGTGTTTGTGTGTGTGTGTGTGTGTGTGTGAGAGAGAGAGAGAGAGAGAGAGAGAGAGAGGTAGGAAGAGAGAGTAGAGGAGAATGAATTACTTTTAATCTTGAAATTGTGAATTTGTCAATTCCCTTATATAAGTAAAAGCAACCAGAAACAAAGTTATCTCTTATAGCTTAATAATTAAAATATAAGTAAACTTTCCTGCTTTCATATGGTTTGCTGGTGTGGGAGAATTTTCTGTATTCTGTCAATCATGTTTTAAATAAACACTGATTGGCCAGGCAGGAAATATAGGTGGGTCAACCAGACGGGAAGTAGAGGCTGGGCAATGAGAACCGGACAATGCTGGGAAGGAGGAGGCCCATTCCTCCCGAGTCCTGCCCAGACCACAGAAGAAGCAGGAAGTGACCTGCCCTGCTGAGAAAGGTACCGAACCATATAGATAATAATAATAGGCTATATAAATTATAAGAGCTAATACAAAGCCTGAGCTAATGGGCAAATCAGTTATACCTAATGCAGAATCTCTGTGTGATTCTTTTGGGGTTTACTGGCTGTGGGAACTGGTTAGGGTATAAACCCCAACAAGCTGGCTCTCATGTTACAGTTTGTTTTTAGATTTCAATACAAAAAAAAAAAAAAAGGTATGTTTTGGTCTCTGTAGAAATGACTTCCATGGATGCTCAGACAACATTAAAGAAGACAGAATAATACCCTTTTCACAAAGCTTAAGGGCTCTGTTTTTATTGACTAATAACGACTAGTTTTCAATGGTTATTTTGAATGTTGGTACATTATAAGGAGTAAAATAAAATGAGTCAAAGAACAGAATATGGAAAAACAGCTAACCAGAGGAAGGTTTGCACTAAAATATATCAGTATAATCTGCCATTACTGTTGATGCAATCCTAGTAGTAAGTGACTGAGTGGGGTGGTGGAGATTATCTTTTACGTCATTAGCAGTGTAAAGGCCATCGTTTTGCCGAAGCATGTGCTTTCACCTTGAGAATCTAAAAATTAGGGTGAGACTCCATGAAAAGGAAAATCTTTATCTCAAGGCATAAAGGTGTAGACAGATTTTTCATAAAAATTAAAAGGGATAATATAACCAAACTCTGGTGACATAAGAAAAATGAGTTTACTAAGAAGTAGCATCAAGACTAATAAAAGAGAAGGCATTTCTTAGTTGATGGAATTCCTTCCTTTACTTTAAGTAAAATGATAAGGTGATACGATTTTATTATGGCTGGTTGTTCTTCCAGATTGGTTTGGCATTGAGGTTGAAAACAGAACAAATTACACCTGTGTCTTGGGGTGAGGGTAACAGTGTGAAATCACTCTTCTGTCCGCAAGCTGTTGCAAAGAACACAGGAATGATCAGTAATTGATTAGATTATCTCACATTTTATAGTTGGTCAATGAACACTCATTGTACAAAAACTATATCACTACTTTACCATGCTAATCAGAGATCACCAGAAATTAAGAACTTGATAATGTGGTAATACATAGGATAATAAATAAAATAGATCTGAATAAAATATTTTATTAATCCTTTCAAAAACTTTGCCACTGGGTGCTATAATATTAATTTGACTTTGGGGTAACTTTGTCTTTTTGAGGTTAGCAACGTCAACAGCTGAAAGATGACTAATCTATAAATTTATTCTATGTCTTCCTAATTTCAAAAATAACGATTTTTTTTAAGTTTTCCCAATTGATTTTTTCTTTATGGCTGGAGACAAATATGAATAAAAGTCATTTGTCACTTTGTTCCAATAGGTCTTGAGGAGGTGACTCTGAGTCATCAGCACCAGGATCATTTGCGAACTTGTTAGAAAGACAAAGTCTGTTTTCAGACCTACTGAATCAATCAAGGGACTAAGAAGTCCAAGAAACCCACAATTAAACAGTCGGTTCTGACATAAGCTAAAATTTGAGAATTACTGCTTTCTTCCTGTATCTTCATGGAATGAACAGATCGTATTAATAATGCCAAACACTTTTTGTGTGTGAGAAGGATATGAGCAATTGCACAGGATAGTACCAGCAGAATCTCTCTAGTAATTTGAAATGACAATTTGGTGGTAAAATCCTGTGAAAGACATTGTTTGGAAAAAATGGTCCTTCAGTTTCTTTGAGATCCATTAAAGATATCCCACATCTTAAAAAATGTATCCAACCATGGGGTCAGGCCTTAAAGAATCACTAGTTGGCTACATCTTTTGTTACTATGACATGCTTTTCTCATTCTTTGACCTCTATTTTCAAGTTATTTTCTCTTTCATGCCTCCAGTGACTTAGATCTGTTTCTAGGTTGCTTTCTGCCTCTAGTAAAGGTGTATTCAAGGCTACAGTTTATTTCAGCAATGAGCCTTAGGAAATCTTAGCAGGGAAAGGTCATGGCGTCATTACTGACTATCAGATATTGGTGTGCTGATAGAAAAGTTTAGTCACTAACTTGATAAGCACTGATATTACTGGAAAATACTCCTCAGCAGATAGCTGTGAACAAATTTCTTCTGTGAAATAACTTCACTGAAATAATGTTTGAAATGTTCTGACCTGAATGACCAAACATTTTAAAAATAACATTGTACCTAGAATAGGGCAAATAAATAGTGTGAATTTAATGAATGAATTCATGAGTTGATTCAAGAATCAATGAGATTACATTCTGAGGGGAAAGAACTTATAGCTGGTATCATATGATATTGGGTTGCTCTGGAAATATACTCAATGTTTGAAGAGAGAACAAGTTTAGCAATGTATTGTTAAACAAAAATTTTGATCCAGATTTATTTTTGCTAACTACCACCAAGAATACAGTAAAGCAAGGTAATACATAAGATTCTGATTTCTCAAGCTAAAGTGATGCGCTGGGAGTGAAGAATACTTGCCACTCTTCCAGAAGCTTCTGTTTTGGATCTCAGTGCTTTACAACTGCCTAAAAGTCTAGTTCTCAAGGGACAGAATACCCTATTCTGATTTCTGAGGGGCTCCTGCATTTCCATGGCACACACATAAACATGCATAAAAATATTTTTTAAATACAAAATACATAGTGGCTTCTAATCAAGATTTAGGTTTCTTTTGGAAAGCTTATAGTAATCACTTTATAGAAAAACTAATTTTCTTTTAATTAAAGAATGAAATTTTGATCTCTGAACATTTACAATGTCTGCATGTCACTAAGTTAAGAAACAGTATAATTCCTCCACACATAGCAAAGCTCATAATGAAATTCTGTGTGAACTCTGGGTTTTGACTCCCTGTTGATAATGTCTGAGGCATTTTCTAAGGTGTCATTTATTTACCACTATTTTAAATAGAATTACACTAGTTATATAAATAAAATATGGTTTTTTCACAAGATTTTTATGTGTAATATCAGAAAGATTCTTTAAAAAGTGTTCAGGAGCTTGAGAGTTGTCTCAGTAGGTAACACTCTTTCCACAAAACCATGAGAATATAACTCATATAAAGTTGGGTACAGTAGACTATGTCTGTAATACCACTGTTGCTACTGTGAGATGAGAAGAGAAGGGAGAACCCTGAAGCTAATGGACTAGTGAGCATAGTGTTCACAGTAACAAATAATAAAATGACATCATCACAACCAATGTCAATGGTGAACAACAGCAACCAAGGAAGAAACTACAGCTCTTTTTCTGAAAAAGAGACATATTATTGAACTGTTCTCTATAAACTTGTATTATTATTACTAAACATAAAGTTTTTTATACAATCATGGTTTCCTTTCCCCTAATTCCTCCCAAGGCCTATCCCACCAATCCCCACACCTTCTTTTTCCCTTTTTAGAAAAAAGGCAAGCAAACAAAATGATAACAAAACAGAATAGAACCAAACAAAAGAATAAAAAATAGAAAGGACGAGAAACACACACACTGAACAAAGTACAAATTAGAAACCATGTCATACAAATAAAAAATCAATAAGGCAGAAAATGTCAAAACAAAATGGTCTATTGAATTTTTTCCATATATTTATGCATCTTTTGTATTTCATTAGAGAAGTGATGATGGAAGTTACAAAATAAACCCACACTAGTTCAGAATTATGTATAATCAAGGGTTATTTATTTAGGGGAGACTCACAGACCACTTTCCTAGATCACAGTCCTCTGCATGAGTGGGGAACAAGAACCAAATCTAGCAGCTGGAAGTGAGATCTGAAAACAAGAAAGTGAGCACACACTTTACAGATGCATGTATAGTATAAGAGACCATGCCCAAGTGTGCTAGTAACCTAATGTATATTGGCTGAAGGAGCTGAAGGGGCACCCACAGCACCTCCCCCTTTTGTTTAAATAAGTGAGTTCCAAATCCAATACAAAACTATATACACAAGGAACAGATATCAAGCATAAAATTACAAAACAAACAGCTAAACAAACGTATGCTAAATATTTTAATAAACATTCTATCTTAAGGAGTCAAAGTCTTGTATTGGAAATGGCTTTGCTAGATCATAAGAGGACAGTAAATACAACTCTCTAATAATCTTTAACCTCATTGAAGGCTTGAGAAGAAAGATAATATTATTTGAGTAGTCAGGAAGTGCAATCAAGCAGCTTCCAAAATGTTCAGTAGATGACATATACAACTGGCTGCTTGAGCAATGATCCAAAGTCTCATTTGCAATGTTGAAGCAACCAACATTGGCTAAGGCCTAGAGTAACTGATGGACCATTTTCAGAGGCAGGAAAAATTTCAGAACAGTCTTACCCTGTCTTGGCAAGATTTGGCAGTCTTTTTTCTTGTATTCTGCTTGTCCAGTATTGACATCATGCACTATGTCAGTGATCAAGGCATGGGCAGTTCATTGCCCCAAAGCCAATTGTGCCAAGAAGAAAACAAAGTCCAAGTGGAGTGTCTTTGGTGCTCTAAACTCTCTCAACAATAGATCAGTGCTGCCAAGAGCAATCATGTCTCACGTCAACACAATCCTAAATTTTTTTTGTATTTAAATTTTTTTTAATATTTATTTATTATAGATTTCTGCCTGCACTGCCTCCCCTTTCCCTCCTCCTCCCCCAACCAACTCCCCCTCCCTCAGCAGCCAGAAGAGCAGACAGGGTTCCCTGTCTTCTGGGAAGCCCAAAAACCATCCACCTCCATCCCGGTCTAGTAAGACGAGTGTCCAAACTGCCTAGGCTCCCACAAAGCCAGTACGTGCAGTAGGATCAAAACCCAGTGCCATTGTTTTTGACTTCTCAGCAGTCCTCATTGTCTGCTATGTTCAGCGAGTCCGGTTTTATCCCATTTTTTTTTAGACCCAGTCCAGCTGGCCTTGGTGAGTTCCCGATAGACCATCCCCATTGTCTCAGTGTGTGGATGCACCCCTCATGGTCCTGAGTTCCCTGCTCGTGCTCTCTCTCTTTCTGCTCCTCATTTGGGCCTTGGGACCTAAATTATTTAAATGCCATATTCTACAGATCCTTGAAGTGATTGAAGGTTACCTATCTATGCAGAATACAATCTCTATGTATCTAAAGAACCTAATTAGTCTGACTAAAATTATAACAAACATGAAGGACTATTGACCAATAATACTTAATACTTACAAAACTTAAATATTAAAATTTTATATCAGAATTTTAAATAATCTTTAAACAACTGTGTAGTAAAGGAGGACAAAGACCTAAAAATGTAAACAATGTATAAATATCTTGATAAGATTTTTATATAGAAATATATAATGCAAGATGATAAATATATCCTAAAATTATATCAATATACAAAATGCCTTAAACAGAGGTAGAAACATGCATACATACAATATGACAAAATAACTTTGCATTGGTGTACAAATATTGAAATAGGAGCATATTCAATATAGCAAATATATTTGGATTTGTATCAATATACAAGTAACTACACCAGTGGAAATAGTCTATAAATAAAAGCTCATAAGTATTCATTCTATTACTCACTATTATTGTTATTATTAGTGTGAATAAGTTCACACTATTATCCCATTCAATTTTCCCTCTTTTTTAATATCTCTAGGCATAGATACTTTCCACCCCAATTCCTTCCCCTATGTGAGTAACAATTGAACCTGAAATTGTACCCCTAACCCTAAGGACCAATTTTGTTTGGAGAGAGGACATCATCTTCGAGAATTGCTTCCTGCTCTTATGGATGCAAAGTTTTCTCTATGGGATCTTGTTAAAGTAAAATGATGGTGAAGTTTCAAGATTTATGTTTTGTATAATTGCAAATGGTCTCTGAGTAATAAATAGGTGTATTTTTTTCTGAAGTTCTTATATAAAGTTCTGGCCAGAACATTGTAAGAAGGTGCACAATTTCCATATCTGGTACTCCAAAACCAGTTTCATAATAGCACTATCAGCATCATGACATCATATCAACCAGGTGGAGTCCTTGTTGTGGGGCCCCATCTTCTTTTTGGAAGCTTTAAAGATTACTGCAGGAAAACCTCCTGCAATCTAAATACTACTATAAAAGACTTAAATGAAAACAATATTAAGTCTTTAATGAAAGTAATTGGAAAAGACACCAGAAGATGGAAATATCTTCTATGCTCATGAATAAATAGGTTTAACACAGCAAGAATGGCCATTTTACCAAAATCAATCTTCAGATTAAATGCAATTTCCATGAAAATCCCAGCACAATTATTTATAGAATTTGAAAGAACAATACTTAACTTCAAATGGAAAAGCAAAAAGCCCAAATAGCCGAAACAATCCTGCATAATTAAAAAAAAAAAAAAAACTTCTAGAGGTCACTATCCCTTATATTAAGCTCTATGACAGAGTTATAGTAATAAAATCTATATGGTATTACAATAAAAACAGACAGATGGATCAACATATGTATTGATGGAATTGAATCAAAGACCCATACATAAACCCCCACACCTATGGACACCTGATTTTCAACAAAGAATCCAAAATTGTACAATGGAAAAGAGAAAGCATCTACAACAAATGGTGCTGTTCTAACTGGATGTTGGCATATAAAAGAATGCAAATTGATCTATATTTATCATATTGCACAAAACGCAAATTCAAGTGAATTAAAGACTTCAGCATAAATCGAGTTACATTGAACCTGATAGAAGAGAAAATGGGAAATAGCCTTGAATTCATGAGCGCAGGAGACAACTTCATGAACAAAACACCAAAAGCACAGGAACTAAGATTAACAATTTATAAATATAACCTCAAAAATCTGAAAAAAGTCTGTAAAGCAAAGCCTATAGTATGAAAAAAGAAATTCACCAAGTCCATGTCTGGCAGGTGGTTACTTTCTGAAATATATAATTAAAGAAACTATATATCAAAATCAAATAATCCCACTTAAAGATAAGTTATATATCAAAGCAGAGAATTCCCAGCAGAGGAATCTCAAATGACAGAGAAACACTTAAAGAAATGTTCAATATCCTTAGCTATCATGGAAATGAAAATAAAAATGACTCCGATATTTCAATTTAAAACTAGGAAAATGGCCAGGATCAAAATCAAAAGTGACAACCCATGCTAGATATGATGTGGAATAAAGGAAACACTCCTCAATTGCTAGTAGGCATGCAAACTTGTACAGCCACTTTGGAAATCAATATGGCAGTTTGTCAGAAAATTGTCAATCTACCTCAAGACACAGCTTTACCACTTTTAGGCATATACCAAAAACACACTCTACTCTTGTCACGTGAACACTTGCTCACCTATATTCTTAATAGCTTTTTTCAAAAGTTCCAGAAACTGGAAATAACACTGATGTCTCTCAACTAAAGAATTGATAAAGTGGTATTTTTACACAATGTAGACCGAGAGTAGATGGGGATTGGTACATGAGCTATCTGATTGGGACTTGGAGAGGGAGAGTACTGAAAGGCACTACAGGAAAATGGGCGCATCTAGGGTAAAAACCTGGTTCCAAGCACTCTCCCAGGAATCTACAAGGATGACCTCAGTTAGCATTCCTACTAATAGTGGATACAGATCTGTAGGTTGAAATGGCCAGCTCCTGTACCAAGATTGGTGCCAAGTTCAATTGTCCTCAGAGAGGCTCCATCCAACAACTGAGAAAAAGAGTTGCAGGCCCATAGCCAAATATTAAGTGGAATTTGGAAAATTGTGCAGATGAGGGGAAGAAAAGATTGTAAGAGCCAGAAGGGACAAGGACACCACAAGAAAACTCACAGAACTAACCTGGGCTCATAGGAGCTCACTGGGACTAAATTGACAACCAGGAAGTCCACATGGGACTGACTTAGGCACTCTGCATATATTTGAAAGTTCTGTAACTTTGTCTTCTTGTGGGACCCCTAACAGCGGGAGCCAGGGCTATGTCTGACTCTTTTAGAAGCTTTGGGTACCTTATTCCTCACAATGGGTTGCATCATCCAGCATTAACACAAGGGAGGTTTTTAGTCTTATGGTAACTTGCTATGCCATATTTTGTCAATATTCTTGGGAGGCCTGCCCTTTTCTGAATGAAAATGGAAGAGGAGTGGATGGGGGAATACAGAGGAGAAGCTGGGCGAAGGGACTGAAAGAAGAGGGTGGGAAAACTATGACCAGGATATATTTTAAAAAAATGAACTCATGAAATTTTCAGGTACATGGATGGAACTAGACAAATCATCCTAAGGGAGATAACACAGATGCAGAAAATCAAATGATTGTGATGCCTACCCCAATTGCCATCAGAAAGCCTTCATCCACAGGAACAAATGCATAGAACCACAACCAAACATTAGGCTGAGCTGTCTGAATTCTAATGAAGAGAAGGGCGAAAGATTATATAAGCCTGAGGGTTCAAGCCATCAGAAGAAAACCCAGAGAATCAGCTAGCTTGGGCTCATAGTGGCTACGGAGACGGAACTAACAACCAGGAAGCCTGCGTCTTCCATATAGAAGTTACAGTTCTGTACATTGGTCTTCCTGTGGGACTCCTAACAGTGGGGTCAGGGACATTCTCTGACTCTTTTCTAGGCATTTGAGACTATAATCCTCACACTTTGCGTTTACAGCCTGAGTAGAGGGGATGTGCCTAGTCTCACTGCAACTTGATATACCATTTTTGGTAAATATCTATGGGAATCTTACCATTTTATGAATAGAAATGGAGGAGGACTAAATGGAAAGGTAGAGGGGAGATGGTGGAGGCTATGAGGGAGGGGAGGAATGGGAACCTGTAGTTGAGATTAAGAAAATAAATAAAAAGGTTTTCAATTAAAAATATCAAAATACATATATATTAAAATTTATATATATAATATATTAAAATTATATATATATATATTAAAATTTACTTCAGTGAAAAATACAACTTAATATAAATTAAATTTTTCTGGAGCATACATGTGTTGATTAATATTGAATGCAAATTTACATAGGAGTAATTGTGTGACGATATTAATCTTTCACAGAAACAAAATTTTAAAATGTGCATTTCAAAGGAAAACTGTATTCCTGGTAGATTTTTGAGTTCATGACATCATTAGAGGCTTGCTGTTATCACCTTATCAATTTAGGCAGGTCTGTTCAAGATTCAGAAATCATTCACTGATCACATTATTATCACAGTTTATTCCTGCTTGCCTTTAATGTCACTCTCTGACTCATACAGCAAAGTAGTGCTTATATGTTTCTTGTTATTTAGTCTTATTTGATCAACAAAATTACAAACTCTTCCAGACCAGTAATCATACTTTGTTTTGCGACTGTATTTTTCCATGACATTAGCCCCCTTGTCTGCCATGGAACTCCTTTATTGCAAGAGTTAGTGAAATAAATGTCATGTCACTACCCACTTCCACAGCAGGATAACTCATGCACAGTAAGATAGAGCCTAGAGAGAGATTTAGATTTGTCTACTCACAGAACTAGACAAACACCTGGAGTCAATTAAGACCTATGAACATTTATTACTCAGTCCGTTGTATTCACATCGATTCTTTAAAGTCTTTAAAGTCTCAGAGCTCTTTGCTCTAACACTCAACCCCATATATATTCATATGCTTTCTTTTTTTGTGGTAGAACTTTCTTTTCCTTCTCCTCCATTAGGTTTATTAAGAAAAGCCAAGGGGATAGGGGGAGGGGAGCGGGGAGGGGGCAATATGTGGGAGGAGGGGGAGGGAAATGGGAAACGGGGAGCAGTTGGAAATTTTAATTAAAAAAGAATAAAAAAAATGAGAAAAAATAAGAAAAGCCAAAATGTCATTCCTGATATTCAGTGATTTGTTCTACAGTAATTGAAACCTGATGTGATTCTGAATAATCAGTCAAAGTATGATTCGTGTTATATTTTATCAATGAGCCTTTTGTTACTTGCTAAAGCTTTTGCTAAAGCTCAATAAAGATTGTAAAATATTTAATCAGTTCAGATATACTTTACAGGTTGGATAATCATACAGATTATGCTGATAAATAATTTCAAGAAATTCAATAATTTAAATAATAAATTACTGTGTACGTATATCATAATAGTTAATTGTCTTGTACACTATTTGATACAGACATAAGTAAATACCATTGCTTTGTAACTATATTATGCAAACCTCTACCATCTATCTCTAATATATTTAAACAAACAATATTAATATATATTAATTATTATGTATAATATACATATTATATATAATATCCATATCTATATATCTGCAGCTATCTATCTCTCTACCTATCTGTATGTATATATGTATCTATCTATTATCTCCTCTCTATCTGTAATCTATCTAGTCCAGGCAAGGTTTTTCTTAAATAATGCATGATTCCCATAATTCTTGGTCAGAGGATAGGAGTTAGTTACACTAAGGAAATTGGAGTTCTAAGAAGTCTGCATCTGAGCTAGTGAAGTCAGAGAACGAATTTCTTCAAGCATATGGTCTGTTCATTGTTCATTGATTTTCTGGAGTAAGGATGCTACTTGTCCTGATAACTTATTTTGTGTCTATTTTCCCTGACCATCAAGATTTTATTTTTGTATATCTAGGAGAAATTTCTCAGTAGGCTATAAGTGCACATTTTCTTTCTTTGATCCTCTGGAAACTATGTAGCTATTGATCTTCTGTTCTCTTTTCTCCCTTCACTGACTGAATGGAAAGAAATTTTAAGAATTGCCGTGTATCTAACAAGCTTGGAGGAACATGACTGCAATCTCTGTGTTCATTTCATATCTCTCTGTACTTTTTAAAAAATCTTAGTTTCAGAGATAGAGAATGTGTTTCAAAATGATGGAAAGGAAAATACTTATGTAGTGACTTAGGTTCAAAATACTGGCCTTAGGAAGAACTGTTATTACAATTAGTATCAATGATGATAGACAACCTTTTTGCAACTGTCTGTGAGAAACATCTTAGAAATATATCCTAAAAGCAGTCTGTCTGCTGAGTAGCTGCCAAACATGGATAAAAATATTGTAGACCTCAACTATAAAATTTAATTCTGCCTTCATAGATGTTTTGCTTCCTGTTGAAACCTGTCAAGCAAACTAGTCACTTATTTCTCCCTTGGGCTCTTCTTATCCTGTCCAGCATGACATGTCCTGAGGGTACAGCTTGATGCCCAGCTCTACAAACATACACCAGACTTGCCTTAACTTCATCTGAAACTGTGATTTAGGCGCCATAACCTGTATCACCTGCAACTTTCTTCTGTTTTTAGTTTATTCACATGGCTTATTATCTCTCCTATTCTATTATCAAATATCATATGGTAGTAATGCACATTAATTGCTAGTCATTGACAAAATCCTTCTTCTTTTAGATTTTTTTTAACAAGCAAAACAAGGGAAGTATTACACTGTAAACCTCACAATGGGGGCTTAGTAGAGGTACAGATAGAGTTTTATGAAACCAGGGGAATTCTTTCCATTTCAGGCTTCATCCAGTTTGACATTGCTCTGCTACCCATTTGTCTGATCTAATTTTCTCAGCTGAAAGGCCAACCAGTTTATAATTAATGTAGGTCTCTGTGTGTTTCTTTGGAACTTAAAAACTGCAGGACCAGGTGGGACAGAAACTTCTGTTAACAAGTTTCGCTTGAAAACTACTGTAGTTTCAACAACAGAGTGAAAACTCAGTCCTTCAATGCCAATATTGGCATGGTGTAACCAGCAACTGGAGAGATGAAGCCATAAGAAGGCAAGGCACATGTGTATTAACTATCAGGTATTCAGAGTGAGCAGTCCTGGATTATTACTTACAAAAGGAGAGAACAAAGCAATTTGCTATATGATGAACCTAGTAATAAGAAAAATTATAGGATGGGGAGAAAAACAAAATAAGAAAAATGTATTTCCACTTGTTTCTCGAACCTGTCATTCAGTATGCTATTTCTGGAATTTAACACAAACTAGCATTTTTATATAATATACGTGAGGGGAATTTTGCAAACATTTTAACTGCTGTGTTGTCACATTTTCTGTTTTGTCCCTCATATTCAGGCGAGTACTATGCTCCTTAAGACTAAATTATTCAGCAGTGAATCCTCCGCATAGCAGCTAATGATCTTGGAAAAAGTGCTTATCACTACACAATGCATTAAAAAGTCATTGTGGAGAACAACAGCTATTCCCAAAAGGTTGTTTTCTATAATAATATAAAGCTATGCTTCAAAATACCTCATCAAAACACGGGGAGAAAATTGCCATGTCAAATTGAAAGCTGGTTCTGTCTATCATTTCCCTGTTTGGGGACCACCTTCCAGTCTGGTGAAACATGGAGGAACATGCTTGTCTTGGAATGTAATGCTTTCTCTTAAGTGCTAATCGGTGTTGTTACTTTATCATCCCTGTAACTCCTTGAAGGGAAATTTCATTAAAGTGATGACATCCTTTCTGGTGTTTGTAGCTATGATATCCCTTTAAATGGGAGACGACATTAATTCATTCTTAGATAGTGCAGTACTTAGCCGTAATCCAGGCAGTGAGAAAAGGTGATTTGGGTTTTAAAGGACATCAGTGGTAGGATCATGGCTGTGGTTACCTGTTCCTGTCAACCAGCATTTTATAATCAAGCACAGTTCAGTAAGCAATGCCTTCAAGTGCTTGTAATTGCTATTGCTGAGACAGAAACACAACTCTCACCTCAGAAGAGAGGAGAGATAGTTCATTTATTCTTATTTATTCTGATGGGTTCTGATAGCCAAGTACAAGGGATTGTGGCCTAGGAACACAAAATTCCATGTTCTAATGTGAAAGTAGTTTCATATTGTTTTTATAATAATCGAATAAAGACAGTCATAAATTAAGACAATTTTCAAATATATTAGTAGAAACATCAGAAAGTCGGGTTATAGCTGAATGAGGAAATAATGGCTGTAGGTTTCAGATGTTAGTTAACAGCATTCTTAGCCCTTTCGGAGGAAATGCATTTGTTTGTTTTAAGTTAATACATTGCCAAATCTTTTCATGTATTAACCACAGAATGTTAGGTTAAACACAAATAGGGGCACGGATTAGTAATTTAAGAGACTATAAATAGCCCAACATGAATTATAATTAGTCCCTGGATCTGCGATACTCCAGCTTTAATCATTCCATCAGCATTTGCAGCCACGGCTTCTTTCCAGGAATTTTCTTTCACATGACCATGGGTAAAACATCCTAAAATACATTTTAAAATTGATTTTGTCTACTTTACCTAAACAATAAATTTGAAAACTAACAAATGAACTGACGTTGCAGAACAGGTTATGGGATAGACATCCGTTACAACACTAAGATGCAATTGAAGCATGCCTTTCAATCACTTTCTATCACTTCATAGAATACCGTTCTAGTCGCCTAGAATCTCTAAGTATGGTGCTCGACTACATTATTGTATACTTTGGCATATTTTGGTTAATAATGGTTACCGATGCTTACTTCTGTTGTGCCACAGCTTGAGTTCATCCACTTTCCATTAAAATTAGTCTGCATAATCCCTAATACTTGACTCAGGACTTTTCCAGTAGTGGGAAAAAAGACTTTTGCTGATTTTTCTCCTGTAGTACTTTTCATGTTGTTACTCATTTTTCCAAAGTCATGCTGCCATTTCAGCCACCCTGAAAGTTTAGAATAAAGATATTGTCCTTCAGAGCTTTCTAGGACACTAAACTGATTCCTATTTCCGCTATTTCATACTGAAATTGAAATGATCTTCATGCCTAACTGTCAAATGAAACATTTTTTACAGTGGTAACACTGAGACGATCTCATTGTTCTTAGGGTATTACGTAGAACACAGGAGGAACTTAGTACATCACTGATCATGAGAAACAAATGCAGGCAAACTTGGTTCTTGTCACAGCAAGAGCTTCTTCGCATAGTCCACTTACCCCTCGATGCATGTTTCTATGCTGACAAGAAAGAATGATAGAATATTCACCATTCATGCTTACATTTTTGTCAAAGTGGCAAAAAGTCTTAGGGATTGTGTAAGAGTGAATCTGAACTAGCTCTTCTTGTCGGAGGCATAAGAAATCAGTACTGTACCACTAGGCTTTTGAAACAACAAATAAACAACAACAACAACATGGCTTTAGTGTTGGTTAAACTGGAAGAAAGCCAAGGAAGGGCAGAAATCTGCTGCCAAGATGTGAGAGTGGAAGAGAAATTGCTGGGCAAGGAAAGGATTATCTTCAAAGCGATCAGATAATGAGAAGGAGGAGCTTGGGAGATAGGTCCAACAATAAATGGTCATAATTCCCTTACATAGATAGTTTTCTTTTTCTTTTTAGTTCTTTTCTTATCATGATCTGCTTTGGAGATTTTGAATTTGTGACATCAAGAAATCATAGTTTCTTCTGTGTACGTCCAAAATAAAAACAAACAATAAAGACAAAACAAAAACACAAAACAGAACCCAAAACTGTTGAAAATAGCAGGATAAGAGGCTTTTCTTGAAAGACAACTTAAACACCTTGTTATGTAAAGAGTTTATATCTAACTGGGTCCCAGGGTTAGCAGATGTCAGTAGAAACTGTTTATCTACTTGAGTTATTCTTATAAATCCACTGATGAACATTAAGTCTCAGAATAATGATGAAACAAACAGAAAATGGACATTGTGATTTTTACAGTTTGCTTCAGATTACAGGTGCTTCCCAAAATGTAAACAAAGCATGAGTCTATTATTTAAACATTTGTTCATTTGAATCTCTTTTCCAATGTGTCTGTATATCTATTTATACCTTTTGTTTATATATATATATAAACCTAACAACTATCTATTAACTTGACACACAAATCATCTATTTTAATGATGAAAAATTACTGTCTCATTACAAATATCAAAACATTTTATGCTGTAATTTACTGTATTTCTTGAGAGATTTTATGGATCTTCAAATTATTGTTCCTTCATTTTTCTCCATTGTCCCATGATTAAGGGCACGTTTTGCTCTTCTCAGTGGTTCTATAGTCAGAATCTAGTTCTATAAGAGATTAGTAGTTAAAATGAGAAACGTATATGGCATCTCCAACTTCTATTTTTCTTGCTTGAGAGTGGGGATAATTGGCTTCTTGGGAGTTTCCATGAAGTATGATCACAAAGAACAAGGTACTCCATTGACTCTCCTAAAAGTATTCTTGTTATTTGGCTAAATATCTAGATCTTAGTAGTGACATTTTTACTTTAAATTGGTTTCTTTTTCTCAAGAATCACTTTTCTGCAAAGTATATCTCAGTGCTATAGTAGTTTTTCCAAGTATGCCGATAGATTATTGTGACTATTATATTTAAATCTTTTGAAGGAATTTGATTTTAAAATTCATCAAAAAACCCAATATAAAAAGATGGAACATACTTCATGAACACATGTTATGTCTTACACTCCATAATAACTTTAAATTTATTTTGAATCGTGCCCTTTTGAAAATTCTTTTGTGTGTGTGTGTGCATCCTGATTCTATTCTTCTCCCTGTCTCTTTGTATAGATCTTCCCTTGAAACCTTGCCCCTGAAATATAATAAAATTAAATTTTAAAAAACACACAAAAAGCAAAAACAAACAAAAATGAGAGAGAGAGTGAGAGAGAGAAGGAACAAACAAAACCTAAGCCTGGAAGCTGTCTTGTGGCCTAGTAAGCCACACAGTATATCCTTCCTTCCATACATCTTCACATGCAAGTGTTCATTGCGTCGAATCATTGGTCTGCTTGGAGGCCTCTGACCTCTGCTACACCATCGATTCTGGGTTCTCACCAGGACCCCTTCCAGATATTTTGCTGTTCCTTGTGTCATGGAGATCCTGTAGCTTTGGAGACTAAGTCTTATTCCTTCATATGTTACAACAGTTCATAGATGACATGCATGTTGGAGTGGGCGAACTCATGGTACTAGTTCTGGACCTGGGTCTAAGCAGGGATGGTCAACCTGTCGGCTTTCTGATTGTCACCACCAGACAGAGCACTCCAGCACTGCCCCCACTAGTTCACCCAATGCAGTAGTCAACAACGAGCTGGACCACTTCTTCTGGGCCTCATGCCCTCAGGTTAGCTCACCTACATGTACCAAAGAGCTGTACTTGGTGAGGAGCAAGGCCAGCTCTCCTGTTCTCATTCTCTTGAGGCCAGCTCTCCCATTTGCTTAGGAGTCAAGGTTGGGGGACATCTTTCCCTCACCTGTGCCATCACATGGCATATGGGAGTGTGCAGGGTCAGCTCTGCTACTGTTATGCTATCAGGGTCAGCTCATCTGTGTTGACCACAACAGGATCAGCTCTAATTTGCTGCCCAGGGAAGGTTCAGGGCCAGCTCTCCCGAGTGCTGGGGTTAGTGAGTGTCAGGAGCAGCTCTCCCACTTTGATGAATTCAGAGCCAGCTCTCCCATCTGCCACAAGTTGCAAGGAGTAGAGGAAAAGGGAGAGAATCTTTACCTAAACCACCCCACTTTACACCAGAAGATGAATGGGGACAGATCTCCCATACACATTCTCAGGGCTGAATCACTTGCAACCCTGGCCACAGGGTTAGTGCTCCTGTGTTTTGAAAATTCTTAAAATATGAAAATAAAATACCAATAATTAAATTTATTATGTACACACTGATCAAGCATAATTTAAAGTACACTTTATGATCACATTGTATATTATTGATCAAAAGTAAGCAACATAAGAAAAGCACTTTTTTTCTATTTCTTAGAAGGAAAAGGTGTTTTTACATATATGTATATATAGTGTTAGTTATTCATTCTGTGTTCCACTCATTAGAATGTGGAGGTTTAATATGTTTTCCAGCTTGAAATTTGTCCCTAAACAATAAGGACGTGAAGCACATTTATATAGTGACTAGATCTGAATATTCTTGGTTGTGATTTTTAGACTGGATATTATTCTCTTATGAAAGAATATGTGATTGACATAGTCACATAAAGATGCCCTATTCAAAGTTGTCTTAATTCAGAACTTATCTTACATATGTATTTGTAAATTTAATAATTAATTAGATTAATTTAGTAAAATACCTTATGGAAACTCTGATTTCTATTTTCACATTGAATTTTTAGAGAGCAGTTTCTAGGCAGGAAGGACTACTTAAGATTCAGATTCATGAAAATTCCCTGTAGCAATCATCTTTTATTTGCAATATTTCTAGTGTACACATTAGTTACTTTCCTATTCCAGAGACATTTTGACATCTTAGCATTATACATTGCAGAATGTGCGAAATTAGCATAACATTTTTTCACATCTTTTGGGGAAAAGTTATCTTTCATCTAAAGATCAGGAATAATGAGCATTTAATCGAATGACATTCTACCTTGCAGTCCAAAGTGAACCCAATTTGAAGGTCAATTTCTTCCTTTCTTTGTTAATAAGAAAGTAATTCATCTAGTTTGTGGTCAGATCACTAATGGAACCTCAATTACAGTCCTTCCAATTGGTTAAAACTGACAACATTTCGTTTTCAAGAATCATCCCCTGCAGAGGGCTTGTCAGAGTCCCATTATGACCAGGTGTTAACTGAAAGCATAGTTTCTTCACTATTAGAGCACAGAATAGAATTATGACTCTAGAACAAAAAAATCTACACTTAATATTTTATGGATTTTTTCTGTATTTTTGATATATAATGACATGATTGGTAAAAGTGAGGGTGTGTATAACCCTTTCGTATTAAGAAATGCCTACCATAAAAGGCACTTACAGGTGAAAGTGTCAGCATAGAGCAATTGGTTCACAAATTTTATGTTCTGGCTTGTGAACAAACCATGAAGACTGGATGAGAATACCACATAACAAGAGTGAAATCTGTATGAACCACTGAGTGCAGCATCTCCAGGATGTGAACCATTGTAGCCAACAAGAAAGTAAGGTCTGTTCTAGCAAGCGTAAGGAAGAATTTAAAGTGGTCACAATTGCCTGTACAATGGCTGCATCACATTCTGAAAAGAGAAGAGTAAGACTACAGAAGCAATATTGTGGAAGTAGAGCTTAAGACTCATGTAGATATGGGCTATGGGTTTGTATTGTGAAGGTCAGCTCTAACAACTGGGGAGAAAGTTAGCCTTACATCACTTTCTTATGACCATCTTCTCCCATCCTTGTGTAAGCATGGTCATACTGAATCTTCATGGAGTATCATAAACATAGCAACCTTTGTGAGTTTATTTGCTGCAGCCTTCAATCCTAGATCATAGCCCAAATCTACTTATTCAAATCTCCAGATAGTTCAGATTCCATGTAGCTCAGAGTTCCATAGAAATGAAAGACACAGGTTTTGAATCATATAGTTCAGGTACAGAGATGTCACCTGCCATGTTCTACTCACATTTTAAAACTTTTATTGAAATATTCTGATATTGATCTTAATTAAGAATCCCTTCTCTGGGAGGATGGGAGGAGCTCGGAGGATTGGGATGGTTGGGATATAGGAAGGATGGATACGGGAGCAGCGAAGTATATATCCTATCTAAGGGAGCCATCTTAGGGTTGGCAAGAGACTTGACTCTTGAGGGGTTCGCAGGTGTCCAGGAATATGTCCCCAGCTGGTACCTTGGGCAACTAAGGAGAGGGAACCTGAAATGACCCTATCCTATACTGATGAATATCTTGCATATCACCTTAGAACCTTCATCTGGCGATGGATCGAGGTAGAGACAGAGTCTCAATTTGGAGCAACGGTCTGAGCTCTTAAGGTCCAAATGAGGAGCAGAAGGAGGGAGAACATGAGCAAAAAATCAGGACCACGAGGGATGCACCCACCCACTGTGACAGTGGAACTGATTTATTGGGAGCCCACCAAGGCCAGCTGGTCTGGGACTGAATAAGCATGGGTTGATTCCGGACTCTCTGAGCATGGCGGTCAATGAAGACTGATGAGAAGCCAAGGACAATGGCACTAGGTTTCGATCCTAATACATGAACTGGCTTTGTGGGAGCTTAGCCTGTTTGGACGCTCACCTTTCTGGACGTAGATAGAAGGACCTTTGTCTTCCCGCAGGGCAGGGAATTTGGACTGCTCTTCAGTATCGAGAGGGAGGGGGAATGGAGTGGGGGGAGGAGAAGAGGAGTGGGGATAGGGGGAGGGAAGTGGGGGGAGGGCAATATTTGGGAGGAGGGGAGGGAAATGGGAAATGGGGAGCAGGTGGAAATTTTAATTAAAAAAGAATAAAAATAAATAAATAAGTAAAAAAAAAAAAAGAATCCCTTCTCTGATACGAAAACCTTCTGAGGGCTCTGTATTTAGGAAACGCATATGTTCTCTTAAAAACCTATAGGAATTTTAATTTAGCATTATTTCTAAACTAATTAAAACAATATATAGTGTAGGAGGTCCTTCTGGATTTGTGTCGCTTTCATTGGTTGAATAAAGAAACTGCCTTGGCCTTTTGATAGGGCAAAACTTAGATACACGGGAAAGACAGAACTAAATTCTGGGAGGCAGTGTAGCAGATGCCATGAAGCTTCTGCCTGAGAATGACCCTGGTTAGAGTCTTTCCCGGTAAACCAGGACCTCATTGGGTTACACAGATTGGTAAAAATGGGTTGAATCAAGATGTAAGAGTTAGCCAATAAGATGCTAGAACTAATGAGCCAGGGAGTAATTTAATTAATACAGTTTCTGTGTAGTTATTTCTGGGGTTAAGCTAGCCAGATGGTGCAACGCGGCACCCTCCTCTTACAACAGATTGGTGCCCAACATGATGGACTAAATCCACTTAAAAACCTGAGAGGGGGACTGGAGAAATGGCTCAGAGGTTAAGAGCATTGCCTGCTCTTCCAAAGGTCCTGAGTTCAATTCCCAGCAACCACATGGTGGCTCATAACCATCTGTAATGGCGTCTGGTGCCCTCTTCTGGCCAGCAGGCATACACACAGACAGAATATTGTATACATAATAAATAAATAAATAAATAAATAAATAAATATTTAACAAAAAAAAACCAAGAGGGCTTAAAAAGGAGAGAGAGAGAGTTTAACACAGCTTTCTGATGCTTGGCACCAGATAAAGGAGTAAGTCACAAAACAATCCCACACCAGTTTGGAATTATGAATAATAAAAAGACTATTTATTTAAAGGGAAAAACTTACAGATCACTGTCTAGACAACAGCCTCCTGCATGACCAGGAAAAGCGTCTGGTAGCCAGAAGCAGATTCTGAAGCAAGAGAGGGAGCATTCAGTTACCACTGCTTTTTCAAGCCGGAGAGACCACACCCAAGTGGGCTGGTATCTTAAAGGCTATTGCCTGAAGGAGCTGAAGGAGCTCCTGCAACAAATATAGATAAAATTTGAGCATTGGAGCAGTTTATGAGTGTGATTATTTCCCTTTGGTATGTTAGCAAATTTAGTTAGATTGATACCAAATCAGTAAGCAACCTAGAAAAACATTTTAAATCTAAATATTTATTTCTATAACTTTAAGTCTAATTAAACAAAAAATGTAAGGAAAAATTAAGTACCAGAAAAGGACTCACATGTAAATTATTTATCTTTATCACTTTTCACCAGCTCCAGCATTTTGTTATGTCTGAAGTTGCTTGCAAGAATTCTGGGTATTAGCTTAAATTTCCTAATTTTGGTAAAAACATCCTAATATAAAATAGTAGGTAACACTCTTTATCAAACTCTGTTTCTTCTGTGTTTTCCTCATTTTTATAGTTGATAGTCATAAATGACTACATTCTTCTGCATCTATTCTTTTTATTTTCTATGTTATCAGTTGACCTCTTACCTCTTGCTTTTCTCAACTTAGGATCAACATATCCTCCCTGTAAAGAAGAATTTCTGTGAGTTGAAGGCAATTGAGATAGACAGAGGGAAACTCTCTGCCCTCCTGAGACAAACCATACAATTTTACAGTGGCCTTGCCAAGTCTTCTCTCTGAGGAAGGGCAAAAAGAAAATGAATTTCCCTTTTCTAGCCCATAGCTGTAGCTAGAAGAGTCCACATAACAAGCCTTGCCCTCTGGTCTTTGTCTACCATGTTCCCACACATGTTCTTTCTGTGCAGTTGGCTGCCTCTGGAGGCTCAGCTCCATTGTCATTGTCTTTGAAAATAGTCAGTCCGAATGCTGAGAGCTTAAACCCATTCTTGGATAAATTCTTTTCTTATATTTTCCTCATACAGGATATATTAAATCACCATTTTAAACTGTATTTGTGACTCTCATCTTTTGTTTATAGCACTTTCAATTAGAAACCTAGAATTGTGGGAGGAAACTAATTTTTCCTCCCTTGCATTTCCATGTCTTGTGTTTCTCACACTTTCTAGTCTTTAGGATGTGTAACATGCCTTTTAACTTCCAAAGCAGGCACCTAATTAGATTATGGTTCGTACTGCTGTGGCCCTGACTATATTTATGTGTATGTATATTTTGCCACATCTGTATTTTTCTTCATTCAGACTTTTGAAATCTTTTGGATATTTTATTAGAATTTGTGTGAACTCTACTCTTAAGGAATTCCTGTGATGGTTTCCCAATACCAACATTGGGTATCTCTTAATGACCTGAAACTCAAAAACTTCATTGGGATTCAGTGCTCTCTTCTGACTTCTGCAGGCACCTGCATTTACAGGATCAAACTCACACCCAGAGCCCTAAGTATACATGTAAAGTCTTAAAAAGAATAACAAATTCTAGCTTTAATCCATGGTGATCTGATAAGATACAGGTGGTTATTAATATTTTTTTGAATCTTGGGGGGTGGGGTGGGATGGGGATGAGGGGAGATGGGGAGAGAAAAGTGTGAAGGAGAGGATGAGGGGAACTGGGGGAATCGGGGTGATTGGGGGTAAAGGAAGGTTGGATGGGGGAGCAGGGAAACTCATACCTTAGTTAAGGGAGCCACCTAAGGGTTGGCAAGAGACTTGAACCTGGAATGGCTACCAGAAGCCCAGGGCAATGTCCCCAGTTAGTTCATTGGGGCACCTGAGGATAGGGAACCTGAAATGAACCTATCCTATAATCATACTGATGAATATCTTGCATATCGCCATAGAACCTTCATCTAGCGATGGATGGAGATAGAGACAGAGACCCACACTGGAGCACCGGACTGAGCTCCCAAGGTTATAATGAGGAGCAGAAGGAGAGAGAACATGAACAAGGAAGTCAGGACCATGAGGGGTGCACCCAACCACTGAGACAGGGGGGCCGATCTATTGGGAGCTCACCAAGGCCAGCTGGACTGCTACTGAAAAAAACATGGGATAAAACCGGACTCTCTTAATGTGGTGGACAATGAGAGCTGACGAGAGGCCAAGGAGAATGGCACAGGAACTTTCATCTGGCGATGGATCGAGAGAGAGACAGAGACCCAATTGGGATCAACCGTCTGAGCTCTTAAGGTCCAAATGAGGAGCAGAAGGAGGGAGAACATGAGCAAGGAAATCAGGACCACGAGGGGTGCACCCACCCACTGTGACAGTGGAACTGATCTATTGGGAGCTCTCCAAGGCCAGCTGGACTGGGACTGAATAAGCATGGGTTGAAACTGGACTCTCTGAACAAGGCGGACAATGAAGGCTGATGAGAAGCCAAGGACAATGGCACTAGGTTTCGATCCTAATACATGAACTGGCTTTGTGGGAGCGTAGCCTGTTTGGATGCTCACCTTCCTGGACCTAGATAGAAGTGGGAGGACCTTGGTCTTCATGTAGAGCAGGGAATTTGGACTGCTCTTCAGTATCGAGAGGGAGGGGGAGTGGACTAGGGGGAGGAGAAGTGGAGTGGGGATAGGTGGAGGGGAGTGGGGGGAGGGGGCAATATGTGGGAGGAGGGGGAGGGAAATGGGAAACGGGGAGCAGTTGGAAATTTTAAGTAAAAAAGAATAAAATAAAATAAAAAAAAAAGAATAACAATTAAATAACTTCCAAGGATGAGTTTGGCATCAATACACTGCTGTGCCTTTGTTGGTTATCAAGTTAGTTTTCTTTCATTTAATAGTAGGAATTTTAAATTTTAGATTTTTTATTTATAGCTTTTTCTTCCACTTTTCCCATTTTTCAGTCTGATACATAATCCTTTTGTACATTCATCGTTATAATTCAACCTTTAAAATTTACACTCATATAAGTGGCAATTTTGCTAATATTTCTATTGAAATACTTGTTTCTGCTGCTATGGTAAATATCATAGGCAAACCAAACTTTGTGAGGAAAGAGTTTATTTCACCTTAAACTTTCAGGTAAAACTCATTAGGAAGAGGGCTGGTGCTTGAGTCAGGAGTTGAAGAATGAGTCATTACAGGAACATTGCTTACTAACTTGCTGAGTTCCCTATCATAAACAGCCCCTCTTCACCTACTCAGTGACAGTAAAATCTACAGAGATGTAAACACTCCCACATGAATTATCAATCAAGAAAACAGCCCACCAACTTTTCTACAGAACACTCTGATATAGACAATTAGATTACTGTAGCTTACTTTGGGTTTACAGAGTCTAATGAGCAAAATTGATACCTTGTCTATACGAATTACACTTCAGTATGCAAGTGTCTATTTTCCTTTCTTGTTTGTCCCCAGTGTTTTACATTGGTATCTTAATATATAATAAAGTTCAGCTGTAAAAGTTTCCCAGTCTTTAAACAAAGCAAAGTAAAAGGAAACAAATAAAATTAAAGAAAAAAGTTCTCTGAAATGTGGATTTTTTTTCCTTTTTTTTTATTAATTAATTTATTTAATTATTAAAGATTTCTGCCTCTTCCCCGCCACCACCTCCCATTCCCTCCCCCTCCCCCAATCAAGTCTTCCTCCCTCCTCAGCCCAAAGAGCAAGCAGGTTTCTCTGCCCTGTGGGAGGTCCAAGGACCACCCACCTCCATCCAGGTCTATTAAGGTGAGCATCCAAACTACCTGGGCTCCCACAAAGCCATTACGTTCAATAGGATCAAGAACCCATTGCCATTGTTCTTCTGTTCTCAGTAGTCCTCATTGTATGGAATATATACATATTAGAGTACTACTCAGCAGTAAAAAACAATGACTTCTTGAATTTTGCTTACAAATGGACGGAAATAGAAAACACTATCCTGAGTGAGGTAAGCCAGACCCAAAAAGAGGAACATGGGATGTACTCACTCATATTTGGTTTCTAGCCATAAATAAAGGACATTGAGACTATAATTCGTGATTCTAGAGAAGCTAAATAAGAAGGTGAACCCAAAGAAAAACATATAGGCATCCTCCTGAATATTAACCTTCATCAGGCGATGAAAGAAGACAGAGACAGAGACCAACATTGGAGCACTGGACTGAAGTCTCACGATCCAAAGGAGGAGCAGACGGAGAGTGAGCACGAGCAAGGAACTCAGGACCGCGAGGGGTGCACCCACACACTGAGGCAAAGGGGATGTTCTATCGGGAACTCACCAAGGCCAGCTGGCCGGGGTCTGAAAAAGCATGGGACAAAACCGGTCTCGCTGAACATAACGGACAATGAGGACTACTGAAATGTGGATTCTATAATATTAAAAGTAAGTCATACATTTTCTTTTCCTCTTTTCCTCTCTCTCTCTCTCTCTCTCTCTCTCTCTCTCTCTCTCTCTCTCTCTCTCTCTCTCTCTGTCTCTCTCTCTCTCTCTCTCTCTCTCTCTCTCTCTCTGAAACAGGGTTTCACTGTGTAGCTCTGGTTTTCCTGGAACTCACTCTGCAGACTAGGCTGGTGGTGAATTCAAACAAGAGGTCTAACAGCCTCTGCATTCCCAATGCTGGGATTAAAGATGCGAACAATCACCACTTGGGATTCATAAACTTTCTTATTAGAAGAGGGAAGAACCAGGGCATGGTTTTACTCAGATCTAAGTAAACTCTACATCTAGCAATGTAATAGCTCACTTTTACTCACACAGGATCTTCAGGGTTCCAAATACTTGGGCAGTCCCACATCTGACTGGTATCCACAGAATGCAAAGTTGTCTCATTAGTTCAGGCCACCTTCATTCCATTTCTGCTGCCATCCTTGGTAGTCATCTTATAGTCCTAACATCTCCCAGTGGGTGAGATTTTCACTGGAACTGAGGTTTCACATGCACCTATGACTTCCTTTATTCTCTTCAGGAGTCTCTTACCATGACATACAGTGCCAGTCCACAACTCCTCTCAATGACTCTTTCATGCCTCTAAAACCAGCACTGTGTGGGAGATTCTTACACATTATCAAGTTCAACTGTCAACTTAAGGTGCAACTTCAGACCCTTTGGAACACTGTTTTTGTCTGCTGATGCTGAGGAAAACATATCAGAAGATTTTGTATCAAAGATGTTGGTCTCTTATTAACAATTGGTTTTTTTTAACTTTGTTATTCAGCACTCACTGTCCCAGTAAAACAGAAGCTTTCTGTTAGACACACATTAGCAGGAATGACATGGAAATAAAAAGAAAAGCTAATTGGCATCTCCAGTAGTAGAATTATTCTTTAATCATAACAACTGAAAAGCTGAAATCTCTTTCTAACTGAAAGTGGAAGTGGGATGGTGTTTGTGAGATGTAGTGATTTTGTGGTTTATATGACAGGAGAGGGGTTACTTTGGGGATGGAAGAGTCGATTTGCAGGTCAGTTCCCCTGCTGTCTGAAAGTGGTTGATACCAGCAAGTTCAGCAAATGGTTTCATTATCAGAAGTTTTCCCATATGTTATCTGTTATAGAATATTAGTTGAAGATGTGTTATATTTGTTTATGCTGTGGAATATTTGTTTAATGATGCAAAGGTGTGTTGCATCCTTTTAACTCTGTAAAGCTGTGTTACTTTGCCTGTCAAAAACATCTGGTTGGGCCAATAAAGAACTGAACAGGCAATAGATATGCATGAGAGAGAAATAGGTGGGGTTGGTGGGCAGAGACAATAAATAGGAGGAGAAATCTAGGAAAGAGAAGAGAGAGGAGAGAGGAGCAAGAGAAGAAAAGGAGGATGCCAGGTGCCATTCACCCATACAGTCAAACAGCCAGCCATTAAGTAAGAAGGGAACAAGGATATATAGATTAAAGAAAGACAAAAATCCCAGAGGCAAAATGTAGTTAAAGAGAAATAGGATAAATTAAGCTAGAAAAAGCTGGCTAGAAACAAGTCAAACTAAGGCCAAACATTCATAAACAAGAACATCTCCCTGTATTTACATGGGAGCTGGGAAGTGGGCCCACAAAGAATAATAAATAAGTAAATAAACAACCAAACAAACTCCAGCCGACAGTTAACAAGTCAAGTTTACTGTCCAGAGCATCTCAGCATCTCAATCCACTTTTAGGTAATTAGCTCTTCAATTTCACTTCCATATATTTTTAATTCAAATACAGCACAAAAATGACTTTGATAAAGTTATTGCTTCCTCCTGAAGTTTCACAACCTAGACCTTTACTGTCTTTATTTCCTTTGACATCTTTATAAACTCTTATGGAACATTTCATTAATCATTCCACTAAGCACACTCAATGGCTGCTCAGTCTAAAGCTTCAAAAGCATCCACTTTCTTCCCTCAAAAGGGTCAAGAGCATAAAAACCACATGGCCAAGTTCATCACAACAAGAGCCCATTCTTCTGTATCACTTTATGTTGTAATTTGGTTCTGGTGCTATGAAAAACATGAACAAAAGTAACTTGTACAGGAAAGGGTTTTTGTTTTGTTTTGAATGTTTGTTTTAGTTTTTGTTTTGCTTTTTGATTGTTTTGTTTTTGACTAACATGGTTTAGCATAATGAGGGGAAGAGAAGATAGAAACCTGGTGTCAGAAATTTAATCAGAAACCATAGCGGAGGAATACTGCTTACTGGCTCAGCTACCTTTCTTATACAGTCCAGGCTCACCTTTCCAGGGATGCCACTAATTACAGTGTGCTCAGCCCTTCTGCATCAATTAGCAATCAAGTCTATGTCTCATAGATATCCCAACAGGTCAGTCTTGACTGAAGCAGTTCCTTGATTGGGATTTCCTCTTTTTAGGCTTGTTTAGGTTAATGCCAAGTTGATAAAGACCAATAAGCACATCCAGAATCAACAATCAAGTCAAATGTGGGAAACCAGTTGTGTATTTTTGTTAAACCATCCTTTCTATTGAAAATAGTGAATGGCATATGCTTGCTAAAAAAGCAGAAACCAACATGTTGAAAGGTAGCCACTAAACCAAATTCAAGAATAAGATTATTTTTCTTCAAAATAGATACTTCCTGTAATGTCTAGCAACCATTATCAATTGGACTCAATTTTCCATCTATTATTAGGACTACATAATTTGAACTTATTTTAGGGGTGTTGCACGACTTCTATACTCAGAAACATATTTTTAAAATACTGTTAGGGCTATATCTTGCTTGTTCTCAGTCTCTTTCTTATTTATAGTCTTAGAAGAAATAAGAAAAGCCTATGAAAACACTATCCTGAGTGAGGTATCCCAGACCCAAAAAGAGGAACATGGGATGTACTCACTCATAATCGGTTTCTAGCCATAAATAAAAGACATTAAGCATATAATTTGTGATCCTAGAGAAGTTAAATAAGAAAGTGAACCCAAAGAAAATCATATAGTCATCCGCATGGAGAGGGGAAGTAGACAAGATTGCAGGGCAAAAACTGGGAACTTGCGGGTGAGGTGGCTTGGGGCAAAGGGGAAATGGGATGAGAAACATGAGAAGGGGAGGATGGGAGGAGCTCGGGGGATTGGGATGGTTGGGATATAGGAAGGGAGGATACGGGAGCAGCGAAGTATATATCCTATCTAAGGGAGCCATCTTAGGGTTGGCAAGAGACTTGACTCTTAGGAGTTCGCAGGTGTCCAGGAATATGTCCCCAGCTGGTACCTTGGGCAACTAAGGAGAGGGAACCTGAATTGACCCTATCCTATACTGATGAATATCTTGCATATCACCTTAGAACCTTCATCTGGCGATGGATCGAGGTAGAGACAGAGTCTCAATTTGGAGCAACGGTCTGAGCTCTTAAGGTCCAAATGAGGAGCAGAAGGAGGGAGAACATGAGCAAGGAAATCAGGACCACGAGGGATGCACCCACCCACTGTGACAGTGGAACTGATTTATTGGGAGCCCACCAAGGCCAGCTGGTCTGGGACTGAATAAGCATGGGTAGATTCTGGACTCTGTGAGCATGGCGGACAATGAAGGCAGATGAGAAGCCAAGGACAATGGCACTAGGTTTCGATCCTAATACATGAACTGGCTTTGTGGGAGCTTAGCCTGTTTAGAAGCTCACCTTCCTGGACCTTCGTCTTCCCGCAGGGCAGAGAATTTGGACTGCTCTTCAGTATCGAGAGGGAGGGGGAATGGTGTGGGGGGAGGAGAAGAGGAGTGGGGATAGGGGGAGGGAAGTGGGGGGAGGGGGCAATATTTGGGAGGAGGGGAGGGAAATGGGAAACGGGGAGCAGGTGGAAATTTTAATTAAAAAAGAATAAAAAAAAGAAAAGCCTATGATTTTTGTAAGCAATCTTAAGATTAAAGCTTTTATCAACTATTTATTGACATATTAATATTTTTATTGAAATAGACCACAATTTTATCACATAGGTATTATAAATGTTTTGTGTTAATTGGAATTTAGCTTTTTAGAAAGAGGGCGAAGTTTATAAGACTCAAAAATTTAACTCTATTTTTTTCATAGAGACTCATAAGGCTTGGAAATCTCAAGGAACTTTCAGAAATTAGGAAGCTCAGACATATTAATAAAACCTGTAGTACCTCCCTGATATTATATAAACAGTGATCAATTGTTGAGAAGGGGAGAGTTTTAATAGATTTGTACTACAGTTGAACAGGGAGCTATAAGGTTGAACCTCTTAGGACTTACCACCCATGTTGGGTTGGCTTTTCCAGGATGCAGCTGCCTTTGAATCACCTATCATTCTGCAAGTACTTTCAGTAAAGTTTATCAAGGTATATTAGGGTGTAACTGATTATTTCATTTCTTGCCAGTTCCATGTCTGAGGTGAATAAACACCTTTTCATGCCATTCCATGAAAAAATAGTCTATTATGTATTACGTTATAAATTATATCTTATAATTAATGCCCCATCAAACCTATTAAAAGCTGATGACATTTCATCCAGATTGCAACAAAAACATCTGAATGAATTCTAGTATTCCATAAAACATTATCATACCAAAGTATTATGTCATAAGTATATTAATAAACATAGTAACTTCTCTGAAGAAATCTAAGCATTTATTTTTCAAAATTGAGTGTCTTTGTTCTTTTGCTTTAAGACATTTTTGTTAATTTAGTGTAAACATTATTTAAATGCAAATCTATGATTTTAAGGATCTTATTAATGTGAGCTCAGGTGAATCTTAGTGACATACAGCTAAATGTTTTTCATTTATAACATATGGAATAAAGCTATTATCACTATTTTACATCGTTTTTCTACAAAAGGGGGGTGGGGAAGAAGCAGCTTGAACATTTCTCCTCCCTAGGTTACAGACTATGGCAGAGATTTCAAGAGGAGTCCGGGTAATGCCAATGCTATTGCTCTGGGCAATTGGGTGATCACAGATGCTACTGAAGGGATGAGATGACAAGAGAGGAGCTACGTTAGTATGTGTGATGGTTGCTATTTAATAATTTTGTTGTTTTGAGAAACTTCATACAAATTAGCCCTGTATGTATCAACACTTTTATCTCTTTACCCTTCCCTTTCTCCACCTCACTTCTCCTTTGCCCTTTCCCCCATGAAATTCATGGTCTCGTCTTCATATTGTTGCATGTATATACACATTATGTGCATATCTTTGTGTAAACATATGTATATATAACATACTGAGCACTTTAGCTTTGGATATATGTGGGTGTGCGTATGTTGGTTCAGAGATGACCACTTGATATTGGATAAACTTTGAGGGCTCTTATGTCCGAAAGAGAATGATTCTTCTCTCAACAGGCATTTACCATCTACAAGTCTTTGTGTAGGGGTGGAACCACATGGAATTTTCCTTTTCAGTATTGGCATGTCATTTGATGCTGTCATTATTCTCATTTGTTTCAGTCAACCATACTGTTGAGAATTCTTATGTACAATACATTTTGAATTATATTAAGTTTGGGATTCTATTGAGTATGCAATTAGCCTCCAATATTAGGATTTCATGGGCAAGGTTTACTCTGGATCAGTAGTATAGCAGTGCTTATAATGTTGATGCTGTTAACAACACAGGGTGGGCAGTATTTATCTCAGCATAAACACAAATAATGCAAAGCAAGTTATTGAATCCCATATTTGTCCATTATACTCTAGACTTATTGCAAAAAGTTAGTATGCAGTTTAAGACCTCCAAACTAGTAATATGATTTTTATATTATTTGTTTTTCGTCATATGTCCCTAATTAGTTCAAATGAATCTGGCAAATATATCAACAAATAATTTCTATTCACTTAACAAAGAAAAATTTGCATTTATCAAATTGCTAATATTGATTCGACAAGTCCAAAAAATTCCAACCTGAAGAATTTGATGAATTCTGAAAATGTTGCTTTCAAACTGATACAAAATATCTGAATTAAAAATGAAAAGTGCAACAGTCCATCATTGTCAGATATCCTTTTGTCAACTAGCTAATTGCTTTCAAAATTCTTAGAGAAACTCTTTGGATGGCTAAATTCCCCTAATTATAAACATACAAATCCAGACACTAACACTAAAGCCATCACTACTCTCTTTTTAGGCTCCTTTTTACAGTGCATATCAATTTTAATTCCCATTGCATATCAATTTTGTGTATCAATTTTCCCATTGCATATCAAAATTGCATATCAATTTTAATTCCCATTGAACTAAAATGTTTTATATACAATTCTATTTTATCACTCTTTTTGACAAAATAGAACTGCTTCCAAATGTCTTTATGGAATTTAACATATTTAGTCTTTTACTTGTGCATGTGAGAGATAAATATTGCTGATTTCAGTCTAAAAACAAAGCCCTATTAAGTTCTATCAGAATGAATGGTATTTTCTTCAATGATGTATGAGTTGCCCCAGTTTGGATTTGACATCTTACTGAATATAAATGAACCACATAGCATTTTTTACACTGATTATCATTTTAAAATCAAGCTACATACATTTTAATATTTATGCTGGAGAAAAATGTTTCAAGAGAAATATAGGAAATACTTAAGTTTATGATTTCAAGTATACAAAACACTTGAGAGATATGTACAATATTTAATTCAATAAAAGCTCTTAAGTGTTTACCATCATAAAGTTTGTGGAATTTCAGGGAATGGAGGTAATAAATGAGGCAGTCGAAAGTCTCATGCAAGACTTTATTCAGGGCCGCAGACAGTTTATATTCTGAGAGCCAAGAGGAGTCACATGAGTAAAGTTTATAACCGCAGAGCATGTCAAAAGTGGCAGACAACCTGCATGTGGCAGACAAGTTGCATGTAATGGGCAAGTTGCGCGTGGCAAAACGTTTTGCCATAGAGTCATATAAATAATAAAAATGGCATTCGTAATGAATAATCTGAAGTTAACCCATTTTTTTTTCATGCTACGCCTGGAAGTGACACAAAAACATACTGCAAGAACAATTCTGTGTTATTGAAAAAACTGATATCACAAGTGTAATGATCTGTCTCTTTAAGAAGCAAGCCACGCCCACTCCCACCCCAATCTGCTAAGGCAAGCTGATCTTCAGCTTCCAGCCTGAGTTCTCTCTCTCTCTCTCTCTCTCTCTCTCTCTCTTCTTCCTTTTCCTCTTGGAGAGGCTGCTTCTGTCTCTCTCTCCTCTCTCTCTCTCTCTCTCTCTCTCTCTCTCTCTCTCTCTCTCTCTCTCTCTCTCTCTCTCTTTCTCCTCTCTCCTTCTAGTGTTCTAACAGTAAGCGCTTCCCTCTGGCAGGCATAAAACACCAAAACTGCCTACTAAAGAATGAGAAAACACTCTAGAAATCTTGAGCAAGCAACTTTAAGAGAATTGCAGACAAGTCTCAAAATCAAAGATTGAACAAAACTATGCGTAGCATAACAAAGATCGTAACAAAAATGAATGGAAACTTGACAATCTCACTCCAAATACATTAAGATCTTTTAGTCTGTGTCCAAAATTCATTCATTTTATTTTTTTAGTTTCTCTATTGATTTTTGTCAAGTGATTAATTAAAGATGATAAAAATGTTTTCAGTTTGTGTATCTGACAGAGAATATTAATCTTTTTTTCACATATAAAACAACAATAGTTTAGAGGATCAAGATATGAACATTAATTTTCTTAAGCTCAGATTCTCATAAGAGAATTCAGAGATAATATCCATTGCGTCCTGTAAATTCTGTGCCTGCATTTGTATTATTTTGTGAATTAGGAAAGTTAAAATGTTTTATTAGCTACTAATATGTTGCTGCTAGACTTCTGTGTTTTTTGTTTTTTTGTTTTTTTGTTTTTTTTTTTTTTTTTTTTTGGTTTTTCGAGACAGGGTTTCTCTGTGGCTTTGGAGCCTGTCCTGGAACTACTCTGTAGACCAGGCTGATCTCGAACTCACAGAGATCTGCCTGCCTCTGCCTCTCTAGTGCTGGGATTAAAGGCGTGCACCACCATCGCCTGGCTGACTTCTGTGTTTTGATTGGTCATTTTAGTCATTGTTCTGTTGCTGCAGAAAGTCACCACAACAAAGGAAAATTTTCTGAAAGAAAAGAAAACATTTAATTGGGGCTTGCTTACAGTTTCACGGTATCTTAGTCCATCATCTTGGCAGAAAACATGGTGGCACAGATAGCACTTGAAGTAGTAGTTGAGAACTACACCCTGATCTGTAGGCAGAGAGAGAGAGAGAGAGAGAGAGAGAGAGAGAGAGAGAGAGAGAGAGAGAGAGAGAGAGAGAGAAAGACTGGGGTTGCTTTGAGCTTTAGAAAGTTCAATGACCGGTCCCAGTTACGTGCTTCCTCCAAGAACCCTGCACCCAATCCAACAAGGTAGTACCTCCTAATCTTTGTAATCCTTTCACACAGTGCCATTCCCTGGGGACTAAGCATTCAAATATACATGCCTATGAGGTCATTCTTATTCAAAGCAGTACACTGAGAACAGTATGACAGCAAGGGATATAGAATCTTGTAAGGAAAGAAAACAGGTATCTCAAAGTCACTGCCTATTTTGATAACTTTATCAGGTTAATTTTGATATAAAGTCATATCAATTTTTCATAATTCACATTTATATTTTGAACATATCAATTTAACTTACCAGCTACCAGCATGTGTAATTATAGTGAGTCCTTTAATCTTGTTGCACATGAATCAGGGAACTAGCAGGCTGCCCCTTGTCTTCCCACAAAATCCCGATCCTGAACTGAACAAACCTTCTGAGGCTGTAAGGTGGAGAGAGAACAATAATAGCCAACAGAGGAGATTCAAAACATCGTGTCCTTGAAAAGAGCTAGACAGTAAATCATGTCTAACAGATGTTACTGCTATTTATCCCAAGGGATGAAACATGCCTGGGGTTGGAACAGAAGCAGGAAAGTCATCAAGAAGACATCCTCACTTGGGGATTCCAGCCTGATGTCTTCCTCCACTCACTTTCTACTGAAAGCTTGAAATGCTGGACTTTATGGTATTAATCTGTTGCTTCTGTCTACGATGTGCTGTTTTCTCTGTCACATTTTCTATGTGCTACATTTATAACCTCACTCTTTTGAAATCCATAGCACAGCTATGGTTGATAATGCCCCAGACTAGTCCAGGAAAACATATACATAAGACACTATCTCCCTTTCAGTATCTATAATCTCAAGAAACATGTTCTATTCCTTATTGTTATAGAATATTCAGTTATTGTGTCAACATCAGCAGAGTGTGAAGACATAAATGAATTTTAACCCCCCAATACCATTGGAACATAGGATTATGAACAATTCTCTTAAAATATTTGTTTTCATGTTCTAGAGAGGCCAAAGTTAACTCAGAGACTGGAAAATTGACTGTTTTGTTTCAGTTTTATAAATTGGAGCAATACTTTAAATTCAAGAGATATACTCTAAAATCTAATTTTCTCAGTTTCTCAGAATATTGAAAATCTTTTCCTTCATTTTCAAAATTTATTCAGTAGTGTAGGCCTGAAGATCATCTTTGTCATATGAGCAGGTAGTCTAGCTTGCAGATTTTCCATTACTGTCATTCAAGTCACAAGTATGCCATTCAGGGATCTGATTTTCTCTTGTAGGAATCTGAATGTGTATATATTCACAAGTGAAAAAGATGTCTTCAAAGGCAAATTCAAGAAGTTCATAAAGTGAGACAATCTTTAACAAAAAATATAATTTTACCTTATTCTACATGTTTGAATAATCATAATGTAAAAATATCATCCAAACCATCTAGTCTCAAAAATTGGTGCTATTATCTACAGGGACATCTTATGAAGAATTAATAATTTTAAGGAAAAAAGCAGAATTGAAAAGAAGATATCTTGGAGTGATATATTGTATAGACTCCTTAAAATATTATAAAATTATTAAATTATTTAATACAGAAGTGTCTAAAGTTATTTTATTCCTTCATATAGACAATCAAAACTTAATCTGCTATTATTTTAATGCAGTAATAAGTTCAATTTAAATTTCAGATAGAATTTGATCGATGAATATTGTTACCAATATTTATTGAATGAATCTCAATGGTGTACTTCTTTTATAACATCAGTATTATCTACTTTTCTATATTCTTCTAAATACTCAAGACAAATATCAAATGAAAGAAACTTAAATAAAGAAAGGGTTATTTTGCATCCTACTTTGAGAGGATTCAGTCCATCAGGGCAGAAAAAGCATGAGACTCTCTAGCAATGGGAACCTGTGGCAGCTGGTTATAATGCAATGTTACTCAGAAAGTAGAGAAAGGCAATCAAAGTCCAGGCCAGGGGCCGTGCTGTAGACAGTCTACAGTGTCTTATAGTGTCTATTATGAAAAGCTAACTTTTTCTAGTTAGCCCTAACTGCTAGATGTCTTATAACATCTCAGAACTGTCCCACTAGCTGGGGACTAAGGGCACATTATGCTCAAGAATATTTGCAGGACAGTTCACATTCAACCCACAGTAGCATCATATGTTTATCTTAGTCTCAATTGATTTAATTGTATACCTGAAATTTTATATAGTCTGGAATGTATTTAATGAATTTTCTCAGAATGAGAAATTGAATTATTTAAATATTGTATTCACAGGCACCAAAACACGAGAGCTTGGCTTATAAAAGGAATGCATTAAACTTCAAAAGATACAGCTAAGGTATCAATTGCTTCCAGTGCTTTGACTTTCAACAGTATGATATATTGGCTTGTCTACAGTAACTTTAGAGTTTGCACAGTTTTTAAATCCTCCCAAGAAAGGAGTGTGCAGTTTCTGATATTGTGCAGCACAGGATGCATTATGACAAGTGTGTTAGGAAAATGAAATTGCCACAATATTAAAGGAAAACTTTATTACAGATAATTGCTTGCTCTGTTTATGCTTTTTCTGTAGAATGAGGGTAAGCAATTTAGGTTACAAAGATTTATAACAGTTTTCATGAAGATATATGAAATCCCAAACTTGCAAGCTTTTAAAATCCACCTATAAATCATTTTACACATTTAATTTCTTCCTGTATAAATTTTATGGGCCCATACATAGCAGAAGGCTTAAATTACTACATGCTTTCTGAAGAGGGAGATACGAGTAGAAATTTCCTCTGTGTACTTTCTACCTAATACATGATGAAAACGCACAAAGTTCAGCTGTAAATGCTTAAAAAACAATTTTATTGCTCAAATACATGCAGTGTTCTAAGGCACTAGAAGGAGTCTCTTTGAGCTAGGACTGCCTCAAAATTGGCTTTGTCTACACTAAGTCAGCATTGCATGTCATATCAATCTTGAAGGGTATGCATTTTAATCCTCATAGTGGGTGACTATGTTGTTAACCTAAGCATTCTGGATAGAAATCTTATCTTTGATTTTTAAGGCTGTTTACTTGAACTGAAACTATTACTAAAATTATTATTTTTTTTATTTTTTTATTTTTTTTTTGGTTTTTTTGAGACAGGGTTTCTCTGTGGTTTTGGAGCCTGTCCTGGAACTAGCTCTTGTAGACCAGGCTGGTCTTGAACTCACAGAGATCCGCCTGTCTCTGCCTCCCGAGTGCTGGGATTAAAGGCATGCGCCACCACCGCCCGGCTATTACTAAAATTATAATACACTGGCTATCAGCTGTATATGTGAGAACCTGATCTTTGGAAGCACATGAAAGGCTAGAGAAGTTAGCGCCTGTATCTAACTTTATGGTTTGCTGTCTCACTTGATAGTAAGTAAACAAATTAGGAAAAACATAGATTGTTATTTAACTTGAGATGGTTATTGGAAATGGGTGGACATAGTACTGTTTATGCATTTCTGAGCCTTTCTAAAGCATGTATTTTAACTTCTTCTTTAATTATACATACTGATCATCAGAATAAGATCCAAAATCCAACTGTAATTGTTTAGGAATGTCACATATTTGTTTCACCATCTGAAGAAATGAATTCAGTGTGTGTGTGTGTGTGTGTGTGTGTGTGTGGTTTTGTTCATATTGGTTCATTTTAAATGGGACTTGATCCTTTATCTTTAGTCTTATATTCCACAAATAGGGTCAACTGTTTTAGAACATTCAATTTACTTTTGGCAATTCTTCAGTTCTTTATGAGGTAGCCACTCCCATTCAATTTTCTTACCTTTATGGTAGATAATCAGCTTTAGTGCTGAAGAGTAACATAATTGTATATGCAGATACAAATATTAGGTATGAATTAGGAAAGGACTAAGTCATATCTAAGTAGTCTAAGAGATAGTATTTATGGTTATATTTTCAAACCTTGTATTGCACCTATAATGCAGTCTAAAAAAAAAGATGAAGTTCTTCATGCTTTAGATGGAATTCATCAGATATGTCTGCCCTAGGATGTAAATTTTTAATTTAAAAATATACTTTCTGATTAGGTTTTTTTTTTTTTTGCAGACTTTTAGCTGTCACGTCCTGAAAGGTTTCACCAAATTTCCACCATTTAATCTTGTTTTCAAATTTTCTATGGAGAATTCATTTTTTGGAGTTTTTTTTAAAAATATGTGACTTGTGTTATGTCCTCCTACAGCTTTCAATACTCTTTCTTCATTTCTAATATCGATGTTTTAGCTCTCATATGCTGTTGGAAGTTTCTGTTTTGATCATGTCTATTCTGTATATGTCTTGTATCTGTAAGGGATGGCTTTGTTTTAGATTGGAAATGTTTTCTTGTATGATCCTGTTGGAGATCTATCCTATGACATTGACCTGGGATTCTTCTTCACCCATATCTATAATTAAAATTTGATCTCTTTATGCTGGCTTATTTCTTTCCTATGTTTTTTTAAACCACTAGGTTATGTGCTTGTATGTTATAATTCTTCTAATTTGTCTTCATGTCCAGATGCTATACCTTCTACTTGATCCACTCTATTTGTAGGGATTTCCTCTCTATTTTCTAATAGGATTTTTTTTAAAAAAATTATTACACCACTTGTATTTCATCTTGATTTCTATCCAATATGACTATCCAGTTATTAAATTCAGTTTTTAAATCATGGATGTGTCTTTGTCATTTCATTCATTCTTGTGTTTATATTTTCTTGGGTATTACTCAGGAATTCACTCTCTTTAAATTCACTGTGCTGTTTGTTTTTTCTCATCTTTAAAGTACTTGAAATCCTTAGAGACATTTGCAATTATTTTTGTTTTGTTTTTTCTTTTGTTTTTCAATTCTGTGTCCTTGGCTTTATGTAGGTAGTTCTCATTGGAGAAACCTTTCAATAGGGCTTGTGGATTTGCAGAATGTGTTTGTGTGTGTGTGTGTGTATGTATGATGTGGAGTTTTTTTCTTGGTTGTGTTTTTGGTATGGAACACAGGAAACATGCCTGCATCTCTATGCCTTGCAAGCTAGCTAAAGGTTTAGAAAGTCAGAATCCCTAGGAAGCAGCCAGAGATGGTCATACCACAAGAGAACTTTTTTGAGAAGAGTGCAGTTAGGTGCACTTGTATCTCTAGGAAACAGCAGCAAACTGGAGGTTTTTAGTAAGGAAAGGCCTGTGATCTGACCAGTAGCAAAGGGAAGAAGAAGGGCCAGTAGGGGGTCATAATCCCTGTTTGTCCTTTGGCTGTGAATCTTGTTCATATGAGTTCCTCTCCCATTCCGATGTATACATTTTAATTAATCCCCGAGTAGCAGTAACATAAATCCACGGACCAAATTTTGGAAAAAATTCTCTAAGGATCTGAACTAAAGTATGACCTGTTTTATGCAGGAGAATATTACAACTGGGAGGCCAATGGCAGATGAATACATTCACCTGTAGCAAGTAAATGGCAACTCCTATTTGGTTGTTGACTAGCCAATAGTAACCAGACTTTGCAGGATAAATGCATACATTTTGTTTGTTTCTTCTGCAAGGCAGCATCTTTCTGTTTCTTAGGCTGATGCTCATCTGAGATTGCAGACATATGTGGTGGTGATTCATGCCTTTAATTTCATCTCTCATGAGGCAGAGGCAGGCAGATCTCTGTTTGTTGAAGGCCAGCCTGTTCTACAAAAGCTAGTTCCCAAGACAGGCTACAAAACTACAGAGAAAATCTGTCTTGAAAAACAAAACAAAAAAACCAAAAAGCAAACAAGAAAACACCCTCCTGCATGAAAAGATTTCACAATGTAATAGGGATTAATCTATATTTACTTGATGTGCTATTAGAAAATGATATTAAATTGAGTAGGTATAAAAGTTTGTAGATAAGTACAGAAGTAAAGAGATAAATAGGTAACAGATTCTTTTAGATAATTGCCAAATATAGTAGGTACTCTAAACCAAATTAACTATTTTAAGACACCATAGAAGTATTTAAACAGCTTTCCATTATTCCAATTTTAGTTAACTGTTGGGTTTGCAAGCATAGGTTTGCAATATATTGAATTTATTGCTTTCATTAAAACATAAATACCAATATTAGTCTTTAGTAATTAATTTTGCACATTTTAGTCCCATTTGCTATTTTTATAGGGATTTACTGTACTTTTTCATACTTGAATATATACATTATCTTATAGTTTTTATTATATATTTACATTTATTATTTATTTATATATTATACATTTATATATTTTATTATATATAAACTCACAAAATAAGGTTATTATGCCAAACATATTAACAACAATATAATTTTAGTCATATACTATATCATTTCCTTAAATTAAATTAGTTTGTGGAAGATTATATATAATAAAATTTCTGAGCTAGTGAATTTTGTCTTGGGTTAGCAGAAACATGATACTTATTGAATTTCCCATCCCCCTAATAAGATAATTAGTTAAGCTTGAAACAATACAGCTAAAAAAGTTTCAGGAGTATATATTCTAGTCTTTTGTTAGAAAAAAAATTATACCCTTTAAATTAAACACTAATTGATATTTTTTATAGTATTATATTAGCTTGATTGATTTAGTGAGAAAAATTTCAAAAGAAACTTAACCCTAGCAGCTACCACCTTGCTTTTCTTTCGTGTGTGTTACAGAGGACTGAACTAGAGTTTTGGAAGTTTGGCAAGCATACTATCACTTAGCTACATTCCCTACCAAATCAGGTTTAAAAATGTATAATAATTTCATTCAAAAGACTGCTTTGTTTCAAACTTTAATACATTCCATGGAAAACATATAATAAAAAGTTCCGTACGAAGTTGTAGATTAGAAAAGGAAATCGGGAACAAATAGTCATATCAAATTCATAGCAATATAGCAAATAATACTTACATGTATAATAGAAATAGATCAAAGAGGTAATGCTGATATTTAAAATGCACACATATAAATAAACTGAAAGAAAAAAAACATATGATCATTTCATTAGATGCTGAAAAGGCATTTGACAAAATTCAACATCCCTTTATGATAAAGGTCTTAGAGAGATTAGGGATACAAGGGTCGTACCTAACTATAATAAAAGCTATTTATAGCAAGCTGACAGCTAACATCAAATTAAATGGAGAGAAATTCAAAGCTATTCCACTAAAATCAGGAACAGGACAAGGCTGTCCACTCTCTCCATACCTCTTTAATATAGTGCTTGAAATTCTAGCGATAGCAATAAGACAACTTAAGGGGATCAAAGGGATTCAAATTGGAAAGGAAGAAGTTAAACTTTCATTATTTGCAGACGATATGATAGTGTACATAAGTGACCCCAAAAACTCCAACAAAGAACTCCTACAGCTGATAAACACCTTTAGTAGCGTGGCAGGATACAAGATCAATTCCAAAAAATAGGTTGCCCTCCTATACACAAAGGATAAGGAAGCAGAGAGGGAAATCAGAGGAGCATCACCCTTCACGATAGCCACAAATAGCATAAAATATCTTGGGGTAACTCTAACCAAGGAAGTGAAGGATCTATTTGACAAGAACTTTAAGTCTTTGAAGAAAGAAATTGAGGAGGATACCAGAAAATGGAAGGATCTCCCTTGCTCTTGGATTGGGAGGATCAACATAGTAAAAATGGCAATTCTACCAAGGGCAATTTATAGATTCAATGCAATCCCCATTAAAATCCCATCAAAATTCTTCACAGATCTTGAGAGGACAATAATCAGCTTTATATGGAAAAACAAAAAACCCAGGATAGCCAAAACAATCTTATATAATAAAGGATTGTCTGGAGGCATTACCATCCCCGACTATTACAGAGCTTCAGTATTGAAAATAGCTTGGTATTGGCATAAAAACAGAGAAGTCGATCAATGGAACCGAGTAGAAGACCCTGATTTTAACCCACAAACCTATGAACATCTGATTTTTGATAAAGAAACTAAAAGTATTCAATGGAAAAAAGAGAGCATCTTCAACAAATGGTCCTGGCAGAACTGGTTGTCAACCTATAGAAGAATGAAAATAGATCCATATCTATCGCCATGCACAAAACTCAAGTCCAAATGGATTAAAGACCTCAATATCAGTCTGAACACACTGAACCTGATAGAAGAAAAAGTGGGAAGTACTCTACAACATATGGGTACAGGAGATCACTTCCTACGTTTATCCCCAGCAGCACAGACATTAAGGACAACATTGAATAAATGGGACCTCCTGAAAATGAGTAGCTTCTGTAAAGCAAAGGACACTGTCACTAAGACAAAAGGCAACCCACTAACCGGGAGAAGATCTTCACCAACCCTGCAACAGACAAAGGTCTGATCTCCAAAATATATAAAGAACTCAAGAAACTAGACTTTAAAATGCTAATTAAGTCAATTAAAAAATGGGGCACTGAACTGAACAGAGAATTCAAAACAGAAGAAATTCAAATGGCCAAAAGACACTTAAGGTCATGCTCAACCTCCTTAGCGATAAGGGAAATGCAAATTCAAACAACTTTGAGATACCATCTTACACCTGTCAGAATGGCTAAAATCAAAAACACCAATGATAACCTTTGCTGGAGAGGGTGTGGAGAAAGGGGCACACTCATCCATTGCTGGTGGGAATGCAAACTTGTGCAACCACTTTGGAAATCAGTGTGGCGATTTCTCAGGAAATTTGGGATCAACCTACCCCAAAATCCAGTAATACTACTCTTGGGAATATACCCAAGAGATGCCCTATCATATGACAAAAGTATCTGTTCAACCATGTTCATAGCAGCATTGTTAGTAATAGCCAGAACCTGGAAACAACCTAGATGCCCTTCAATGGAGGAATGGATGAAGAAAGTGTGGAATATATACATATTAGAGTACTACTCAGTGGTAAAAAACAATGACTTCTGGAATTTTGTATGCGAATGGATGGAAATAGAAAACACTATCCTGAGTGAGGTATCCCAGACCCAAAAAGAGGAACATGGGATGTACTCACTCATAATTGGTTTCTAGCCATAAATAAAGGACATTGAGCATATAATTTGTGATCCTAGAGAAGCTAAATAAGAGAGTGAACCCAAAGAAAATCATATAGTCATCCGCCTGGATAGGGGAAGTAGACAAGATTGCCGGGCAAAAACTGGGAACTTGCGGGTGAGGTGGCATGGTGCTAAGGGGAAATGGGATGAGAAACGTGAGAAGGGGAGGATGGGAGGAGCTTGGGGGATTGGGATGGTTGGGATATAGGAAGGGTGGATACGGGAGCAGAGAAGTATATATCCTAACTAAGGGAGCCATTTTAGGGTTGGCAAGAGACTTGACTCTAGAGGGGCTCGCAGGTGTCCAGGGAGATGTCCCCAGCTGGTACCTTGGGCAACTGAGGAGAGGGAACCTGAAATGACCCTATCCTATACTAATGAATATCTTACATATCACCTTAGAACCTTCATCTGGCGATGGATCGAGATAGAGACAGAGACTCAATTTGGAGCAACGGTCTGAGCTCTTGAGGTCCAAATGAGGAGCAGAAGGAGGGAGAACAAGAGCAAGGAAGTCAAGACCACGAGGGGTGCACCCACCCACTGTGACAGTGGAACTGATTTATTGGGAGCCCACCAAGGCCAGCTGGACTGGGACTGAATAAGCAAGGGTTGAAACTGGACTCTCTGAACATGGCGGACAATGAAGGCTGATGAGAAGCCAAGGACTATGGCACTAGGTTTTGATCTGAATACATGAACTGGCTTTGTGGGAGCTTAGCCTGTTTGGATGCTCACCTTCCTGGACCTAGATAGAAGGACCTTGGTCTTCCCGCAGGGCAGGGAATTTGGACTGCTCTTCAGTATCGAGAGGGAGGGGGAATGGAGTGGGGGGAGGAGAAGAGGAGTGGGGATAAGGGGAGGGGTGTGGGGGGAAGGGGCAATATTTGGAAGGAGGGGGAGGGAAATGGGAAACGGGGAGCAGGTGGAAATTTTAATTAAAAAAAATAAAAAGAAAAAAGAAAAAAATAAAATGCACATAAAAGTACCATACAGATATCTAGAAAGAGAATAAAACTGAGAACACAGAGAAGAGTGCGAGAATCCAAGAAAGAAAAGCCACAATCCAAGCTGGGAAGGTGGGAAAACATGTGGACGTGAACATCTCAATACCCGTATACTGGTATAGATGTTTAGCACCAGCACTGGAGGTGAGGGTCAGAAAAAAGGGGATGATTAGAGATTGTTTGTGTCCAAATCAGTGTGTTCCAGGTTAAGTGGGATAAGCTAACTCAGAAGATAAAGCAGGAAGCTCTTGAGGAAGACACTAGATGTTGAGCCCTGGGTTCTATGCAGACTTTCTCACATAGACAAACATATGCCAAGACCCCCACATCCACACAAGTGTGATTTTCCATTTCCATTGGTTGTGCAGCAGTTGTTAGAGAATGAAACATTCTATCTGGCAGAGAACTCCTTAAGCAGGAAGGTAAACAACCCAAATACCTTCAGGAACTCCTTTGAAACTGAACAGATTCTCTAGGACCTTCCCTGTCAAATAAAAGTCACAAAGAAAACTCAGGCAAGCCAAACTATAGGAAAAAAAAGACACTTATAAAGACCAAGATGCAAAGAAGACTTGGAGACCAGTCCAGCACCTGGAAGGAGCACACCAATCGATATTTCTGGAAGAGGTAATTTAAACCAGAATGACATGGAAAGGACATTGTCCAACCTTTTGAGATGTCTAGAGGTTGTGTAGTGTCCTCCAGGTTCCCCATACTCCTGTAAGCAACCCCAATAAAACTCATGATTTACTAAGCTGTACTTGGTGGTATCTGTCATGGTCTCCCGATTTGGAGTAAGTATAAGTATGTGTAGTATATCTCCAGCAAAACTTCTGTCATGCAACACCATTGGTTATGTGTTACTAACTTATAATGTCCCATTCCGTAATTAATATGGTCAATTTCACTAAATTGATGCAAGGAATGTGAACATTGGCTTAAAATACAGTGGCCTGACTTGGTATCCAATATATTGTGAACTTGCTTTGTAGCACTTCTACATTAATTCAGTACATGTTTAATAGGTCTTACTCAATGTCAGAACCTTCACATGAGATGTGGTGAACTATGGTCCCAGTCATCATGTAGATTACAGGATTGAGAAAGAATTAGAGTTTCAAAAAGTGATAGTTATGTGTAGTGAGTGTTAAGATGAGGAGAGATCACATTTGAAGGTCATTCTTGGAGTCCATGACCCAGCCTGAGTGATTTATGAAGTCCCTGAAAAGAAAGTAACTTTGAAACCACAATCTCCCAGGCTGAATGAGTGCTGAATCTGGGATACAGAAATGAGCAGGCCTATTGAGGAGCAAAATCTCTACCGGGCAAGAAGTCATAGTACTTGAAAGAAGCTAAACATGGTAGAGTTGGGAAGTACCATGTTGAGCTAAAATGTCACAAGAATCGCACCTTCCTGACATGAGGGAGATGACTGGCCATTTTGCCCCAGACTCACTGTATTCCTTACTGTTGCATGCTCCTTTCTACTCTTTTCCTTTCTAATCGTCTGCTTATGAACATTTTCTTCCTTCTTTTTTCTTATTTATTTTCCTTCATTTTATTTTTGAGACAGAGACTGACTCTTTAGCCATGGATTTCTTAGAACCTACTCTGTAGTCTGGACTGACCCTATGACAATCCTACTTTAGCACCCAGAGTGCTATGCTTTCTTTTCCTTGTTCATTTTTTCATCCATCCTTCTGTGAGCCTGAAGATGATAACTATAAACCATTTCGCTAGGTAGTAAGTCCCATGACTCTCAGTGGCATTGAAATCATTGCATGCATCCTGTGTTTTCCTCTCTTTCAGTTGCAAGACTTCTAAGTTGCAAGTAGTGTTATACAACTCCCAACTTCTAAGCAACTTTGAGATATTTTTAATATTAATTGAATTTTTTGCCAAATAAATTGATCTTACTTTCTACTTTAGTTCATGACCACTCATTTCTCCCTTTACAAGCAATGACTGAGACATTGAATGAAACTTCTCATCTTTAAATGCAGCTGGCCTTTCTGAGTCTCAACTTTCTTTAACTCAACATGCAGGGTGTACAGAGTAATTCTTAAAAGTGGTGTGAAGTATATATGTCTCTCCTTTTCTTTTCAGTCCATCAAGGCTTTCTACTCCACTTTCAATCTAGAATGACAGATTATTCTATATGTAGCATAAGACTAATTGTGATTTCAGAAAGAAAAGTTTGTTCCCATTGATGGTAAAAGACTGTGCCCTCAATGAGGTAACCTACTTGAGACTAGGCGCTCTGAGGCTGGCTGTGGGGAAGTTGTATTATAGGATGGAGGTAGTATCCATGTGCTCCCCAAACCAGAATGGTGTTTTTTGCTTGATCTTAATAATGAAAGATGAGTTTTGACATTAGAGGTTGGAAGTTTTTCTCATTAGACATTATTCAGATGATTGTGAATCTGTAGAAGAATGAAAGAAAGAGTGTCTTTGAAAGAACTGAAGTCCACACAGGACACACAAAGACCAAGTTCTCAGCACAGAGATTTGTCTGCTCAGGGAAAAATACAGATGATAGGAGACAATGTAGAGGGGAGAAAAGGGAAAAGGGAGAGGGGGAAGGGATAACTTCCCTGGAGAAACAAAGAATTGCCTCTAGATAAAGTAGAGACAGACATGGCCCATAGCCAAAAGGCAGTTTATAAATGGAAACGGGGAGGGGAACCTGTGTTAGGATGAGTTGGTTTGCTTGTTTTTTTTTTTTTTTTTTTTTTTTTTTGTTTTAGTTTTTTTTTATAATTTTTATATAGTGTTCTGCCTGCCCACCAGAAGAGGGCACCAGATCTCATTACAGATGGTTGTGAGTCACCATGTGGTTGCTGGGAATTGAACTCAGGACCTCAGGAAGAACAGCCAGTGCTCTTATCCTCTGGGCCATCTCCCCAGCCCCGGTTTGCTTGGTTTTGACATGTTAATTAGGGTAGCCAAAGAGGGACTTTTGAATGCTAAACATCAGTGATTTGAAATGTCAGGAAGAAGAAGTAGCCAAATAAAGGAATAGACCTAGTGGCTAGCTTTAGGGATGTGATCCATGGTTTAGCAAGGGAGAGGGAAGGTTGGAGGGCAAGCCTGCCAACACCATGTTTGCCATAGACGAGCCTGTCAGAACCCATTCAGTCTATATTTGCATATATGTATAATCACTTTCTTAAAGGTTATCTCATATTTCATATGCAGTGCATTATAATTCTTTTAGTAAAGAAAGAGATCTTTTCCTTCAGAGTTTTGCAATTAATTCTCACACTTATTGCAATCAATTTTCGTAGCTAGTTTTGTTTAAGGACCCTTGAAAATGAGACAGAGACTCGTTTCAACCAAAAACATGTGTCAACAAAAGAGTGTCTTGTTCTAAGAAAGCATCATCCATTATAGTGCAATATTATGATTTTGATTTCATGTTGTGAGACACTTTTGCAAAATAAGTGGACTTAGATGCCCTGGATGAATACACTTGCTTATGAGAGGAAATGAGGAGTCTCTTAATTCAAAGGAAACAAGGTTATAAAAATATTTTACAGTGTAATTTGACAGCTTATATGTAATCAGTTCTGAAATGTTTATGTCTTCCTAGTAACTGAGTGACCTGACTGTTTGTCCCTGAACAACCCTGCAATAGCAATAGACTATTGATGATACATGAGAACTTATGTCTTCAGATGTCCTTCAACTGAGCTATTAGTTCCACCTGGGAATTCTGTGAAGCTAGAAATTTTGTCACAGGATATGCATCTCGTCTGAAGTTTCTTAAAGTCACAGTTAGGTTTTATAATGCAGACATAGAATCAAGAGAAAATTTTGATAAATTCAGTCATTATTCATGTGGTCAATTGTAAATTTCATAAGTTATGCAAATTGAAGGTATTTCTCTTAATAAATGTATATTATTACATTTAGTTATTATATTAATCGTTATCACATTTACTAATATACTTTTATTAATCAAAATATGCATTTATTAATAAAAATCTATTTCATTTATTTTCAGTTTCATCATTTTGATGGTATCTATCTTACTAGATAGCTATTTTTATTGAGGGTATGAGTGGGGAGGTATGTGTGTCTCTGTGTAATGTTTTGTTTATGAATGTGTGGGCACATGTCCATGAAGAGGAGCTTACTTGTACATACACATGGAAAAGCTCGAGAGTGATGCTGGGTGTCTGCCTCTATCACTTCATCTTATTTTTTTTTTTTTTTTATTTTGAGACAGGGTTTCTCTGTAGCTTTGGAGCCTGTCCTGTAACTAGCTCTTGTAGCCCATCTTATTTTTGTGAGATGGTGTCTCTCACTGAACTTAGAGTTCATTGTTTGGGCTGGGCTGGCCAAAACACAGCTCCAGCATGGGAGATGACTCACAAAAGCTGAAAACGCTAGAGTTCTCTGTACAACTTGCTGTACACTCAGCTACTCAGTCTTCTTTGCTGAAAGTTTCTTACCCTTTCTATAAAGCCAATAAGGGTCTTGAAGAATCTTGCAAGTTTATTCTCTTCCAGGAAAGCAGCTGTGGGCATTTTCAGGTTGCCATCCCTATCCTACAACATCCGAATTGCAAGTTTGTATTTTAGACATGATTACATTGTTTTTTAATCAAATTTAGAGAGTTGTGAGAAGAGTTGCCCATCATTTGAATTTCATCAACAGTAAAGGAGCCATCACATTCTTAATAGGGAAGTTATACCTTAGGACCTCTACCAACCTGTGACTTGTTTTTGCAAAGACTGAAGTTGTTGACTAATGTGGGTAAGACATTTTCAGTCCAGAATAAGGCCAGAATATATATGAAGATGTTAGAGATTCTTAAGTAATATTACAATAAATAAACTAGAATGAAAGAAGCAATTTTCACCACTGCTTGTCTCATCTTCTTAAACATTGCCCTGAATTTTCTTACAACTACTAAACTTAAATATGCTTTATTCCCAGATTCAAATAGATTCATTACCTACTCTATAAATTATCACTTGGAAAGTTTCTGCCTTTTGAATCAATCTTGTCCTCTACCTGTTACGGCAAACATTATTGTATTACAATCTATCCATGTTCATTCATGTCTTTTTCTTTCTCTAATTTTTCTTATATTTTTGAGATACTATATTTTATATTGTATAACTTTATTTCTTCTATCCTCTTTTATTCTTCAATCCCACATATAGCCTATCTTTCTGTTTTCCAAATTCAGGTTCTCTTTTTTCATTGTAGTAGGCATATATATATATATATATATATATATATATATATATATATATGTATGTATATATACGCACACACATATATGTACAATTTTATGTGTGTACGTATATATACATCATTATATATATAAATAAGCATATATACCTATATATTAGAAATTTAAGAATACATGTATATGTATATCTACTTTCCCAAGTATAAGTTGCTCAGTCTATATAATGTTACTTGGGTGAATGTCACATCTGACCATTTGGTATTGGATAATCAGTTGGCATGTTCTTCCTAGGGAAGATGGTTTCTTTCTCACTGTCAGAAGTCTGCAATTGCTTATAGTCCTTCTTCTTCTTTTTTTTTTTTTTTTTTTTTTTTGGAGAGTTGAGGTCTCGTGGGCTTCCTCATCTACTTTGACTTATCTTTTTGTTGTCCTTGTTCGACTCACGTTGGTGAGACTTTATTATTGTAGCTTCTGTCATTATGAGCTGGCATAATCTCACAGTAAAATCTCTGATCTTCTGACTTTTTCAATCTTTCTGTCCCTCTACTGCAATGTTCTCAAAGCCTTAGGTATTAGAGTGTTTTAGCGATGTATCCATGATGACTTATTGGTTGTTGTTTTCTGTAATGGTCTCTGTCTGTTATGAAAAGAAATTTCCTCTCTGAGGGGTGAGGACTTCGCTTATCTGTGATTATACAGACAAATATTTATAATGTAGTTATGGATTGTTCTTGTTTAGTAAAATGTTGGTTGTAGGTTCTCCTTCAAGATTCATGACATCACTAGCCCTGGGTATGGTTAGATTTCTATCATCAGACATGTTTTCCCTCTTTTGGAATGGATCTTAAATGCAACTAGAATGCTGTTGGTTACTGCCAGAGTACTCAACTTTAGGGTTATCTTGAATGTTTCCAGGTGTTTTTTCTCATATGCATCACAGCTGCATAGGACTGTTGGTTGCTTCTTTCCTTTAAAGCTTCAACGGTGTCCTCTGGCACCAAAACGCTTGTCCTTAGGGAGGAGGAATTCAAATAATTCCAATTCAGGAGTCTCTGAGTCCTGTCTCAAGTGCTTGGCGTGTTCAGTAACAAGGACTTACCAGTCTCTGGGAACAACCAATGGAAAGAACAATAGACTAATATATATTGAGAATCTCTTAAACAGTCATGAGAAACAACTCAAAAAAAAAGGCTTTCTCATGCCTGTTGTTGAGATTTTATTAGATGGTTTTTGGTTCTTGCAAAATGCATTTACAGCCTAGATGAAAAATTTCACTTAGACTGCATATGCATATTTATATACAAAATTATATGTATTGTAGGTGTTTTCAGATAATAGTATGATTACATGGGACTTTCACAGACATTGGTACTCTTATTTATACACTTTCCTATTGTTGCTTCTGTACTAAAATAATAGAGGTGAAACATTGTAAGAGGCAATAAATGACAATACAATTCTAAAGTATTTCACCTCTGGCTTTTTATAGAAAATGTTTATGAACCCTTGCTAAGGTGTTAATATCAAGAAAATATAGTTTCTGGATATATGAGGGAGTTTTAAACCGTTTATTTAAATTTTTCTTTATACAGTATATACTTCTTTACTATATTAAGTTAACCTAAATCCTTCCTTCAATGTGTATTTTCTATCCTTTGCAGACAAATATATTTATTGATGTCCAATTGACCTGATGATTTTCAAATCTTACTTAGTTTTTATTTTGAAATGTAGTACATGTGGGTGGTGCATGAAACACTCAGCAGGGTACAGGTAAATAAGCGTTTCTCCTAGAAACAAGCAGGTTCTTACTCTAAAAATAAAGAATACAATCCCCTGATGTTAGCTAAGGTTTTGCTAACTTGCTTTTGCATTAAAGGTAAAATGAAGGGCATAGAACCATGCTCACTGTGAGGCTTTCTGCTAAAATGAATTTTATAATGAAACATAGAAGTAGACTTTTCCCAGGTGACTTTCACACCCTTCAGGAAATCATTATCACCTACAGCATTTCTTTCTGTATCATCAGATTTGTCATTGACTTCCCAAACATAGCCGGTGTGTTCTATATTATTGGAACAATGAAGATAAGGTACTTCATGTCAGTGTATGCACTTGTTTGCCAGTTTTGCAAGGTAGGAGATAGGTAATTCCAGAGCACTGAAACAAATGAAAGAGCTGTGTGCACTAAGTGCAAAATCTTACAAATGCTTTCCTTTTAACCAAACAATTATTGAAATGATAAGAAAACATATCAAATGAGATGAATATGACTTTCTTCTTTAAAGCCATTGCAAATTATAATCACACAAGACAATGCCATAATCATATGCAGTAAAATATGTGTATTTCTTGCATATTTTAATATCCTTTTTTGTATAAGTATGTTTCAGCATTAAATTGCAATTCTATAATAACTTAAGTAAATCAAATTACTTGGGATGAAAAAAGTAAGATAAAAATCCTGGGTTAATAATGTTTGTATACAGTTTAAGAAAACAGTGATCTATAAATTATTTGTCAGGGGTCAACTCCTATGTCTATAAAATCATTTTTACTGATGGGGCAGTAAGTTTAAGAAAAAGGATTTGATTGATAAAATATCTTGAAATAAAAAGTGAGTATGTGCAATTATGTGTATGTTATATTGTTATTATGAGAAAAATATTTGTAATTCTTGTGATGTTAAGAATTTTGTTGCTATTTATTCAGAGTTGTCACTGGAAGAAAAGACAGATCAACTGGAATTTTTATAATATTTTAATGTTAAATGGATTATGATCTTATGAGTTTTTAAGTAGAAATTTTTTTGTATGATGCCATGTTACTTTTTAAAGCTTTTGATATTTTATTATAATAACACCATTTTCCCACTTCTCTTTTATATCTTCATACCTTCCCATATGCCCACCCTAGTTCTATTTCTAACTTATGGTGACCCTTTTCACCAATTGTTATTCTATGTATTTATATGACATGTACAGACACATGCATATATATATATATATATATTCCTAAATCCAACTTGCTTAGTCTGTATGATGTTACTTGTTTAGATATGTTTTCAGGGCTGATTATTTGGTGTTGGATAAACAATCATTTTGTTCCTTCTCAGGGAAGACTTCCTAATTTCAGTATTCCTTGCTTTCCTGTAATTATTTTCCTAGGCTTGAGGTCTCATGAGCTTTTCCTGCCAGTGTTGGCAAGTCTATTGGTGTTCAGCTCATGTTTAGCCAATCATGTTGATGAGACTTTATGAGTATAGCTTCTGACCCTTACAGGAGACACAATGACATAACACACCTTCACCTTCCCCACCCCCCCTCATTTTTTTTTGACTTTTCACAGTCTTTCTATTCCCTCTTCTACAAAGATCAAGAACCTTGGATGCAGGAGTTGTATTGTAGATGCGACTGGGCTTCACAACTCTCCATTTTTTTGTTTGTGGTTTAAAAAATCCTTGAACTTTCTCATTTAGAGTATTTATAGGGGTATGGCTGAAACAGCGAAAGGCTTAAGCATTTACTGTTAAGTTGATAAATCCTCTGATTTACCATAGGCCAAGGGAATGAAGGCCCCACATGCCATATTTGTGTACCTGTCCCCACCATAAAAGTAATTATGCTCTGTTCATGTGTTTCCACTCAGTTACAGGTGACAACCTCTCCTCATATCTTTCTTTGTCTCTGTCATTGTTTATAGTTGATCTTGAATTCCTGCCAGATTGTCCAAAATTACTACCTCGGAACTTGCAAGTGTCTCAAGTGCTGTTAATTATCTGAGACCCCCTTTTTTTTTTTCATATGCAGAGTAACTTCAGTTTTTCTTAAGTAATTACTTGTGTTTGGTATGGTCTGGTGTCTCTTGACAACAGTGGAGGCATTCTAAGAAGATACTTTCATTTAGTCTGTAAAAATTGCTGCGTTGAAACAAGATTTTAGGAAAGAACAATAGTGCCTTAAATACATAAATTCTTGAAGGGTTAACAGGTGAGCAGAGCCCTGTTCCTTCTCCTACTTTCTTAATTTGGTTATCCTACACCAGGCTACACAGCTACACACTCCCAGTGCTTCACACACTGCCTTTTTTTTCCTACCATTTTTCTTTTAACCCTAATCTTTGATCTCATCACAATGCATGTAAACAATTTTTAGTTTTCCACCATGGGCACTTTTCCCTTGCTACCTACAATGAGCTCTCTCCTGCATCAGTTCTTCTAATATAAGCTTAAAATATAGAACTAGCAATAATGATTGAACAGGTAAAGAACATGGGTTTAGACAAAGACCAAGTGGGTTCACATAGTGAGTAACCTAGTAGTAGATCACTACTAATCTTCATATATTTTCTACATCTCCATTTCTTCATTTACTTTTTATACACATTTGAAATGTCAATAGCTGATGTAGGAAGTCCTTCTGTATATGTATTGCTCTTATTGGTTAGTCTTATTCCTACTGTGTTTGAAGGTATTCTAAAAAATTGCTTCTCTAATTTGTATCTTGGAAAATATTACTTTTCATAATTGTTAGAAATTTATTTAAATTATTACTGCTTCTTTCTGTCTCTGCCCTCTTCTCTCTCTCTCTATCTTCTCTCTCTCTCTCTCTCTTTCTGTGTATGTGCAGATATGTGCATGTAGAAGTCAAAAGACTATATTTAGTAGTTGATTCTCTCTTTCCCCTATGCCAGCAAGTACTTTTACTGGCTGAACTCTCTCTTTCTTGAAAAACCTTAAACATGTTAATATTAATGTAGTAATCACAATCAAAGGAATCAAATAAATACAAAATATCAAAAACTTTATACAAAACTTTTCTTTTGGAAATAAAATGTCTATAAACGAGCAATAATTAACTTTATCTTCACTTAGTTTTATTAACTTAAAAGAACTTTTTGCCGGGCGATGGTGGCGCACGCCTTTAATCCCAGCACTCGGGAAGCAGAGGCAGGCGGATCTCTGTGAGTTCGAGGCCAGTCTGCTCTACAAGAGCTAGTTCCAGAAGAGGAACCAAAAGCTACGGAGAAGCTCTGTCTCGAAAAATCCAAAAAAAAAAAAAAAAAAAAAAATCAGAAAAAAAAAGAACTTTTTACACTTGTTCATTTACTTTAGGTATGTCTATGCAGGTGTGCAGTGGACCACAATGCATGGCTGTATGTGGATAATTTTCTGAATCATTTCTCTTTTTCTACCTCGTGATATCTGTTATAATTTAAAAATGGCAGCAGGAAGAGAGAGTGAGACACCAGAAGCCAGAGATCTTTTAGAGAGTTTTGGGGTTTGTTTTGTTTTTTCATTGGGAGAAGAGAAGGGAGAGAGAGGGGAGAGAGAGCAATCGGGAATGCAGAGTGACCTCGAAGAGAGAGAGAGAGAGACAGAGAGAGAGAGAGAGAGAGAGAGAGAGAGAGAGAGAGAGAGAGAGAGAGAGAGAAAGAAGTCAGAGAAAGTGAGAAAGTGAGCAGGTTCTGCCTTTTAAAGGGAGGACACATAGCATGTGCACAGAGACCACACAGTAGGCTAAAGCACTGCCTGCATACTGGGCATGTGCACAGGGGAGGTGCACTCTGCTAGGTCTCCAAGGATCGGGCCAGGTATACCTGAATTGCAACAGCACCCAGGTACCAAACTTAGATCTCTTTGCGTGGCAGCAAGTCCTTTCCCCACTAAGCCATCTTGTGGAAATTTAAATTTTAACAATGTAGCATACTTTGTATTATTTCTCTAGAATTAATATTTTAAAATAAATATTATCAACTTGTACTTTCACTGACTCTTACACTGTAAGTATTCTATTTGTTAAGATTCACTGTATCCTTCAAAGGTCATGCTTTAGAGAAATTACAATGATGTGTGGGTAATTGCAACTGGCAGCTTCACATGTTCTGAAATGTTTCTGTGGGAAAACTTCGCTTTTGATTAAAACATCTCATAGCCTCTTCTTGGATTCTAACATTGGTAAGTGTTTTTGTAGAAATTAATTTTATTTTAAAATATGTATATTCTTATGTAGTTTGTAAGAGGGTATGGATCCATGAGTACAGGTCCCTGTAGAAGCCAGGGACATTGGATTCCTCAGTTACAGGTAGTTGTGAGTTGCTTGATGTGGGCACTGAGAGCAAAATATTGGTCTTCTGTAGGTGTAGTATGAGCATTATGACAGACTGATCATTTGTTGATATATTCATGTTTAATGAGAAGGAAAAGGTTGAACAAATTATTTTGTTTTTACATTGAAGGCGAAGTCGTAAGTCACAAACAATCTCACACCAGTTTGGAATTATGATTAATAGAATGGTTATTTATTTAAAAGGGGAAAAACTTACAGATCACTGTCCCAGACAACAGCCCTCTGCGCAATCAGGAAGGGAGTCTAGTAGCCAAAGCGGAGCAGGAAGTAAGAGAGAGCAAGGAGGGAAACGGCCGCTTTTTTAAAGGGAGAGAGACCACGCCCCAATGGGCTGGCATCTCAGCGACTATTGGCTGGAGGAGCGGAAGGCCCTCCAGCAACATTACATAGGATCACAAACATTCATTCTTCTTAGAAACGACATTTCTGAGGTACACCTAAGAGGTCTTGGGTGATTCTGATGCAGGCAATCTGAGGAGGACCAGTGGGAAACTCTGCTGTCTCTTAGGCTGCCCAGGAAAATTTAATCCTTTAAAGTCAATCAGAATTAAATTTGAGCCAAATGCAGTTAACCTATAAGGATGTTTCATTGATAATATAACTTGTTAAAATCTTCCATCATAGCTTGATTCAACTTTTGGGAAAATACAATTTTAAAAATATCCACAGAAAAATCTTTATTTTTTTTTTAACTTAACGGTTGTCTTAGTATTCTGCTCCATTTCCCGTGCCACCATACCTGACCACGTATGTGACCTAATACCTAATTTAATGGCAGAGCTGTCCATATGCTTACCCTCTCAAACACATAGTCTGACTCTTTGTGGTCACTAGACATTAGTGGTCTTTTCTACATCCTGACTTCTATGAGGAAAGTAACTTCCACAAAAATCAGGAAGATAACTCTGAGAGACAGGAGTAAATTATCAAATTTTAAAATGTAGTAAAAATAAAATAAAATCACCAAATAACCTTAGAAGTCTATGGGCTGAAGGACCAAGTCTAAGGGACACAGACAAGTGAGTTTGTAACAGGAAAGGTGAGTCCCCAAATGATCTATTTTTGACTTTCATTGTATTTTCAAGCACACTCAGGGTGCATATTATTTTGTTGATCATTCTTTCCTTTTACTGTTATCTTTTGAAGGTGGCAGAAATCAAGACTGTAAGTGGAAAACTACAGCATCATTGTTCCACAGATCTGGGTTATTTTCTTACCTAGGTCAAAGTGGCTCATTGTCTCTCTCTGTCTCTGCCTCTCTCTCTCTCTCTCTCTGAGTCTGTGTGTGTACCAGAGTTCCAGTGACATAGGGTAAGTGTGGAGATCAGAGGAACCTTTAATGAGTTCATAAAGGGATTTGAATCCAGATCATTAGGCTTGGCAGAGAGAAACTTTACCTAAAAATAAATTTTCTTTGAAAGAAGTTTCACTCACACATGTTATTGTCTTAAAATATTTCCATTTTGTTATCATTCTCATAGTCAAAAGGATCATTAAGAATTTTATTAATTATATTTCTATTCAAAGTAATATGCTGACTCTGTTATATGCTAAAATAAAGATATATAATTGTTGTTTAAAAGAAACAACCATGAAGAAAAGTAAACAGAGTGATGTATTGGCAGTTGCATTTCCTATTTGTAGTTAAGACAATATGATTTTACAGAATACATTGCGACTTTAATATGGTTTATAAGAGCTTATGTTTATCTTGCTCAATGCAAACTGGACATTAGTATGCATAAAGGAAAGAGATGGACCCATTAGAATCGCTAACAAATGTCATTTACAAATAGCTAGTCAAATATAAACACCAAACATCACAAATGAACTCCAATATATCACGTCTCCATATATGAGGGCTTCCCTCACAGTATCAAATATGTCTGATAGTAGAGTTTCTCTTCTAATACAGGATCTGATTATTATTTCCTGAACCCATCAAAGTTCAAATGCCTAGTTAATAGAAAGCAAACATCTCTCCATTGAAAATGAAGGAAAATATCTGCAGAAAATTTGCTGGGCCATTGCCTTGAATTTATAGAAAATCACGTAAATTCCTAAACCATACATTTGTATGTCATGGACAGATACACAGTTCAGTTTTCAATACAAAACTGTCAAATGAAAGAGTTTTTGAAGATTCACACAGTGGATTTTCCAGAAAGCTCTACCTTGTCAAATTTAATTTACAGGACTAAACACCAAGCTTCAACTGGAATTGGACAGCATCCTCTTGGCACCAAATTCTGCTATCAGTATAAATGTGAACAGCATGTGCATGTATTTCTACAGGGCACACCTGCTTTCCACCTGCATAACAGACAGCAGGAGACCCAGGTCAAGGACACAGAATGTGATTTACTGTTGACAAAATCAATACAATACTTTCCCTTTACTGTGATAAGAATTAAGTTTGGGTTTGGTTATTTTTTTCTCCTCTTTTTTTTTCTTCTCTACATGTCTAAAAGACTCTATAGCACAGTCTTCCAGGCTGTTTTAAAACTAGCTAAACCATTAACAAATATGTTTTGAAAATTATTCTAAGTTTATTAAGTAGGAAAACAACATTCAGTTCACATAAGAGCTTTCTGGAGAAAAAAAACTATCAAATTATTTTATGACATTCAGCTTCCAATAATTGTTGAATAAATAAGAAATGGATGATCTTGCTTTGTCGATAGCTTGCAAAGATAGAATTTTACACCCATTAACCACTACATCCTTGAAAAAATTTAATTTGTAATGTTTCAATTTGTTCTCTGTAAAGAAAAGTTATATCTAACATTTATATTACTCACAATTTTATTTTACAAAACAGTAATTCATTCTTTAAGATATGAGTACTTTTAATTATTTATTAAAGAAAATCTATATGGGATATTCATGGTGTTCTAGAATACTGAGAAATACTGAAGAAGCAAAGCTTAAAATATACATCATTAGATTAAGACATCATGGAGACTTCAAATATAATTTCAGTCTCTTCAAAATGTCTAGTTTCCCAAATAAGCCGGATAAGTTCTTCAAGGTCTCTTCTGACTGGTATAGTTTAAAACTATATAAAAGTCACACATATTTGTTTAATCTTCAAACAAATATTAAGAAAAGTGTATGAAGTTGTAACTGGCTGTGTTTGGGCAAAAATGGAGTATGCAAATGGGGGCAGATAGTAATAATAAAATGTATATGTATATAAAATTGGAAAAGTATAAACCTGAAAAAATTAAAAGAATTGCTTAAATTGGAGTGGGAAGAGGGAAAGAGTGTCTTAGTGTTTCTAATGCTATGATAAAACACCGTGGCCAAAGGTAACTGAAATCGATTTATTTCTTCTTACAAGTCTCAAGACACACTGACATTGATGGAATTAAGGCCAAGAACTCAAGTCAGAAAAGGAAGCGGAAGCCACAGAGGAATGTGACTTTCTCTTTATGGCTGGTTTAGCCTACTTTCATATACAACCCAGAATTGCTTGCCCAGGGTTAGCTTTTTTCACAGTGAGCTGTGCCTTTTTATATTAATCATCAATCAAGAAAATGCCTCCCAGACTTGCCTACTGGCCAGTCTGTTAGAGGAATTTTCTCAATTGAGGTTCTGTCATCCCAAACAACTCTACATTTTGTCAAATTGGCAACTAACTAGCTCAGGGAGGGAATATAGCAAGGTGTAAGTAACACTAAAGGGCTTTTAAAAACTCAGATGGAAAGCTAATGCTCTACAAACTGCTGAAATAATTAAAATAGCATTACCCTAAAAGAGGGCAACAATGTCGCTCCAAGATACTACACATTAACATATAAAAAGCCCAGTGACCTTTCTGGGCAGGGAAGCAGGTAGGCTGATTGGAGATTTCACCATACTCTCTGTTCCTCCAGTTCCCCAGTCCAATCCCCAGCTCTGCAGCAGAAAACCTATGGCAGCCATGCCCACATCTCCAGTTTCACCCAAAGATCTTCCCCTCCAAACCACTCTCCCCTAACTCATTGCATTTTCACAGCCTCCAAATCCTGCAGGCACTCCCAGGGAATCCACAGACCACTCTGGTCACGGAAATGGGTAGGCTAATTGCAGATCTTTACCTTTTCATCTGCTCCTGCAGATCCAACATCCACAGGTCTGCATCAGAAATGCTACAGTCTCCTATCTCCTTGTGCACACACTTCTAGTGCATCACAGACATCTTCCCCTCCAACTTTCTTCCCATCGCTTTATTCCAGCCCACGAGTTCATCAGGATCCCAAAGGCTTCTCTGAAGAGGAAAGCAAATTGGCTAACTACAGAACTTCACCTCTCCTTTTACTCATACAAACAACTATACTGTACCAGTATAACCCCAAGTTCTGTGGCAGAATTTCTGCTGTGGCTGTTCCTCTCTGATTGTGCCCATTCCAAGAGTACTAACTTAGAACATTCTGGTGGAACACTCTGTGTTCCTTTCCTGGAGAAGTCCATCTACCACACTCCCCACATCTCCATTCCCAAGTGTCAGTTCCCAATACTCAGCAGCTCATTTTACCTGGAACACCCAGACCCTACAATAACCAGGGCACCTGAAGATTATCCTATTGGATAATACACAGCCACCACATTCTTCTAAGGGCCAGAGAAGAAACAGAAAACAAGGAACAAAACACCAACACCCAAAAATGAAAGATCAGATATCAGCCCCTACAATTATAATCTTCCAAATCCCAGATACCCAGACTCCAGTGTTGTGGGAGAGAACCATACTCAGAACATTTTGTATGAAAAAAATGTATTTTATATAAAAGAAAAAAAAGGGATAAAAAGCCTTGAGATACAAATCAGAATATACCTATAAAATTCTAAAGGATACAGGATATGCTTTGGACTATAAGCAGAGACTGCTAGACTGCTCCTTCATTTCTTTCTTTCTTTCTTTCTTTCTTTCTTTCTTTCTTTCTTTCTTTCTTTCTTTCTTTCTTTCTTTCTACTCAGACTGGAATAATGATGCAGAAACTGTGTTACATAGTTATATATCTGGCTGACACCTGTCTGGCCACCTTCACTCCCATTATTTCCCCAGGTTTTTCTGTGCTGGCTATTTCTTGAGGGTGGCTCTTTCATTCTCAGTGTACTCTTTGCCCATTCTTCTGGGGAAATTCCACAAGTGGATGCACAGGACGGGGTAAAATAGGGGCTTCCTAATATGCTCCAGGGATTTGAAACCTGAGTGTCCAGATGATGTCACTCTGAACAAACAGCACAATGCTTTGTCCCTTCATCTTCTTACCACAAAGAGTGTAAGCACCTTATCACTAGTCATTTTGAGGATAGATCATAAGCACACATGTAGTAAAGTGACTGGAGTAAATAACAGGTATTAACTGTACGTAGGGACTTACTGCCTGCCTCAGAGAACATATGCTCAATCAAGATGAGACTGAGGTGGGGCAGGAGTCACTCCACAGCTGTGTCCTTATTAGGGTGAGCACATGAGCACAGCTCTGAAATCTTCTCCATTGTCTCCAAGTGAAGAAAATTGGGACAGCCATCACGTCATTACACAGTGGCTAACTTCCATTTGTGGGAATTAAAATCTTTGTTTCAACTTCTTGGGAACTAATATTATTGGTGACTTTACTTTCAATCTAAAGAACTTGATTTAGCTGAACATGTGTTCTAACTTTTGCTTGCTTTTTGCTTTGCCCAGATCATGAGGTCAAATCCAGTCTCCTGAAAACTGGAAGCCACTCAGGAAAGGACACCTGGGCCTCACCTATGCCACTGTTACAGCCTCAGCAAGGCAAACTCAGCAGCTCATGGGTTACTTCAGATAGCTACTTTGTTTGTTTTATTGGCTAAAAGCTTTGTTTGTATTTTGAGACAGGGGCTCGTGTACCCCAAGTTGTCCCAAAACTCACTGTATAGCTCTGGATGACCGTGAATCCTAGTTCTATGGCCTCTATCACTCAAGTACTGGATTTACAGGCTTGCACTGCCTCAACCTACTTTGCACATCTACTTTAATTGATGTGCCAGAGGAAGATCAGCCTGGAAGCCTCTTCTTTTGCTATTACAAAAAAAATGTTTGGCCAACAACTTAGGTGTTTTTCTAGCTAGCTCTTACATCTTAAATTAACCTATTTCTATTAATCTGTGTATCACCATGAGGCTGTGGCCAAATGGTAAGAATCCAGCATTTTTCTCTTTTGACAGCTATATGGAGTCTCTGTTATTCTACCTACTCTCTCTATATAACTCTGCCTGGATTTTCTGCCTGGCTATATTCTGCTCTGTCATATGCCAAAACAGTTTTTTGGTTTTTGTTTACCACTGACAATCAAACATATTCATAGCATACAGAGGTGAATCTCATATCATTGAGATCTTCCCTCAGCTCTCTAGACCACCTTGATTCTCTAGAGATTTTTTTTTTTTTAATAAGCTCTCCCCATATCTATTCCTAACTGTTTGTCCTGATATCCTGGCTTTTTCACTATTTACCTGACCTCTGTAGCTAACATGCTGCTGAGATACTTAGCATCATCTTACTGTTTATTTTCTTTCAAACTCTAATAAAATAGAGATTCCTTCTAAGTCTCTTTTAAATTCTCTTATGAATGAAACTAAGAGCTTAGAAGTGAAACCACAGTTTCTCTAGTATCATGTGAAAACCATGAAGGGATCTCTAATTTTCCCAGTAGCATAGAAACTATATAAAGTAAAATGTAGTAAATAGGCTCATAAAATGAGCAGGCAGTTCTCATAAAATGAAGTAAAAATGAACCCCAAAAGATGACAAAATGATCAACACTTTCAGATATCACAGAAATATAAATGAACTGCTTAGAGATCCTTTTTAACTCCAGTCAGAATGACTATTATTAAGAATATCAGTAAAAAAACATTGGTTAGGATATTAAGAGAAGGCAGTTGTGACATAGTGGGGATGGTGGTTTGAATTAGTCTAACCACTGTGGAAAACAGTGTGGCAGTTCCTCAAAAAGCTAAGTATGGATCTAACAGATGAATTAGTTAACCCATTTCTAGCTACATAACCAAAGAACTATTAACTCTGCATACAACATGTGTGTTACCCCAGTACTATGCCTAGTGCCAAATTTACAAAATCAGTTAGGTGTCCAGCAATAGATGCTGGAAGAAGAGCTCAGTGGAGGTATGTTCAACAATAGAGAACGACAAAGTTGCTCATTTACAGGATAAACTGGAGAAAACCTGAAGTGAAAAGCATCAGACAAAGAAAGATAACTACCTCATTTTCTTTCATTTCTGTATCATAGAATTTTATATATGTGTAGCAGCAATTCTCTATCTATCATCTATCTCTATGTATGTATCTATCTACCTATCTATCTAGTTTGTGACATGAATAAAGATATCTTGGGATATGAAATTAATTAGCAAGGGATATTAAAAAGTAGGATCATTTAGTCAAGGACCATGACAAGCTTGTTTGAAAATACATTTTTGAAACTTCTATGTATGTAGCGAATATCCACTGATTAAAATAAATTCCAAACCATGTGTTAGACTGAGGATAAACACCTTGTGTATGGTTTATCTGGATAACTATAAGTCTTTAATTTACTTCATGTATTCCAATTACTGCCTTGTAGTGCCCTGAAGCTGGAATTCAAATTGTATTCAGTTAAAATAAATATAAAACCTCTTTTAAATTATATTACCAATTTTGATGGTTGCATATTACCTAAACAACCACGAAAATGGGGTAAACACATTATTTTTATAAATTTAAATTTTAATTATTAACAAGTTTTTCAATTTTAGCAGAAGTAGTGCATTTGTGTTCTTTCAATGGACTTTTTAAAATCTAATGTTAAGAGGTACGAAAATAAGAATACTTTATGCTATTATATGGAAGTTCATACAACATTTAGAAAACAGGGAAAGGGGAACAAAAACAATGGTGAATTATAAATATAAGAAGTTAAAACATAGTGTGGAACTTGGTCATATTCTTCAACCCCTAATAGAGTGTAGTAATGTCAGAAAGACCCAAAACTTACAAGCACCATGATTTTAGTTTTATAGCTTGTTAATCTCATTTTTGTCTTTTCACAAAGATAATAAACATGGCATAAAATATTCATATAAATAGCTCTAAAAATATTTTTAAATATAGTTAGTAGCAATGGATATCTACTTTACATTGATATTTTTTCTAAATTAAAGTTTTTACAGTACATCTTTTACATTGATATTGTTTCTATCTGCATTAAATTAAAGTTCTTACAAGCAACACATATATTTTATATATTATGAACACTCATAAGTTAGATGACAAAATGGAATCCTCAAAGTTTAATTTAGAAATGCAACCATTAATTAATTAGAATTAGGTAGGAGGCAAAACAGTGTGATGTCTATAGAAATATCACACAGTGGTATACTGCTTAACTGATTTGTATTTCACAGAAAAAGTACCATGTCAACTAAAGTGAATTTAATGATACCATAACTGTGGTAGGTACTAAATTCTTTATCTTGCATTCTAGGAAGAGTTAATGATTCTAATATCAATTCTGAACATTTTGAAATTATTTAGTGAACCTGGTAGTGGTGGTGGTGGACCCCTTTAATCTCAGCACTCAGGAGACAGAGGCACGTGAACCTCTGTGAGTTTGAGGCCAGCCTGGTCTGTACGAGCTAGTTTCAGGACAGATTCCAAAGCTACAGAGAAACCCTGTCTTGAAAACACACACACATACAAAAAAATATTTAGTGAGTTAGGTAGTTTAAGGAATTGCTTTCTTGTGAATTTCTGAAACACTTGATTACATCATTCAGGAACATATTTATTTCATTGATGTATTCAGGCCTATCTTAATAAAATCCGTGGCACAGAAATAGACCAGATACTGTTCCCAATTTATTTATAGAGATTTAACAGTTCTCTATTGTATACAAATTTCTTCCTATTCCCTTAACATATTCGATGTACTTAAAAAGTAAGATTTCACTTTCTTTCAAGTGAAAAAAAGTGAATGCTAGTGCCATTTAGCTTAGAGGAGAAAGATAAATGACAGATGTAAATATTAAAATGAGTTAATACTTTGCTTTCTTTGAATTTAGAAATGCTATCAAATTAAAGTCAAAATTGTAGTGAATTATTCGCTAGGTCATGTATATCCTTTTTTCCTAAGTTAATTAAATCTTATATTTAGGAAATTACTAGCCTAAATTAAGAGGCATATGAATTTCAGTTAATTCTATTTGAAGGGAATATAACCTCTTATCAGTTGCTCAGTTTGTTAGTGGAGTCAACTGATACTGTGGAGTAGGAATACACTTCTTATTTCAAACCTAATAATTTCTCAAGTTAACAGAAAAAAATTCCAGAATCTAAAAGAGTAAGACAAGATCTTCATTTGATCTCAGGAAATGGCCATGAAGAGCTTGGATGATTACCTAATCATTCGGCAGCACAGGACTACATAACAAGTAGCTTGTTTCTATTTTCTGTCCAATAATTTGATTCTCATCTACATTAAAAAATCAGCTAACTAACTCTTTCAAGTTACCTAGCAAACTGATACTTTTGTTGTTACTGAGAGGTTACAGAAAGTTAATGGCATCATATTTCCTCTTAAACTGCAACTGCTTTAGAGCATTTGTCCATCATTTAGCAATTGAGAATGTGGTTCTAACCAGTTCTCTTTCTCTGTATCACAACCATTTTTTCACTTATTCATTCATTCGTTTACATGATGCCCCATTGCTTTCTACACTGAAATGAACATAAAGATATTATTGTATATTTCAGAAAGAACATGACCCGGAGATATAAAACTTTCTAGTGTCGTCTTTTATTGGAAGGGATACTCAAAGCCTTTCAGTCAAAGAAGCAAAATTTCCTAAACTGGACTGGTCAAGCAAAGAGTGAGTACAGATAACTGGGGAGAGAGGAGACTTGAAAGTTTGACCCCGATTTCTGAACTCCTGCCTGCTCTTGAAGTCTAATGGTTAAGACTGAGGCTCCAGTCTGATTTTTTGCACGGTTCTCAAAATGCATCATTTAGCAACTACACAATTTAAAAATTTAGCAAATCATTGCAGTGGACATGATTTTGGTTGGGGGTTTGTTGTACAGATTTCAACCACTCATCAAATACTAATATGTGCCTGTAAATTAGTAAAATTATTGAGACCTCTGCCTGATGTATTTTCTATATAGTGAATCTGGTGAGTGTTTATAATAGAATAAGCCCTTACACAGATGTGAATATACATGTTCATGCTTGAGTGCATTCTAGTAAATAAATAGCTATGCACTAATACTTTAAAAAGTTGCTTTATTTGCTAGTATATCTTAGCAATCATTCTATGTGAGTTCATAAACATAGATGTGAAGTCGTAAGCACTACACTACATTGTTTCCCTTCATGCAGACAAAGCATATGAATTTATTTTTGGAATAAACTCAACTAACAAATCAAAAGTCTTTTATAATATGAACTTGAAGATGTTGGAGAAAAAAAGGAAGGTGATAATAGAAGATGGATTGAAGAGATTAATACTGTGAAAATGGATGTCCTATCAAACATTCTTTGCAGATTAAATGCAATCCTCATAAAATTCCAATGGAATTCTTCATTAAAATGAAATCCTGTTCTTAAGTTTCATATGGAAGCATATAGACAACAAAGCCAGAGTAGTCAAAATGAAAGGATGGTCAGAGGTATCACTATCTCTGATTTTAACTTATTCGGAGTAGCTATAGCCATAAAATCAGCATGGTATTAACTTAAAACTAAATACAATGATTAATGAAATAGAATTGAGGACATAGTTGTAAGCCCATTTGTCTATGACCACATGTGTTTTGATAAATAGACCATATTATGTCATTGAAATACTTCATCTTGGTACATTATTTATATATATTTTAACACAAATATGCTGTCAAGTCTATTAATCATTAAAAACAGCATCATAAATAAATGAAAACACAAATAGTTATATTTTGTTTTGGTATTTAAATATTATTATCATTATTCCATTTGTAATTTATTTCTATCCATCTACTATGGGAAATAAAAGTATTAACTACAATCTGAAAACAATTGTCCATATTTCCAGCATAATTTACTTTGCATCATCATTTGAAAGTGAAGTGCCTTCCTGCTCTAGCATCTGAGACAGTTAATATATGTTCTTACCTGTCTTGCAGCATTTTTCATTTTCTTTATCTAGTTTCCTGTTTCTAACACAACAATAATTTGAATACTGAAAATACTACTTGTATCGTCAGAAGGGACTCTGCTACTCCCACTTCTTCATGATTTCTATGCCTAGTAATCTAGTAATGCCTTCTCAAACCTCATTTTTAGTTTTGCCAAAGCCATTTCTTTTTCTTTTGTTCTTTCTTTTTTTCTTTTTTCTTTTTTCTTTTTTCTTTCTTTCTTTCTTTCTTTCTTTCTTTCTTTCTTTCTTTCTTTCTTTCTCTTTCTTCCTTCCTTCCTTCCTTCCTTCCTTCCTTCCTTCCTTCCTTCCTTCCTTTCTTTCTTCCTTCCTTTCTTCCTTTCTTCCTTTCTTTCTTTTTTGAGACAGGATTTCTCTACCTAGCCCTAGCTACCTTGAAACTACATCTGTAGACCAGGCTGGCCTCCAATTCAGAGAGGTCCACCTGCTTCTGTTTCCCAAGTCCTTGAATTTAAAGTTCATATGCCAGGGGCTGGAGAGATGGCTCAGTGGTTAAGAGTACTGGCTGCTCTTCCAGAGGTCCTGAGTTCAATTCCCAGCAACCACATGGTGGCTCATAACCATCTGTAATGAGATCTGGTGCCCTCTTCTGACATGCAGGCATACCTGGAGGCAGAATGTTGTATACATAATAAATAAATAAAATCTTTAAAAAAAAAAGTTCATATGCCACCACCGCTCAGCCAAATACATTCTTGTTAGTGATTTTATTCATCTTACATCATGTACTCTGTTGAGATTACTCTTTTATGTATAAATCAACTCCTGCTGCTGTTCCTACTACTGGTTAACTAGTATACAGTATCTATTTCATTTTCCATGTATTTTTACACTTGATTATAGCCCAAAGGCCAAAAAGTGATTTTTCCCCATGTATGTTTCAATATATTGTGCTATTCATACTATATGAAAGCACATATTTTATCACAAGGCTTTCAAACATGTCATGCTCATCACTTATTTCTAACATACCACTTTCCCTGTGTATTGAAGATGACAATGAATGTTTGAATATTCATGAAAAAAGATTACCTTTATGTTGGTAGACTCCCTTGAGTACATTCATGGAGTGACAGCTTCTCAAGATAGTTTTGGTCTGTGATACAAAGAGTGTGAATGCCAACCTCCTTTCGCTGCTTGGGTTGACACTGAAGAATGCTTCTTATTGTTATTAGAGTCCCCCTGTGCAGGTCAATTTCTCTGGCTCATTTTTCTTTTCTTCCTACCTTTTTATCCCCTTGGCATGTTTTCCTGTAAGCACATTCTGAAAAACTATTTCACTTAAAAGCACAACCCCAAGTTCTCCTCCAAGGTAACATATTCTAAGAGAGTTATCTGTAACACTATGTTTAATTTATAAGTACAAGACACAAAGATTCAAAACTTTATGGGTTTATCAACTAGTAAGTATAAAATTAAACAGTTGGAAAATATTTTATGTGTGCACTTATTTATAAATTCAAGAAGTTAGAGATGGTAAGCTTTTTTGCAGAGAGCAATCATGATTGCAAATAATCCTGCTTCCTTAAGTAAGTCCAGATCATATGCCTGTTTCCTTCATTGTATCTACCTACTACTATGCCAACCCCGTGGCACATGCTTCCTTCAGCATCTACAATAGAAAGAAAGAAGCTAAAGGTAATATAAATCTGTGTCTAAATAAGGAGTTGTTATAGACAGGGTTTTGCACAATGGCTAAGTAAAATGCAGTGTGTGGTCCATGACATTCTCCTCCGGAATACTCAGAGGTTCACTGTATTCTCTTGATTGACTTTCTGAAGTATATTTATATAACTTTATTAAAGAATTCTTTTAACTTTCCTTTTATTTCTCTTTCCTCTTCTTTCTCTTCACATTTCCTTCTACAGTGTGTATTCACAGGACTTATTTTTTCTCCTCTATTTTACTTGGTAATGCCATGTATGTTCTATGATTAATGTTTTCCCTCACAGAATTTTAAGAAAATGTCTCATTATTCCTTTATAAATATAAAGTGAGTTTTTTCTATTGGAGTGGATGAGAGTGTGTTTGGTTGTAGGGTTCTGGTTGTTTTGTTCCCAGGTAAACTTAAATTAAGACGGAACCATGGTGGGTTTGATGATCATGTGCAGCATAAATCACAATTTTTGGAATGTCTTTAACACAATTTACACACCTCTAATGCTGGTCCACAACTATTAAATGATATACCTATCGTCCTTTTTCATTTTATAAATTATGCTTTAATTCAGCATTTCTTCCTCTACTTCCTCCCTCCAAGCCTTCCCTATACCCACTTCTATGCCCCTTCAAATTCATTTTCTAAATGATATTACATGCAAACAATTGACTGGTATGCTCTTCCCTGTTGGAAGGCCAACACTCCCATTCCTAGCATTCTTCAGTTTACTTCCATAGTTCTTTGTGTATGGCTGAGGCCTCATGCCCCTTTCTCCTTCCAGTTCGGCATGCTCATTGATATCATCATTGTTTAGCTCACATTTGGGCAATCTTGTTGATGAGACTTTACTGGTGTTGCTTATGATATTACATGGAGAAAAGAAATGCTCCACTTTTCTTGTCTTTGTTTTTGTTACTCTCTCTATCTTTAGGCTCATATTTGGTGTCACTGTAGATTATAAAACACAATAGGTCCAAATGCTTCCATAGAAGCTCACATTAGTGATCTCACTTGTACAGCCAGACTTACTGTGGTGGTTTGAATTAGATGCCCCCCACAGATTTGAATACATGCCCCATATAGACATTTGAATGCATGTTCCCCACTTAAGGTTCTATTTTGGAAGAATTAAGCAGTGTAGCCCTTTGGAATGAATCATGTCATTATAGGCTGACTTTGAGAGTTTAAAGACTCTAACCACTTCTACCTTTCCCTCTCTGTATAGAGCTTGTGGACTCTAAACCTCTGGGACCATGAAGATAAATAAACCCTTTTCTCTAAAAGTTGCCTTGGTCATGGTGTTTTATCAGAGGAATTAAAAGGTAAAAGACAAACTAAAAGAAACAAGCTATTGGGTTCAGAAGAGAGTTCTTATTTATTCACCGTAAGATTTTGCTTAAAAGTGGTCTTCCTAATGTTCCCTCCGATCCCCAGTTCTGCTATCCAGAATTTCAGTTTCTCAGCTTCTTTCACTTTACTTATGATCATCTCTAGTTCCTAACTTTCTTGTTTTCTCAAAGCACAGCACTCTAGGGATGGAAAAGTGGCTCAGAGTTTTCTGCCCTTTTAGAGGAAATATATTTGGTTCTCAGTACCCACCGTGACTCACAACCTCTGTAACTCCAACTCAAGAGACCCAATAACACATTCTGACCTCTGTGGGTACCCCTCCACAGGTGACATTGACTTACAGAGACACACATGTATAAATAAATAAAAATAATAAAAATTTTAGGAGTGCAATAGTTTTCTATCCCTAACGGAACTTCCAAAAATACAAAAGTGTTAAAGTGAACTAGCATGTAATTGAGAATTTCTTCAAAAAACTTGTGCAAGAATCAAAAAAAATCTTTTAAAATATATAATTAAATATAGTTTATTGTGAAAATTATTATCTTTACTTGTGACTATTTTTGAATTCTTTCTTAAATATATAATGTGCATTACCACCACAAGGTTCTATATGTTTTGTTCACTACACTCTGAAATTGTAAAAGCCACATATTAAACATTAAAATAAGAGCATATTATATGATTTTTCTCGATTCTCCAAGGAAATCCTATGCTTTAATGCAAAAAAAAAAAAAAAGTCATGAAAGCAGGTCATTTTAGTATTAAGCTCCAAGATTTCATTTTCATGAATAAGAAAAATAATCAGAAGTAGAAGCTCAGATATTAGCTGTTGTGGTAATAAAAAACATTTCTGTATTTTCACCTAATAATCAGCAGTTAACTAAAGATTCATTTTAGGGTGAAAAGGTGGGTTTTCATATCTTTGGACAAAAGTAAAAATTGTGAAATTTTATTGCTATGTAAACAATCAATAGTTGGAATATGTATATAAAGATAAAAATTGTTAAAGTAGAAATGGAACTTAAAAGCAGGCAACTCTTTTTATACCATCAACAGACCTAAATAAAAGTACCTATCTTTATCCTATTAAGCAAGAGAAAAATGTAAAATTTAGAATATTAAAAACCAGAGAAAATGTATATGAATGTGGCATTTGGGTTTCCATATTGTATTAATAATTCTATAAACACAAAAGTCCAAATAGTTTAAATAATAAAAGAATTGAAAGTTATAGCAAAAAAATGAGGATGATATCAGTAGAACCAGGAACCCTCAGGAAGGATTCTGGAGAGGAAGAAGATACACAGAGGAAAATTTCAGAAAAATAACTTTTTAGTCTCTTAACAAATTTTAGGGAATTAAAGTTTTTGATTATTTCTCTTCTCTCAAGAACTCAACTCTAGTCAAAAGACCAGGAGAGTGTGGTACAGCTTCAGTATTTTCATGAACTTCAATGAAGCAAATGCATAAAAATGTCATAAAAATTCAAAAGCATTGTGACAAAAACATTGATAGTCACTGTTTTGAGTGATATTCTGGAATTTTAATGTGATGCTATAGGCAGTGATAGTTTTAGAGAGGAAGATGCCATGAAATTACACTATTGTAGCAATCAAATAAATAAACTAATGCTTCCTTCTATGTCTTCAGGTGACATAGAACTACTTACTATTTTATGAACTACTTAACTGTTACTAGATAGTAATTGCCTTAGTTAATTCTCTGTTACTATGAAGAGACACCATAAGTATGACTATAAATAGAATAAAGAGGTTTTTTTGAGGAATTATAATTCCACCAACTAAAGACCAATTATTCCCACTCACGAATCTATGGCAGCCACCCTCATTCCAAACATCAAAAAAGATATAGAAACTTATTGACAGCTGTTATCTCCCATTTATATTTGATGTTTATGTTAATCAAAATGAGTCTTTTGCTAAGGTTGTTTCATGTTCAACTACTAGGTACAATGGTCACAGTGGAGAATTAATAAATCATTCTAAACAAGATACTACATGTCATTTTAAAGGTCAGGGTGTACAAAAAAACACAAGTAATTTCTTCTATTACTATTCACCTGGAGGCATATGAATGTATTTGAACTCAGTCATTCATGTATTTTTATATATGAAACTCTAATAAGCTATAAGTCTTTAGTAGAAAAAGTGACTATTTTATCTCAGCTATATAACCACATTAGTGCATGGCACAGAATGAATGATCTTTCCGGAAGATTTCCAGCTGTGTTCAGATGTTTCCACACATCGGAGAATTTCCTTCCCTTAGAAACCACTCTGGTCCTTTCTTTTGATTTTACTAATTTGTGGAGAACAAGCCCTTCTGCATATGCAACTTTTATGAGGAAGAAACAAACATTCCTCCAAGGATGAGGCTGTCTTGTTCCTAACTCTAATGTTGAACCATTTGCTTAAATTTCCACAGTGGCTTCTCAGGGGACTTAATTCTAAACCTTCTAATAGCCACTGCCATTACGCCTAGGTATTGTATTGAATCCAATTATTAACATTGCAAGTGTCTGGCTATTAGTATAATATAGATAATTCAGTTTGGGCCTCATTCTTTACACTTACCTTCAGTTACTTTCTACAGAAATTACTTGCTTCCTTACTCAATGTAATTGTTAATCACTAAATCTATTTAAACACAGAACATTAGGGTATCCTTGGAAAATTACTGAGTAATAACTTGGATACTTTATTTTGGTTATACAAATTTTCTTGTTGTACCATAACTTTAATTATACTTGAGATTTCTTATACTGAGTCAATTACTATAGCTCAATAATATGTAACTCAGATGGAGAAAAGTAACAGTTTACAGTTCATATTATTTAAGGAATACATTTAACCAAAGGAAAATTAAACCAATAAACTTTCAAACCTTTATATATATGGAGAGAGAGAGAGAGAGAGAAAGAGAGGGAGAGAGAGAGAGAGAGAGAGAGATAGATATAGATATATAGTAGAATTTGATTAATCTCATAAAATTTTCTGTCATGCTATATCTGTTCATGACTCTGTCTTTCAAACTTGTATTACTTGCAAAGTAGCAGAAAAACAGCTTAAAATATTCATTATTAGAAGTGTGCTCACAGAATGTAGAACTTGTACAAGTCAAACTGCATAAAACAATGATGAAAAGTACCACCATGACTATCTTCCTCCTAAACTTAGTTTAAAGTGGCTACCTCAAAAAAAATCTGATCATTACATATTTTAAATAATCATTCCTTTAATTCAAACTTGCTATTTAAACAGTTAATCATACAGAGATAAAAAATGACTCAAACAGACTTGTATGTATATGATCATGACTAAAAACTCCTAGAAGATGGGAGCATTCTGATTGAAAAGAACATTAATTCTTTCCTATAAGCACAGATATCAAAATACAAGCTTTTTATTTTTAATTTTCAAAGAAACATGGAAAACACTCAATGCAATTGATGAAAATATTTTCCCATTATGTAGGATACTTTTTTGTCTTATTAATGGTATCTTTTGCATTATAGAAGAATTTCATTTTCCTGAGGTTCCATTTATTAATTTTTAGTCTTAGTGTCTGAATTATTGGTGTGTTCTTCAGGAAGTTTTTGTCCTGTGTCAGTGCATTCAAGGCAATTTCCCCACTTTCTCTTCTACCAGTTTTAGTTTATCTGGTTTTATGTTGAGGTCTTTGATCCACTTAGACTTGATTTTTATGCAGACTGATAGATATGGATCTCTGCATTCTTTAACATGCCAACATCCTGTTAGGCCAACACCATTTTCTTGAACATGTTTTTTTTTTTTCTTCAATGTTTAATTCTAGCTTCTTTTAAAATATCAGGTGTCAAGGCATGAGGGTGCTTTTCAGTACCTCCACATCTGACATAGGGCTAATATTCAAATATGTAAATAACTCAAGAAATTAAACATAAAAAACACAAATACCCCAATTTAAAAAATGGTGTACAGCAGAGTAATCAAATGGCTAGGAAGCACTTTAAAAAATATTCAACATAATTAGCTATCAGGGAGATGCAAATAAAAATGATTCTATGATCTGGAAGTCCCTTCTGTGTGCTGTGATTACCATTAATGAATAAAGAAACTGCCTTGGCCTATTGATAAGGCAGAACTTAGGTAGGCAGGGAGTATTGGAGTTAATGCTGGGAGAAAGGAGGGTGTAATCAGAGATGCCATGATCCACTTCTGGAGGTAGACATGCTGAAACTTTGCTGGTAGGCCATGACCTCGTGGTGATACACAGATTAACAGAGATGGGTTAAATTAAGATATTAGAGTTATCCAATAAGAAGCTAGAGCTAATGGGCCAAGTAGTGATTTAATTAATACAGTTTCAGAATGGTTATTTTGATTCTGGGAGACCTGGATGAACAAGCAACATCCTCCTGCAATTTTAAGATTCTCTTTTACATTTGTTGAAACAATAAAGATCAGATACACAAGTGACAGCTCATCCTGGTGAAGACGAAGAAACTTTCATTTCTGGTAGAAGTTCAAACATGTACAGCCACATTGGAAATCAATTTATTAGTTTATCAGAAAATTGGCAACTTATCTACTTTAAGACCCAGGTATACCACTCTTGGGCATACACCCAAAGGATGCTCAATCATAGCACAAGAACACTTGTTCAACTGTATTCATGGCAGCTTTATTCATAATAGCAAAAACCTGGAAACAGTGTACATGTTCCATCAACTGAAGAAAGGAAAAAGAAAATATGATAGATTTACACATTGGAATATTCGAAGTCATTTAAAATGGCATCATAGAATATGCTGGTAAATATCTAGAAAAATAATCATCCTGACCCAGAAAAACAAGCATAGTACATAATTACTTAAAATTGGATAATAGATATAAAGTAAAGAGTAATAATAATAGAATACACTGACCCAAAGATGCTAAGTATGGAGGGCTCAAAGGGAGAGACAATGATTCTCTTTGGGAAGAGTAAATAGAATATGTTTCTAGTCTGATAATGTGGACTTGGGTCAGGTGGGGAAAGGAGCAAGAGGGAACAGATGGAGGATAAAGAGAGTGTCCTGGGAGAGCTGAATTGAATTTGGGGACATTTTAGGGGCATGGTAAAAACCTAGAGGAATGGAAACTCCCAGAAATGTAAGAGGATGACCCTAGCAAATACTCCTAGGGATAGCGGATATGGAGACTAAAACCTTCTGTAACCAGGCCAGGCTTCCAGCACTGGGACAACAGTCCAGCTACAAAGCCTTCAACCAATAATTCGTCCTGCTTGCAAAATGTGCTGGGGTAAAGGTGGTAGAGAACTTATTACAGTGGCCAATCAATGACTCTTTCAACTTGAGACCCATGCCACAAGAGAGAACCCATTGCTGCTACTGTCTGGAGGTCAAGAAACAGAGTCTTAAGACAGAACAAAACACAACCAACAAAAAGGAAAAAAAAGTCAATGAAATGATTCTAATGATACCTGGCTATGCTTGTAGGCTATAGCATAGCATGTATAATTGTCACTACAAGAGAGTCTTCATCTAGCAACTGATGGGAGCAGATGAACAGACCTACAGACAAACATTGGGCAGAGCAGGTGTATCCACAGGTAGAGGGGGAGAAGGGATTGTAGGGACTGTAGAAACCAGAGCGGTAGAGGGTACTGTTAAAAAAAAAATGCCCAGAGAATCAATTAACCAGTCACTCACAGGGACTTACAGAAACTGAAGCGACAAATAGGAAGTATGCATGGGTCTGACCTAGGTCTTCTGCATTATGTTATGGCTTTGTAGACTGGTGTTCTTGTGGCACTATAACAGTGGGAATGGAGTTTGACTCTGTCTCTGGTTCTGTCTGAGCTTTGAAGTGGTTATTCCGATATCTCATTTATGGCTGAGTATTCAATACTCACTTATTCTCAGTTCCACTGGCCAACGAATAATCTCCAAATTGCTGGGAAGTGGTGGCACACACCTTTGATCCCAGCATGTGGGAGGCAGCAACAAGCAGATCTCTGAGTTTGAGGCCATTTTGGTTCCAGGATAGACTCCAAAGCTGCAGAGAATCCCTGTCTCGAATAACAAAAACAAAATCAAAACAAAACAAAATCTCTAAATTGACCTTTGCCAACCTCAAATAGAAGTTTCTTTTCCCATGACTGAGAGTAGCAATGATTCTGGGAGTAAGCTTTTATATTTACACTTAGGCAATTAGGACTATCTATGAATGTTGATAAAAAATAGTCTGAAAGATTTATACATTTTGTTCAAAATGAGATGAAATAAGACTTAAAAAATGATGTGACAAATTACAAGTACTTCTTAATAAATTCAGATTTCTTATGAAATTAAACCCACTGGAATTTAAATTATTGCAGGATTTATGTAATACAGAAATAATTAATTATAGATTGCATTCATGTTAGGGTTTCTCTTATCAATTTGGTTGGACTAAGGAATGCCTGGGAGATTAGCAATGCACCTGCCTACATGAGTCAGTGAGGGATATGGGACCATGGAGGTTCTAACTTATCTCTTGACCTCTGCAATTGAGGACACTATTGAGAGGTGGTGTCCTGTGGAGGATAGGGCATGATCGATCAAAGACTCAGCTCACTAAAAACATGCTCATGAAGGCTACTTTTATCAGATTTTACATTGGCTCTCTCATGCTACCAATTTGTTCAGCTTTCTCTCTATCATGATGAGAGTCACTCTGTTGTCCTCCTCCACCGCAGAGGTCTAGAAACTCTAAAACTGGGAACTAAGCTGAATCTTTCTTTATCATAAATTTTGCTTCTCTAGTATTTACTCACAATGTTGACAAAATTGAGAACTATATTAGTTAATAAATAAAATGCTTTTAAGATCATCACTTATCCACCCACTGAGTAATTTCAAGTAGCTGACAAACAAACTAATATAAAATTTTTCTTCATTCTTAAAAAAATGAGCAATCCTTAATAAAGCACCATCATAAGGAACAAGGTTTTGGAGTCAACACAAAGAATGGGACTGAATTCCAGCTTAGGCAATCAGTCATTTATGAGGGTAGTCACCTCAGCTAACATACACAAGCCGGTGGGGTATTTACTTAAGTTTACCAAACACTTTCATTAATAAATTTTCTTTTTTAAATTTAATTTATTTATTTTACATTCTGATCACATTTTACCCTCCCTCCCCTTTTCCCATTCCCTCCTCCTGCCCTCTTCTTCCCAATTCACTATTTTTCTATTTCTGTTCATAAAGAGGAAGGCCTCCTATGGGTATCAGTAAAGTTGCAGTAAGACTAAGCGCTTCCCCTTGTGTTAAGGATGTTCAAGGCAATGGAGTATGAGAAATAGGGTCTCAAAAACTAGCATTAGGGACAGCCTCTGTTCCCACTCTTAGGTGACCTACAAGTAGATCAAGTTACACAACTATCACATGTATGTACACGGCCTACTTTAGTTATATGCATGCTGCATGGTTGTTTGTCCAAACTCTGAGTTTCTATGAGCCAGGTTAGTTATTTCTTTGAGTTTTTGTATGATGTCCTTGACCCCTCTGGCTCCTACAAACCTTCCTTTCTCTCTTCAGCAGGATTCCCTGACTAGTTGAGGTGGCCCATTTAAACTTTTCTTAAAGTCTCTATCTACAACCTACTGAGTCCTACTGAGCACTGGTTGCATTTTGGTTTGTTTCTCATGATTTTTTTTTTATGAATTGAGTATTTTTCTTTTGGAAGGGCTATCAATTTAAGCTGGATAATTTTTCATGATATAAGCTCACATAACAACATAGAACCAACTATCAATCTTATCATTTAACTGTTTAACATCATAAAATCTGAATTACCTGCACCAGTTTGAAATTTCATCCATTCATAAAGTGTATAAAGAAAGTTAAACCTCTTTTGTTTTACCCTCATCAATCTTGTGTTGACTTGTAGTCACATAGACAACACCCACATGAAAGATAACCCGAGACTGAATACAGTATTTAGTTACCGTCTCACACTTGAATCCAAACCAGGAAATTCATATTCTGAACTGTGAATCCCACTGTGAGTTTTGAAAGTTGCTAACATACGTGGTATTTTTTTCCAGGAAAATGTCATCTTGTTTCATTTCATGTGTCACCATCAACTTAGAATCAGGATGGTACATGAAAAACAACAGTATGAAAGAGTCAAGTTCAGAGCTGTCCCTAGGTATTTCAGGGGCTTAGAGATTGTTGCTGGTGTATTTGGTGCTGGTTACAGTGAAGTGAGGATAAAGGGTCTGACTGGGGAAAGAAGCTAAGTAGTTATTATCTGGGGAACATACATGCATAGACAAACATTAATCTATTTTACTTTTCCTGATAACCTTTTCAGGTCATGTAAAAGACACCATATAAGTGCTTACTACTTATTACTCATAGAAATCTTACTGTTTCCTTATATTTTCATGAATTATCTGAAATATTTTTTAGTTTACAGTAAAGCCTATCTCATCTATTACAATGTATTTTCCACTGTACACAGAGTCTCACTATATAGCACTGGCTCTGAAATTCACCCAGTAGACCTGGCTTAACTTAAACCCAGGCATAAACCTGCTTCTCCCTTAGGAGTATGGACATTAAGAGCATGTACCATAACACCATAGCACATTTTTTTGCAAAACTTTTTTGAGATGGGGAAATCACACATTCTAAAATTTAAAAATTTCGTAAGAATTTATCAAGAGTATATAAGAGGGGTTAAACAGTAAGAATAAGTTAGGAGATTAACAGATATAAAGATTTTAGGTTTTTCATCATGTCTATAGACATTTAAAACTATGTCTGACCAAAGTATTTGTTTTCTATTGCCTCATTTACAAAGATATGTATGAAGAAATATATTCACAGTATTCTTAGCTGTAAAATCTTTAAAGAAAAACATTTATCAACAACTTATACTTATGAATTGTGAACATATGTAGTAACATTTAATTCCTTTCCTGTCCAAAATTCAATCCACTGATTACTGAGAGAGAGAGAGAGAGAGAGAGAGAGAGAGAGAGAGAGAGAGAGAGAGAAAGAGAGAGAAAGAAAGAGAAAGAGAGATCTTTAAGAAAGGCAGCCCCAGTTTTCCATCACAAACAAATGAGGAATAAACAGGAATAAACAAACACCTTTTCAAGGCACAGTGGACTCTGACACATGCAGAGATGAGTGGATAGTTGGCTGCTGTTAAGCCAAGTACACCACTGGATACAAAGAAAAGAAAATTGGTGTGGTGTTTTGAATGAGAACCATCTCTGTAGGTGGAGACTGCTTGTTTGTTCCCGCCCATCCAGACCCAAAATAATCACACAGAAACTACACTAATTGCAACACTGCTTGGCTTATTATCTTAGGCTTCTTATTAACTAACGCTTACATCTTAAATTAATCCATTTCTGTTATTCTATATATTACCACAAGGCTGGGACTTACTGGGTAAAGTTCTTACTGGGTAAAGTTCTTACGTATGTCTCCTTTGGCAGCTACAAGGCATCTCTCTGACTCTGCTTACTTTCTCCTTTATCTCTGCATGGAATTCCTACCTTGCGTTTCGAACCTTTATAGCTTTGACAAAACTGGCAAGGAGATAGTTTTGATTATATGATCATACTTTTCCTTTCCTTTCATATATGGCTTGCTGTAAGATGTGTTTGTTGACAGGCTTAATCAAATATTTCACTACCATGTAACAAAGTTCATTAGATTTCACATTTCTCTCTGATCCTCAATGCTTACCTCCTTAGATCATCTATGCAAATTCTGTTATAAATTCTGCTGAGAGTTTTTGAATTATAGAGTTTAAATCACACAACAGAGCACCCAGAAAACAAAGAAACAAACAAAACCAAATGAATTAACAAAATCATATGTTTTATTTAATCACAGAGAAGTCACTCCTATATTAATGACTTACAGGGATAGATTTGACTCTGGTGGCATAGGTAGAAAGAAATCATCCAGGGTGTTCTTTATGTCATGCATTAACTGGAGTGCCTAAAAGGATCGACAAAGCTACTAGGAACAATTTTCGTATCATTTTTTTTTTGCTGCTATAACAAAACACCACATATTGAAGGATTTATAAGCAATAAAAACTCATGTATAATATATTTTATAGTCTGGAAAAACTATTATTTTGACGCCAGCAGCAGGTCCTGTGTGAGGAAGGAGAACTTTGTCTGAGTCACAGAAAATAGCTCATTGCCTCATCCTCAATGGAGAAAAAACAGTTTGTACACATTGAATGGCCAGGCCTACCCCCTGCATGCCCTGATCACAGAGCACTCTGTTTTAGGATGAGATGTCTCTCAAAACACTATGTCCAATGCTAGAATTCTGCTGAATGAGTTTCAACATTGAGTTTGATGGAATTCAGTGATGTTTCATTTGTATTTTAATAAATAAAACCTGCCTGAAGACCAGAGTGCGAAAGAACACACTAATCAGCTATTCAGTCCTGGCAGTGGTGGCACATACCTTAAATCCCAGGAGTCTAGAACAGACGGTGGTGGTGGTGGTGGTGCACACCTTTAGTCCAATACTGGAGAGCAATATAATGCGAGGTGAGACAGGAACTTGCTCTCTTAGAATCTGAAGGTTTCACAGAAGTAAGAGCTTTCTAGTGGCTTGGCTACTTTCCTTATCTTATCTTCAGGTGGAACCCCATTATCTGCTCCTGGGTGCTTATTATTCATGCTACAGGGGAACATTTAAATCTCAGAATCCCTGACCTGAAACAGTAAAAATGGTAAAATAAAACAAACAAACAAAACAAAACAAACAAACAAACAAAAAAACAACAACAACACAAAAACTTGAGGGAGATGCTGGTAGTACTTGCTGTAGTCTGCATGCTGTTTTGACCAGAAAACTCTTACATAAGGAAGCTACTAGACTTCCAGAAGCGACCATTCCAAAACTTCAATGCATCATTTTCTTTCAAATACTTTAATATTCTGTTTCTGTTCAGACTATAAGTTAGATGAATGGCAAAAAATTAAAATATAAAACTTGCCTATGGTTATAAATCTAAATTTGTCAATTTAAGGCTTGCAATTCATTGTGGCTCTGGTAACAAGATGTGTGTGTCATTCCATGTTGTCTCCTATCCAGAATAATGCCAGTGTGATTTAAGATGGTTATCTCTAGAATTCAAAAGTACTCCAGAGCCAACTAAAACAAATTCAGTGTGGATGAAAAAGCTACGCTTGTTTTTAAAGACAGATAAATATCAATACGAAAGCAACTGGCATAATTGTCGAAGACCAATTAAAGGGACTAGACAAACTGAGACATGTTGATACTGATGTCCCCAGTGAGCCAGAATGTGAATACAGCATGGCAGGACGTTCCAACTCCATTTAATTGATCTTTGCCTTTGGCAAAATAACTGAGAATTTGACCCAAGACAAAAGCTTAGACATCTGTGTACTAAAACTTCTCTGTACAAGTATTGGGTGTCATCTTTATTCAGTGTCAGAAAATTTCAGACTCAATCTTGCTGTCAGTATTGAAGTTGAAAGCATGACAGAAAGAATCTTAAATAAGTGAGACAAAATTCATAACTGAAAAGCATAAACAGTAACAGTATTCTATTATTCTAACGGTATTCTCTTATCCTTTATTCTTTCCTAGGCGAACCAAATCAAATCTAAATTTCATCAACTACAAAAATAGAAAGAAAAATGGAAGAAAAACACTACAGATTTAAATGAAGGTATCAAATAGAGCAGATGACATTCAGTGCCGTATAGATAAGATCTATGTTTCAAAAGTCTTTTCTTATGGTGCTGAAGACTGCGGAGGAAGCAAATAATGTAAAGCTACAGAAGGCTTGAAATTGGGCAGAAATTTCACCTAGGACCTTACTGCACACAATCAAAGCCGGCTTTGCAGGAATACAGATTTACCTTTTACAATGAGAGCTCTCAGCACACCTGAAATCAGAAGGAAAATGAGAATAGAAGGTCACCCTATGTACTTCTCAACATCCTCACTTTGTTCAGCTTTCCTTTTTGCTCAGCCAAGTCACAAAGAAATATGTTTGGCTCAGAAAATTATGGAGTTCAGGTATAAAACATAGCAGAAAGCACAGTAACCAATATTCCTGGTAAAAGACATGAAATTACCACATCAACACTAAACTGAAAAGTCAGCAGAATCATTAATATCTAAACTACTCAGAAATATAGCCATAACTTAGAGGGAGTAAGTGTAAACTGATAAAAAGATGGGAAGACACCAGTGCCCTTATTTTCAGCAAAATAATCACTTGTGTATTAAAAAAATGAACAAAATCATTTTGTTATTGATTACTATTGAATAACTCTACTTATCTTTAAAATTTATGTCTTTGTTACTTGACTCAGTTTCACTATGCAAGAGAGGATGTCCTCAAACTTGATATTTTTTTATCTCAGTCTCTAGAATGTTATGATTATGGAAATAATTTTTATTATATTTATACATCCATAAGGCATTCTATAAGCACATAGAAATGATGGATTTCTCATAACTTAGCAAGAATATTTTTATTTTCTTATGAGTGCTTTAAGATATAATGAATAAAAGTTTCATTTATTTATTATATATAACTCTATTTGTATATAACTATGTATAAATGGATGATTAAATTAAGGTAATTAATATATCATAATACTTTATTTTTGGAAGAGTATTTAAAATTACTTTCTTAAAAATTTCTATTATATTATCATTTTTATTGTTTTTAATGCACTATATATCTTTCTCTGCTCCTCTACCTTCTTTCCCTTTCCCCATCTACCCTCTCCCATAACCCCCATGCTCCCAATTCACTCAGAAGTTCTTGTCTTTTTCTCCTTCCTATGTGGACCCATGTATATCTCTCTTACAGTCCTCTTTGGAGTCTAGGTTTTCTGGGTTTGTGGGTTGTAGGCTGGTTTTTCTTTGCTTTATATCTAAAAGTCACTTATGAGTTAGTACATGTTATATTTGTCTTTCTGGGTCTGGGTTTTATTGCTCAATATGATGTTTTCTAGATACATACATTTGCCTGAAATTGTCAATATGTCATTAGGATAGTACTCCATTGTGTAAATGTAACACATTTTCCTTATCCATTCTTCGGTTGAGGGGCACCTAGGTTAGTTCTATGTTCTGTCTATTACAAATAATGCTTCTATGAACATAGTTGAGCACATGTCCTTGTGGTATGAATGAGATTCTTTTGGGTATATACCCAATAGTGATATTGCTGATTCTTGAGGTAGATTGTTTCCTCATTTTCTGAGAAATCACCATACTGATTTCCAAAGTTGCTATACAAGTCTACACTCTTACCAGCAATGGAGGATTGTTTCCCTTACCCACATCCTCTCCAGCATAAGTTGTTATCGGTGTTTTTGATCTTGGCCATTCTAAAAGGTGTAAGGTAGAATCTCAGAGTTCTTTTGATTTGTGTTTCTCTGCTAAAAATGTTGAGTATTTCCTTCTATGTCTTTCAGTCATTTGAAATTCATTTGTTGAGAGTTCTCTGTTTAGGTCTGTACCCCAATTTTTAATGGACTATTTGTTCTTTTGATATCAAGTTTCTTGAGTTTTTTTGTATATTTTGGAAATATACCTTCTGTCAGATGTGGAGTTGATGAAAATCTTTTCTCGTTCTATAGGATGTCATTTTGTCCTATTTACAGTGTCCTTTACCTTAGAGAGATTTTGTAATTTCAAGAGGCTCCGTTTACTACTAATTGCTGCTCTTAGTGTCTGTACTACTGGTGTTCTATTTGGGAAGTTGTCTCCTGAGCTAATGTGTTCAAGGCTATTTCCCACTTTCTATTCAATAAGGTTCAAACGTTCATTCAGTATCTGATGAAAACATATGCACAAACCCACAGTCAGCCATTGGAAATAGTTCAACGAACTAGGACTGGGACTGCTGAAAGACTGCCCACCCTTTAGGACTGTGTGGTATAACTGTAATATGCTTTACACTCTAAAAAGCAAAAAACAAACAAACAAACAAAAAAAACCTTTAATTTTCTTAAAACCTAAAAAGGTATCAATATATCAATAGTGTGAATTGCATATTTCAGTTTTCCAAATTCTACAAAATGGTACACATCTAGCTGCCAGATTCAATTCAATTGAGTACCCTCTCAGCAGGTAGTGGTGTTTGGTTGTTTAAAGAACATTTCCTTATACTTTCTTTGGCTTGTTGCTACGTGATGGAAAAGTCTCTTTTTTAGAGCCTTTGCTGCTGACATGATGAATTTTATGAAATTCAAAGGCCTTTAGTACATTTCCAATAAATAATTGATCTATTTCTGCATTACCTTGAGCTAGAGGACCAGGCAAACCCATATGGGATCAGATATATGTTATGTATATGGGAATATTTCTATTCCTGATTGTGTATTATAAATGAGTAAATAATCCTCTGTTGTTCAATAGTCTTACCCTTTTCTCTGAACCAGGTACTCCATTGTAATTATGGACCAGGCTCTAAAACAGCCTTAAGCATGTCTATCCAGTCTTTAAGGATAAATCTGTTGCACACTGACGACAAGTTTAATATTTGCTTCACAAAAGGTGAATGCATGCCATATGAGATTATTGCTTCCTTTAAACTCCTTAAATTTAACTTTGGCACAGGAGTGCATTCAGTTCTTACAGAGCCTCTATCACTTGACAATTCCTGTAAGATTACTGGATTACTGGATATATTAATGTTGGTTATTTGAAAACCTTAGGCTGTTCCTTTCTAACCTTGTAATGCAATGTTTAAAGTATTTCAATCTCAGTTGATTATCCCTTCATTTCATTGTTCCATTTTTAAATCATGCATTATGTAATCATACAGAGACCTTTTTTCTATGGTAATTATGTCTTCCATTTTTATCATGGGAAAAAAACTCTCCATTTTAACTAATTCCTCCCTTACTGATTTCCCAATTTTTTCACGAAATAAGCTAACAAAGATGATGAAGACGTGAGGCTTATTGCTACTTCATATAAGAGTAAAATCCTGACTAGATTTCAAAGCAGCTAACCTAGTTTGACAGCAGCCAGAATATACAAAAATCTATAAGTCAATCAGAAGGTTCTAGGATTCCCCAGCTAGGCTTCAGAATTCCTATAAGAACACGCTAGGAAACATTGAGTTAAAACTCATGTGCCTGTTTCTGTTACTCAGGTTCTTAATGACAAACTCCCTAAAATATCACCGAAGATTCAAACTTATGAGAAAGACAGATTTTTCTCTATTGTTGTGTCGTATTTTAGAAGTGTCAAATTGCAGAAATGTCTGTCTTCTTTGAACCTCACAGAGCCTCATCCACACAGTGATGACAATGCCAACTGGAAGATGGGGCTATTTACATATCCAAACCAGCAGTTTTCATTATTTTGCTTAGTTTTACTGTTGTCAGTGTGCCATAATCACCATTAATTTAGTATTTCCTTTCCCTCTAAGGATGTCCTTTACTTTGTCCTATTCAGGCTCTCCTGATTTGTCAGGGATATAGAAAGGCTGTTGGAGGTTGAGTGCACACTTTGCCATTCCTTCTGGTCACCGCTGCAAGTAAACAGCAAAGCAAAATCTCTTGTCATTAAACGAGACGCTACACAAATCCCACACTGTCTGTCCTCCAGGGCTCAGACTTCTTTCTGTGTGCTACTGGTTACCTATTAGGCCTTCTCACCAGTCAAAGACATATGCCTTCAGCTGCACTGCTAGGAAGTCTACATCATTTTAAAGCACTAGTAGCATTTCTTATAAGAAATCTTTATCATTTAGTATTTCTACTTTTTTTTTTTCTGAAAATACCACATACTTGAGTCATAGAACGGGATGTAATAAAGCTGATACTGGAAGCCGCATAAGTCCTGGTCCCTTTTCACAGTTCTGGAAGTAGCTGTATACATGACTGAAGGATAAAAATTTTTAACAGTTTTACCCAGCATCTCAGGCAAGTGAAAGGATGAGATAACAAATGTTTACAGCCAACTGCAGGGTGAATTTCTCCATGTCAATAGTATTTTAGAAGATCAAATTTAATAAGGTCCATTGTCCACACTACTGTTGTAGAAATTAGTTACTAAAGATACTTCTAAAAATAATAAAAAAAAACAAAAATAGTAAGTATGCTAAATGCTAAAATCACAGAATGCTGACTGTGATTTAAATGTCATTTTTTGGTGGTTTTCATGCTGCATCTCAGGATTATATGAGTGAATTCCTTTTTATAAATATTTATGTATGCATTTTATGTATGTGGGTGTTTTATCTACATGTACTTCTGTACATCAAAGGAAGAAATTGTGTCCCTTGGGACTGTGGGTGCTGGCAACAATTGAACACGGGGCCTCTGAAAGAGCAGCCAGTGTTCTTAAACTCTGAGCCATCTCTCTAGCCTGTAAAGGCAAATCTTTATTTAGTATGTGAGCTGTATGAATGAAAGCTGAGCATGAACTCAGCCTGACAGTGGCTAAAGAGGTCTGCCCCAAAGTCTTCAATTCAGATTATTTCCCCCAAATATGATTTACTTTTACCTTTGTGTTCTATGTTTTGTTATTTCATATAGCTCAGGTTGACCTTGAACTCATGACAGGCCTGTCTCCACCTCCTGAGTGTGCTGATTACACATCCCCTCATGCCTGCCCCACAATGAATTTCTTCCAATTCCACTGCTGCTGCTACTGTTGCCACCACACTCCACCAATATTGATAGTATTTTAAACTCTGGTGCACCAAGTTTTCAGCTGTATAACTTTTATATTATTTCCCTGTTTCATCATACTACATAACCATTGTACCCTTAGTGGAAAGCTTTTGGGAGATTAAAAAAACAAATAATACATTTTTGATAAACAAAGATTATTGATATTTTTGATGGATGATAAATAAAAAGACATATCCGGCCAGGCGGTGGTGGCGCATGCCTTTAATCCCAGCACTCGGGAGGCAGAGGCAGGCGAATCTCTGTGAGTTCGAGGCCAGCCTGGTCTACAAAGGGAGTTCCAGGACAGGTTCCAAAGCTACAGAGAAACCCTGTCTCGAAAAACCAAAAAAAAAAAAAAAAAGAAAGAAAGAAAGAAAGAAAGAAAAAGACATATCCGAATCAAACTTTTATTCTTTTTAATATGAAAATACAAGGATGTCATAATGACTTTAACTTTGAAATTTCACATAAAATGTATATGTAGAGATATATTCTTGCACAGCATTTGAAATGTTATCTAAGTCATTTAGAGGCTGGTCTAGTGACACTGCCCCTCCTGTGTGAGGAGTCATTAAGACTATCACTAAGAGTGGGGAGAATCACTTTGAATTTGCTGTCCAGATGAATTATGTTGCTTTGAACCCTAGCAAAACAGAAGCTTTGAAATCCACACTACATAGTATGTATATCCTTCTAAGGTTTACACATAATCCCTATTTCCCATTTTTCTTTTTTTCCTAATTATTATGTTATCTAAGTCACACTCACATATTTATTCTTTGGAATTTCAAGTGACCTATTAATTACTGGCATTCCAGCTCTCATTACCTCCAGTACTTCTTTATCATGGACTCACATTGTGGATTATTAAAAAGTAGCTAAGATCTACTCTCGGTGTCATCGAATGGTCCAAAAAACCCTTATTAAAAAAATACATAGATTTGAAGATCTTACTTGCCATTTTACCTTCCTTACAATGGCTGCACTTTAAACTGCTAAAGGTCCAGTTACTGAGGTTGCATCCTGGAGAGGGGGGTAGTGATTCTGCTCTACCAGACAATGGCTCTGTTGCTACCACTACAAATATTTCTAATTAAGTCTCTATCATTCTAACCAACCTCAATACTCAAAGGCTAGGGTGAGAATCTGTGAACTCAGACAGTTAGAGAGGCACCTGGCTAATTGTACATCTTTACTGGTATCCTGGAAGCCACTCCATTCCATAGGACCCCAACTAAAACAACCCACACTGAGAACCTCCCTGCTACTTCCTGTCAACCAGTTGCTAAGCCTACCTCTCTGAGCCCAGGTGTATTTTATTTAATTAAGTAAATGTAACACATCTTTACATAGTTACCAAATGTAGCACAAACGAATGTAACACATCTTTGCACTATTTCAAAGGTACGAGGAAACAAATGTAACACATCTTCACATAATTAAAGAAATAATCCACAGCATAAACAAATGTAACACACATTTACCCATTAAAATAATACTCCACAACACTTTTCTGGATTGTCTTATTTCATTACCCTCTAGAACATTTATTTTACTTTACTAAGAGGTTGCTACTAAGTGCCAGCACACAGCAATAAGAACTTCCTAATACATCAAAATGTCCTTGATGAGGGTCATGGCTTGGCAGCTCAGGTTCACGTCACTCAGGTTGTCAGCAAGATATCTGGATACTAAATAAATACTTGCTATTGTGTTTATCAGCTGCAATGTATCTGGAAGAGTTCCCAGGTCTATGATAACAAATTCATCATAGATGCCCTGATTATAACACTTCAGTTTCGTACATCAAGAAGTGATTGTGACTATCCAGATGTTAAGGGAGTAGATAAAGCACTCACATCAAAACACTCATTTGTTTTAACAGTAGTTTTAACAGTCTGGGTTCTTTATTAGGAAGATAAATTTATACAGATTTAACCTAACAGTCAAAACTTAAGAAGTTTTCTTTTTTTATTTCTGTTTTTCTCATAAATTGACAGAATATAAAGTGTTTACTTTTAGAAAATAAATGACAAATTAGAGGAAATCAGGTCTATATAGGACAGAATGAATAACGTTTTCATTAACTGCCTTTAGACCACGGAGAAATAGCATTTTAAAAGATGTCATCGACTTGAAGTTGCAAATAACAAAAGACCAGGACATTACAGAAAGTTGATTAAGACACACACACATCAGAAAGATCCCTAAAGGAGAATCTACCTGCTACAAATGCATGCCCATACTCTGATGGCAATGTAGGTATTCCTGTGACTTTTCCATTTTTTATTATATGTCAATTTTTCAGTATGAGAACATAAAGTAGTAAAATTACTTGTATTTTGATTTAGGAAACATGGCCTCACTTAGTGTTATTATATAACACAGGAGAGACCTTGGCAGCTTTGGGGTGGGTTAGAAACAGACATGGAAAGGCTAAGAACACATTATTGTATTAGTCCATGTAGCTTCCTCAACAATCACAGTCTCATATTGAAAACCTGGGGAATTCCTGGAGAGCTACTATGCTTCAGTGCATATCTAAATGCCAGAGACGCTGAGGTATGATGAGAGGGAATAGTGGTGGATGAAGTGACAGGAACAATCAATAGGTGATGTAGTATTGTCATCTGTCAATCTGTTTGTGCTGATTTCTTTGGTTAATAAAGAAACTGCCTTGGCCCATTGATAGGCCAGCCCTTAGGTGGGTGGAGTAGACAGAACAGAATTCTGGGAAGAAGGGAAGTGGGCAGATGCGATGAAGCTCCAGCCCAAGATGGACGTAGGCTAGAATCTTCCTGGTAAGCCAAACCTCGTGGTGCTACACAGATTGCTAGATATGGGTTAAAGGAAGATATGAGAATTAGCCACTAAGAGGCTAGACCTAATGGGCCAGGTAGTGTTTAAATGAATATAGTTTGTGTGTTTTTATTTCGGGGCATAAGCTAGCCCTGCGGGAGCCGGGTGGGAAAAAAAGCAGGCCAGCTTGCAGATCCTCACTACAAGTAGGTATACTCATCAGCAAAAAGTTAAGGCAAGCAGCAAACGAAATGGCTTAGTCAAATAATATAGCATAACTTACATAGGATCATACACATGCAACCACACTTAGCTACTAAATTTATCTCAGTTGATAATATAGTACATGGTAAAGAAATAGAAAACACAAAATCTACTTAATGTGGGTAAACATCCCTTTAAAATTTAACAGAAACGCTCTTGGAAATTATGATCATTGCTTCTGTAAGAGGTGATACAACTTTATGTACATATGTTATGTATAACTACTTACCGTTCTGTCTGCCCCCACTTTCAGCAACCAAGTCTACCAAGTCTAGTTATTATTTGAAAGAGTGACCCACACCTTCATTCCTAAAGGATCAGGACATTTGTATTCCAGGCTAAATTGCTTTGCTGTTGACCTTATTCCTAGGACATGTCAACTTAAAAGGAGCCCTAATGGTTCTACTTCATTGCAGACAAACCCTTTCTTGGCTCCATTGTGGAGTATCAATCAAAATCTCTCTGTCAGCTTGGATCAATCATCCATACCAACACTGTAACTCCTTGCTAACATGTTGGCTCAAGGGCATCAGGAGGTTGAAGTGGCTAGGAAATAACTTCTGCTTCAATATAACACTTTTAGTACCTCCTGATTGAAGAACTACCCACCCTGAAACCAGGATTTAAAGACAGACCATGATGTTACAGGAGCAGAAAGCAAAGAGTTTGCTAGTGATTCACTAGGAGTGATGGTAAGTAACATCATTTTCATTTCTATTCTTTAATTCGAGGATCTTTGAACCCTAGTCATGGGAAGAATAGTACCACATATTAGATGCAGGTTTAGAGAACACACACTGTCTAGAGAAGACAACCTTCTAGAGAATCCTGCCTCAACAATCGAAGACATTAACAATTAGTTGGCAGGATAACTGCATTATCCCTGTCGTCTATAAAATTAGCTGCTTCAAGATTGTGGACACCACAGCAACCCAGAGAATTCTGCGAGCATGGGGTCTTCTACTATTCTTGAGTTGTAAAGTGTTGTAGGATAGTTGCACACTGCGCGAAGGTGTGTGGGTGTGATTGGTGTAATAAAAAGCTGAATGGCCAATAGCTAGGCAGGAAGGATAGGCAGGACATCTTCACAGAGACAGGAGGTTTCAGGAGGAATCTAGCCTAACAAGAGAGAAACCCAAGGAGGCACAGAGAAGAAACAGGAGGTAGAAGATGGAAGAGAAGTAACACCATATGATGGAATGTAGATGGATATAAGTGGGTTAATTTAAGTTATAAGTGCTAGGTAGGATCAAGCATAAACTATAGGCTGAACTCTTTCATAATTAAGAAGTCTCCATGTCATTATTCAGGATCTGGCTGACAAGATCAAAAAAAAAAAAAAAAAAAAAAGAAAAGAAAAGAAAAAAACAACTCACTACAGTAAAGTGCACTCTTTGGTCCAAAGCTGTGTATAATACTGTGATTGTATATAAGACATTGTATGGATGACAGTCTTGGCAGAAGCATGACATGTAAAAAAGGCAGATTTACAGCTAGGTTAACATGTACTCTTATAAGGAAAAAGCTGCTTTTCAAATGAAGTCCAAAGTAGCTAGGGTCTTACTGATGCTGGTGAATAATGGGTGCAGCAGAGGCACCTCAACAACTAGAGAGCCCTCACCAGCAAGCAGAGCAGACAGGCGAAAATGAATGCTTTTTCATGAGACCTTTTAACACGATGGCAGACTTCAGGTTTCACCTATTCTGGAGAAGGACCTTCTCACCTCCATTAATTTGTCCTGGGAATCTTCTCACAGATCCAACTTGAGGAGAATCTCCTACTTCATTCCAGAAACACTCAAGTTGATAGTCAAGATAGCAATCACATGGTTCAAACAAGGACATATTTGGGAATGAAATTGTGGAAGGGAAAGATTATGCCAGAATGAGAGACAGGATTTAGAAATATAACAATCAGTCCTATCCAAAAGATTTAGGAATCAATCCAGCTTCTAAGAGGCATAATGTCCTTAGCCATAGAGTATTAATACAAATCTTATGAGTTCTGAAATAGAAGGTGTTTTCAATATCACATCATTCTCTTAAAAGATATATGACACATCTTCATCTCAGTTTTTCTACCTATAAAATGAATACTCAAGAATATAAAAAGTGAGAGAGGGGCTGGAGAGACAGCTGTCTGCTCTTCCAAAGGTCCTGAGTTCAATTCCCAGCACCCACATGGTGGCTCACAGCCATCTGTAATGAGATCTGGCGCCCTCTTCTCTCATGCAGGGATACAGACAGGCAGAACACTGTATACATAATAAATTAATTTTAACAAAGTGAGAGAGAGCACAGAGACGTGTGCTGCACGGTATAGTTTTTGATTTTGCAAATGGTGGGAAGGGAAATAAATGCTGCTGTTGTGGGGTAGAATGATGTATGAACTGGCATCATGGTAGGTAGGATGATAATGTTCAGGTCTTCTCTATACTCATCAATTTTCTGTCAGGTTCATCTATCAATTTCTGAGACGTTCTGAAATATTCATTTATAATTGTGACTTGTTTCAGTTCTGATGATTTGTGGTTTGAAGATCTGTTGGACAAATTCATATTTAGGTGTGTTGTGTTTTCTAGATGAATTATATTGTTTTGGTAAATCAAATATTTCAGTACTGTGAGACATTACATTTTATCTCTGGAATACTCTTCATGTCTGCTGCCTGTGACATTATATATCTTGTTTATAGTGCATTTTACTCTAATCCATTTTCTCCTCTTGGTTTTAGTTTCTATGTTTATTCTCTTTAAACTTGATTTTTGATAAGAAGTGTTTAGTTGAGTCATACAATTTTAACCACCTAACACTGGAGATTTTATTTCGTTTTGAATGCACCCAGGCCTTTGCATATCTCATGCAATCATTCTATTTGAGCACCACAGCCTCAGCACTGTGGGTTTGGGGAGGAGTTTCACTCTGCAGCCAGTCGGTTTAGAACTCACCTAGGTGGTATCAATTTCTCAATCATCCTGATATAGCTCCCTAAGTGTAGAGATGAGAGGAATACATCACCATAACCAGACTCACGTCTTAAAGATTGTTGAATGGTTTAAAAATTATTTCATTTGTCCTATCTGTGGTCAAAGTAGCAATAACATATTCAAGGTTCTCCCTTAAATTTCCAGTAAACATTTTGTTTATTTGAGACAGGGTTTTTCTGTGTGGCCCTGACAGTTATGGAACTCACATTGTAGACCAGTTTGACCTTGACCTTATATCTGACTCTGCCTTGTGAGGACTAGAAGTTATGGTGTGCTTGACTATACCCAGTTCCAATAAGCTTCTTTAAATAAATACATTCAACTTCAATAAAATTATCTTACTTCATGTATACAATTTATAATATGCACACTGTTTTCTTCCTATATATATATAATAAATCTTATATTACATTGTCATATTCCCTTTAAATAGATATAATTTTTATAAGAAAAAGTATTTCATTGGTTTATTTCAAATGTGCAGGTATAATAGCAATGATTGGAAGATACTGGAAGGATGGCACCATGAAATTATCATTCAGCTCATTACTACATGTTATGTGGTTAAGCACCAGGAACTGTAGAGGGAGCATTGTGTGTCTTGGCTTGTACATCTTATTGTAGGAACCTGTTAAAATCCTCTTTGTAGTAAAGAAACTTAATTTTGAGCACCAAACCATGATTCTGTCATGGTCAACACCTAAGATATAAAACCCTTATCTTTGCTGAAAATGTATATCTTCGATCAATTCTTAATCAAAATGTAATCATAGTTAAGTACCCAGCTACTTCTTAAATTTGACCTTGGAGCTGAAATGGGTGAAAGGAAGATACAGTTAGTAAACAACAATGTGACTTTCCTTTGAACAACATCATAGGAACAACACTGCACTAGCAAAGGCATTGTGGAAAGGGGGGGCACACCTTCAAATGCAATGGTTGTAGGGTCCTGCAATGTGAGTGAGTGTGTAAGGGGACACAGTGACAACATAGTCACAGGTTAAGGTTGGTGCAATACGAGAAGAAATTTGCACCGTAAATTGGCTACAAGTGATGATAAATCAGGACCCTTCCAGTCTACAGCCTGTCTCTTAAAAATTCTAAACTCAAACTTAATCCTGTTGAGATAAAAACCATGATAGGCGAGAATCAGGAAAAATGAGGAAATTACAAATTCTGTACTCTTCCATAAATCTATCATTTTCATAATTGGATGTACTGCAAAGATGTAAGTTTTAATGAGGTAACACTTCCCTTAACCTAAAGATTTTCCTACACTTTTCTTGTAGCTGTGCAACAAAACTTTCTGCTTTACTTTTAAAAATTATGCTTATCGTGTGATATATTTGCTTTAAATTTTTACCTATTGTATCTTCTATGACTTTATGCTATTCAATGTTATTCTTGTATGTCACTTTATATATTTTGACTCTTACTTATTATGCCTATTGCAAATAAAATTAATTTTTTATAAGGAACACTTATATTTTTTGGTCAAATATGAACTAGTCTGTCTTTTAATTACGATATTTTAGTCCCTCCCTCTTAATGAAATTTCTGGCATGGTTGGGTTTAAATATCTTAAATAATTAAATTTTTATTTGTACTGCACTAGATTTTCCTTTCCATCTACTTCTGCCTTCTTCTTACTGCAAGTTTGATAATACAATAATATTAACATGGAAACTGACTAATGAAAACTTTGATAATTTGAGGGTTTATAATATGAAGCTTTAATTTATCACTATCTTCATTCATGTAAATGCTGTTTCTTCATGAATGAAGCAAGAATATTAACACTATTTTCCTTCCAATGTTTTCTTTCCATTAAGGTTTTATTGTTGTCAGAAATCTGTCTTCAGAATATAAGAAACCTCACAATACACCATTTTCTCTTCAATCAGTTATACATGAAAGATTTAAAATGATACCATTTATATATGCAGCTCCTCACTTCTGTGTAGGGATTTTATCTAGCTTTACATTGGATTTTGTTGAGAAATATTAGCATGTACCTTAGTCAGGGTTCTCTAGAGGGACCAATTTGGTTAGACTAGAATGGATATGCATTATAATGAGATCTCTTAGATTGACTGACACAGTAGGGTTTAGGTAATCCTATAATGATTGCCTTCACAGTGGGAAAGCTGAAAAACTCAAAGCTGCCCAATCCAACAGCTGGTGATTCTGTAGTCCCAGTCTGATGTGAAAGCCCTGGAGAGACTGGACTTCAGTTCATGTTAGATCTCTGGGAAGCTATATCCTGATATAAACAAAAGAATATAGCAGACAACAGGGTGAATGAACGTGATATGGAGGTACAAGGCAATAAAGCAAAATCAAGGTTTCCATTGAACATCTTTTTCCATGACTGTCACAGTAAGGTGCCACCCTGCTCTAAGGTGGCAAGTCTTCCCACTTCAAATAACCAGGTTATCTTTTGGTATATTCTCAGTCTAGTCAAAGTGATGCCCACTATACCACTATAGCATGTTTCTAGCATAACATGAATTATTTCAACTATATTTTTTCTAAAAATATTATTTTGCTTTGCTTGTAAGGAAAATTTAATACAGTAGAATCTTCTCTATAGATGGATATTTACTCTTTCTTTTAAACATCTTAGAGATTTTCTCCAATGCCTTTTGTTTCCAATGTTTTAAATAGAGAACCCTATGTCCATAGTTATATTTAACTACTGCATATAAAATGATTGATTTACTGAATGTTGTTCAGTTTTTGTTTTATCAGTAGTAAGGGTTTTGACTATGACCAACACTTTGATGTAATTTTTTGAGCTTAGTTTCATGATAATTACTATAGTTTTATATTTTTTTCTTTATTTTTACAATATTGAGTAGTTATTTATAGTTTTTCTCATTTCCCTTTTTTAAGATTCCAATTTATATATATATACATATATAATATACATATATATATATATGATAACTTAAAACATATCTGAATCAACGTTTTTTTTGGAGACCTAAATTTTGTATGGTTACTGCTGCTGTGTTTTCAATTCTCAACCAGTTCTAGTATTTAGATTATCCAAATATGAGATAGATAGCATGGACTGCATAGCATCCATTGCTGCTTGACAAATTCCCAGCATTTCGACGTTGCAGATCACACTTCTCCGGCACTTTTTTTAACTTTCATTTTTAAGGATTATTGCTATTAATGCATTTCCCCTTGAGACATTTTGTGCTTGCTTTGGTTAAGGATGAAAATGTGTACAATGGCAGCCTCATTAAACAAAATAATTCTTTGAAAAACAATAACCCACCAGCTGCTGCACAATAGGAATCCTAATTACACCAAGAGCAGGAAAGTTAGAGACTTAGTAGACACGCGTGATCCCAAGGATGAAAAAATGCCTACAGTTCAGAGGCAGAGCCTGAGGCCATTAAGGGCAATAGTTCAGTCAATGAGTTTAGAGAAATCAGAGTGGAAAAGTAGAATAGGAAAAGAGCAAGGCATCAGGACCTTTGAGGGCAACAGGCCCATACAGTAAGACAAAAATAAAAAGGGACACAACTAGGGAGCAGCTCAGTGCTTATCCCCTTGAGGAATGAAAACTGCTCTTAAATTGTATCGGAGTGTCTAGTTTCAGAAGTCCTTTTCCCAAGCTAAGACTTTTGGATAAGGTCCCCCATTCCCTCTGGACCTTGAAGAAGAGTAGGAAGCTACTCTTCTTATCTCTGACCTTTCATTAGCATATGACTGATGTCTATTGTCAAAGTCACTGTTAGATTTGTCAAGTCCTGCTGTCAAGTCACATCCCAGCTCTCTCTCTCTCACACACACCACACCACACACACACACACACAATCTTTCATTTAATCCTGTGTGCAAATATAGAGTAGAAAAGGTGTATTCCTTTTTCAATAAACGCTGCTGGCAGGAAGCTATTCTGACTCACCCTTCTCACTCCTCTCATCCCCATCTTCATCCCAACACCCTCCAAGCACTCTACACATCCTCTCTAGGACCTGAACATCCTCTGAAACTGGTATTCAGCACACAGATATACTAGATAATCTAATATTTAGATTATCAGACTTACCCAGTACATTTTTTTTCTTAGTGCCATTTTGAACTGGAGTGTTTTTATTTCAATCTTTTTAATAATTTTATTTTAGTATATTTTATGTGGTTAAGGCATATCTGGAGTACTAGAGCTAGCTTAGTTCAACTATTAAATATGATTCTAGGGCTCCACTGGACATTTCATTTGTTCAGCAATGTTTTTGCCTTTAGGTCTATTAAATGTCTTCTGGTACTGGTGGGACCTGAGATAAGTGTTTTTGATAGCTTCTTGGTAATTTGTTTTCTTTTGGTTTTGCCAGATTTGATCCTTTGTGTGTGTGATTCAGTGTTTGGTCCAAGAGATGAGAGACATTTGTTCCCCTCCATTGCTTCTGCTTAACAAGAACATTCCCAGTAAAATGACTAAAAATTTCACTCTACAAGAATTAGTATCTATCAGACTCCTGTGTTAATAAAAAGGAATCTAAGGCCATATGAGGTTTGCTTTACTCCTTTGGTCACCAGGGCCTGTTATCATCCTAGAAACAGAGGAAAAGATATTACACACACACACACACACACACACAAACTGTGTTGAAAAAATTATGATTTTATTTGATGTCTTATCAAGGATACATTTTGGTCTCATGGTTTCTTATTGACATCGAACAAAATAACAAAAACTAGTATTTTACTTTATCTAAAAGTGAAATAAAAGTTTAATAAAATGAAATTCAAAAGGCCCTCTTTATCCCTAAGTCATTTCATAGGAATTATCACTGATCAAGTAGTTTGCAATTTATATAATTTCTGTGTGATTATCTTGGGTCTAGGTGGCTGGGAAATGAACAAGCATTCTCTGCCTATGGGGCTGGGGAGGAGGCATCCTCCAGCAGCACAGGGCTCTGAAAGGAATCCAGGGCACCAGTGCAAACAAAAATGCTTTCTATCTGGGGGATAAGGAAGCATACTCTCTTGATGGTTTCCTTTTTGATTCACCAGCTTTTTCTGATAGGCTGACTGAGGAACTGGCTATGGAACAGCCATACAAAAGTGTGTTAATAGATTGTTACACAGACTGTTTCTTCATATGAAGGTCCCCATCCTTAATTTGGATGTCTTAGAGGAGGGAATGTCACATGCCTCCATGAATCTAGTCCTTCATTATGCATTGTGTGTAATACACAATAATACAAGAGCTCCAGATGTGCCTGAGATGTTCATGACCAAAACCTTTGTGTTGTGGTAGGTCACAAGGCCCCTCACCAAGACAATCATTGTTTTCCACAGGGATTCTTCAAGGTCAAGATACTTCTAAAACACATCTGCTCATTCTAATCTCTAGCCTATAGGTGATTTTGCTGAATTCCTACAGAGCGCAAGTAACATGTTTTTCATCTCCCTTACATGATTAAAAACAAAGCCACAAAGTCTCCCAACATCCCATATTTTTTGTTACATTACTTATATCTATGTAAATCATTACAGATTAACAGAATATGAGCAGACAGAAAGCATCTCTTCATAGTCTACTCCTCTGCTGGCAGACTGCACACAGCCACTACCAAGAAAGAATCGGTCATTATACTGACTATCTAGGAAGTTAATCTTACTAAGAATCTTACAGGAATCACAAACCTAAACTTTTCTAAATAAAAGACAATCAGTTGGCTGGACTTTCGCTCTTTAGAATAGCCATCTGTCATTAGTTTGTTCTATCAGGAAATTGAGGGCAGAGACAGGTACAAGAAATTATTATCTTTTTATTGTGTTTGTTTGTTTTTATTTAGATACCAAAATTTTATTTTATCATTTCTCCTTAAACTGAATATATTTTTATGTGTTTTAAATATGCATTTTGTAATTCAAAATGTATTAAGTCCATAAATTTAATAACAAAGCCCAAATCTACAACATCAACAAAGCAGGATATATCAGTAACTCTTACATTTCTATGGTCTGACATTAAAGTCTGTTCATGAAAAGGTTCTTTTTTTTTCTTTTTGATCATCACATCGAGTCAATTTAATAACACCATTTCTGTGTTTGTTGTGGGCCCCTATTCTCTTGTCGCTACTTCCTGCTTTGTGTTCTTTATTATTATTATTATTATTATTATTATTATTATTAAAAATTTCTGCCTCCTCCCTGCCTCTGCCTCCCATTTCCCTCTCCCTCCCCCACTTCCCTCCCCCCTCCCTCTCCAGCCTGAAGAGCAGTCAGGGTTCCCTGCCCTGTGGGAAGTCCAAGGTCCTCCCCCCTCCATCCAGGTCTAGTCTCCCACAAAGTCAGTAGGATCATGCAGTAGGATCAAAACCCAGTGCCCTTGTTCTTGGCTTCTCAGCAGCCCTTATTGTCTGCCATGTTCAGAGTCTGGTTTTATCCCATGCTTTTTTACACCCAGTCCAACTGGCCTTGGTGAGTTCCCAATAGCATCAAGAGAATTAGGGCCAGGCTGACTCACAGAGAATTCATTGCTTCTCTTTAATCATTAGCCTGAACTGTGATCTTAAACAGCTCCTAGGCATAACTCATAGACCTTAGCTATGTAACATATTTATCAATTAGAGGGTACACTGAGGAAGAAAGTCATCTTCATAATTATCCACAACTATAAATGCCCAGTAGAATGGGCTGTTTTCATGAGATAAATACATTACCTTACAGGCAGTGGGGGATCTCCCCACCCAATTCAACTCACAAGATATCAGAGAAGGATAACAACAGCAAACATGTAAAGGACAAGACAGAAACAAGAGATATTGCAGGGTTTGTGATCTTGTGAGGCAGGGAGGTTTGCCAAGAATTATCCATGGGAGGGGGTGCCTCCTGATGGGCTGACACCCTGCACTTCGGTGGCCACCTGCTGCTTCTCTGCCCTGGCCATTCAAACTTACAAATGTTCTGCCTTAGCTTGGCTTCTTTCTAGACAGCTTTCCTTAATTTAAATTATCCCACATTCCTTTTGCCTCTGGCCTTTTACCTTGGTTGATTTAGGTCAGAGTAAACCAAGTGCACTGAAATTCAAGGGAAAATAGATGGTTCAAGGAGATACTCTGTGTAATCAACTGACTATAATTAGATAAGGAGAATGCAGCTCAAGTCGTCAATGAATGGCTAAAGACTGTGAATGGATGAACCTGTTCCCAGTCACAGATTGCAAGCAGCTTTGCATTCTAGTGTAGATCTCTATTGGCCCGGAATAGGTCTGGTTTAAGTCTAGGTGATGAATTTAAAAGGAAAAGGCCAGAGACCTGGCCAGCTAATTCTGCTTGCTAAAGAAAGAGACATATATCACCGGTACTTACTATTAGTTTGTAAGAAAGGATCTCAATATTTATCTCAGACTAGCTTTAAGCTTCCTGGGTAGCTCTGAATGGACACTGACTATCTTCAATCACCTTCCTTCTATGTGTTACTGTTACAAGACTGTATCATGATTCCCAGTTGTCGATCTGTTTTCCCTGTTATTTGATTATTTAATTTAGATTGCCTTATTATAGGTATATATTTTAGAAGGTTTCTACTCTATTAGATACATACTATCCCACAAATGACCCTTAATTTTAGCTGTCTTTTTCCATATTCATGGGAGACACTCAAAATAAGGTATCCTGCCATGGACCCATGGGGAAATTATGCCTCTTTTTGTTTACAGTATCTACAGCACTATTATTTCTTACAGTTTGCAAAGTACTCAGTTGTGATTTGAACTCGGTAGTATTATAATTATGGATTAAAGACTGTTAAAATACTCCATTTTAAATATCCTAAAGTTAACTTGCAAGAAATCTGAACTAATTCCAAAGATATTAACACCTTACAATTAATTAATTATTTTGACTGAATTAAATTAAAGAAAAAAATGGCCAATTTTCCAAACACTTTACAATTTTACTATTGATAAAAAATATTTTTGTCAGGATATTTTGATAAATACCCTTATTCCAGTACTAGGGAGAAAGTGTGAGGTAGATCTGTGGAAGACTGAGGTCATATTGATGTGTTAACAAACTCCAGACCTTTAAGGTCTACATAGTAAGAACCACCAATCACCAATGAAGTATAGAAAACCAAATAAATAGTAAAGATTAGTAATGAAGTGGTCAAGATGGGTCAAGCCCTTTTCATATGTTGACAGCAAAACTAAAGCAACAATTTATAAGAAAAAAACTTAAAAATAAGTTTGGAAGTTGCTTCAAGCAGATTACAATATTCATATAATAAAATATTGCCTAAACTTCTACTAGCTTTTTGATAAGTATAAATTAAAGTTATAAATATCAATTATGAATAATGATAGTCTCACAGGAGTATTCATCATGAACAACCGGCTAGCTTTCCCCCGAAATAATTACATGGAAACTGTATTCTTTTAAACACCGCTTGGCCCATTATTTCCAGCCTCTTATTGGCTAGCTCTTACATATTGATCTAATCCATTTCTAATATTCTGTGTAGCACCACTGAAAGACCCTACAGACCCCCTCCTCAGAACCCACAGCTAGCAGGCTCCCTGGGAGAACATCCTGTTTGCTTGAAAGATTCTCAGGATCAGCAGCTAGCCTGCTCTCGTGAGAGGAAAACAGGATATCTATAAGATAGGACATCTACAAAGCAGGATGACTGCAAAGTAGGATATCTATAAGATAAGAACAGGATGTCTGCTGCCAGACATCCATACTGGGAGAGGAAAACCATTCATGCCCCCCGTCTCATTCCAATAACCACGCTTCTGCTTCTGTAAAACTTGCTTATGCTACCCTCTTTCCTATAAAAAGACCTCCTCCCAGTCTGCTGGACGCAAGTCCTCCGAAAGACTTTGTCGCCCGCAGGTACCTGTGTCTACCTAATAAACCTCTTGCAGTTTGCATCCGACCCGTGGTCTTGGCCTGGTCTTTGGGTCCGGGGATCTCCACCTGAGGGAAGGTCCCTACCGGGGTCTTTCACCACAAGCTGGCTTACCAGGAAAGATCTTAACCTGTGTCTGTCTGGAGTGGGAGAATCATGGCGACTCACTGACTCGGCTTCTTTCTCTCAGCATTCTGTTCTGTTTACTCCACCCACCTAAGGTTTGGCCTATCAAATGGGCCTAGGCAGTTTCTTTATTAACCAATGAAAACAACAGATTAGAAAGAAATCACTCCCACATCACAACTGATAGCTGAAAATATATTCTTATAGAACTGAGTACTCACTGAACATCAACATATTGAAAGACTGTGTATCCAGTAAAATGCTTTTTGAAGAACTTGTAGCTTTCCAATATTATATGTACATCTTGGATATTTGCGTGGCACAATGGTCTTTTACCCTATAGTGATTTGGCACTTGTACTGGTTTAATAAAATGCTGATTGGCCAGTAGCCTGGAAGGAAGTATAGGCAGGGTGACCAGAACAGGAGAATTCTGGAGAGAGGAAAAACTCAGTCTGTACTCTTTACTCAGACACAGAAGAAGCAAGATGTGAATGCCTCACTGATAAAAGTACCAAGCCATGTGGCTAACACAGACAAGCATTATATGTTAATGTAAGTTATAAGAGTTAAGAAAAAGCTGGAACTAATAGGCCAACCAGTTTATAATTAATATACGCCTCTGTGTGTTTCTTTGGGACTGAACGGCCGTGGACCAGTTGGAACAGAAGCCTCTGTTAACAATGTATGTAAGAGTTTGTCCATATATGTAAAAGCCTAAAACAGAAAGCAAAGAAAACCAAGTGATCAGAGAAATTGTGAGCAAGATTTTCTGTACATTCAATAATATTTTCTGTCTTTTTTAGGTAAGCATGAGATATATACAGGGATATCTTACATTCAAAATTACTTAGAAGAACCCTAGTTTTCCCCATAAGTAACCATTTACAGGGCTCCAATTTACTCAGATATTTTTCGTTTGAAAAAATATTAAATAGCGCATGCAAAAAAATTTAGAACAAACATCTTAACCATAGTTGTTTGAGGATTTGCCAGTTTGAACAAGCAGAAATAATCTTAATCAAGGGTATGAAGAATTTTGCTCAACTTGTAATTACATAAAAAATGAAATGAATCAATTTGCTGTAGCGCCTATTGCCAGTAATTACTATGTGAATATACTATATTCTAAGAAAAGAAGTATTAGGCATAACAGCAATTGACTATGCTTCCTTGAAATATACATACAAGTTTAGAGTAAGCAAATTTGTAAGGTTTTCTGAATTTCCAGTTTGTTAAGAGTCTTAATTCCAACAGCAGGGGGCGTTAAACATTTGCAAATGTATTAAAAACAGAATACCAGATTTAACCTCTTTGAGGACAACGAATTGAGTTTTTACCTGAAATTCTTGTGGCACCAATACAAAAATCTGAGCCATATAAACAAACACTTAAAAGATGACTGGAATGACATATTCTAATGAATCTAAACAGGAATAAAAAAGACTTATAATGACATAATTTTTGCAGTGCACTGTATGAATGAAACTTGAATTGTATTAATTACTGGATCCCAGTACAAATGCAAGCTTACTTTTAGCATTTATATCTAATACTTATAAATACCAGTCTTGCAGTATCCATCATTTTTCTGCTGAGAAACTTAATGGAGTACAATTTTATTAAATCAATAAAGGGTAAAGCACCTGAACTGAAGAATGTGTTCTTTGTTATCCACCATGTTGGAATAGACATAAATAGTTTGTCTTGGAGATCCTGCTCATGAACATTTCCTCTGTTTGGAAGAATGTGTTCTTTGTTATCCACCATGTTGGACTAGACATAAATAGTTTGTCTTGGAGATCCTGCTCATGAACATTTCCTCTGTTTGGTAATGTAGAAGCTAAGACTAGATATCGAAGTAACTACAATTTCCTGGAAATAGTTAAGAACAAACAAATGGGTTATCTGTATTTTTCCTCTTGCGTTGTCTTTTCCCAAAATAGTGAGTTACAGAATGTTGGGTGGAATGTACCACATTGTTGTTCCTGTGTTTACTTTGTGAGCCTTCAAAACAAGAGAAAGAAGAGTCAGAAAAGGGCCATTGGAAGCATCACTTTCAAGAAGAGAATAAATGACTTATTTATTGCAAGTGAAGAATTGAAACCAAGGTCACTGTTACCAAAGCAACCTTTAATAAAGATATTAAGACATACAGAGATTAAGAAGGGTGACCTCTACTTACACTTTACTCTGTGCTTCTCAGATATTTGTAAAACTGTTCTACAGCCTTCTAAACAACACAGAAATATACAGTAAACAACCAACATAAAAAAAAAACAAATGACAGCATCAAACAGAAACAAAACCCCACTGAAGATCAGATATTGAAAAGAGAAAACAGACTGACACCCTCTGACTGACAGATGTACTTACGCATCATTAACTTGTAAGAAAGAGAACTTGATAACGTTGTATTGCTGTTTCCCCTAAATATACACATTTGTTCTTGTAGAATTGGACACAGTTTAGTATAGAGGCTTATAGATGAAAAGCCTAAAAATATACACAGAGGACTACAATACAATTAGGAGAAGCTCACAGAAGATGTAGGGATTCAAATACATATGATGGTGCTCTTTAACATAGTGTCTAAAAAAGCTGGGTTATGGGAATAATTCAATGATGATAGAACAACATCAAAGCAAATACTGGTATCAATTATGTGCTGGAATCAAATATTCTGTGTTGGATGCCATGGCCCTCTATAAAGCTACTTGATTACGGGCCTTCTTATCCTCAGCATACATAGAAGGCAACCAAGATCTTCAAGTTCACTGAGCAGAATATATCCTGTGAATTTATAGCTATGTATTCAGTTTTATAATCTGATCTCACCTTTGGACCATAGGTGAAAAATACTTACATAATAAGTGGATCAACCAATTTCCTTTTTGTCAGTTCCCTCCATCTCTGCCTCAGAACGTGTAGATAAGCTTAATGAGTTAAATCAATGTTTTATACAATAGCAATATTATTATGTTAGCATGGTTGAAAATATCTCTGCCCATTGTGTAATCCTACTACATATCCTGCCTTGAGCCAGATAGTGCCATGTTGCACTAAATACTGTGAGCAAGACAGAAAAGTGTTCCTTTAGCAACTTGCAATTTAATCAAGGTGAAGTCACCTTAAGGCTGATCTTTTTTTAGAATAATGTAACAGAAAGACTGATCCAGTTTGGGGAATAAGAGAAAATGTAGTTTCATTTCACCACTCTCTATGAGTTCTGAATTTTCTTTTTTAAAGTTTTTTTTTTTTTTTTTTTTTTTTTTTGGTTTTTCGAGACAGGGTTTCTCTGTGGCTTTGGAGCTCCTGAATTTTCAAATCAGTAATTATTTTTTAGAGCATTGAAGTCCAGTTCCAGCAGGCAGCAGTGTGTTTCAAGTACTATATTTTGAAGGGAAATAAAAATCTCCATATGTGCACAGACGTGGGCATCTGGTGTACTTTGGATGCTTTAGCTGGTGAAAGTTAGTTATGAAGCAGAGCATAGGGGCAAAATGCTCTTGGGGCATATCAAATTTAGTTGATCCATTTTCCTCTTGAAGAAACTGATTAGGGAAAAAATAAAAAACACTTTTGGGAGAAGGGAAGATATTTAGGACTTATGTTTAGAGCAGTCTCCATACTTAATGTCTTTAATCAGGTGACTTTCTCACGTATGGGTGTTAACGTAGAGTTCCTGTTGCTGTGATAAACACCATGACTAAATCAACTTGGGAACAAAAGGATTCATTTCATCTTACACTTCCAGTTAAGAGTCCAACCTTGAGGGAAGACAGGGTAGGAAATTAAAAAGGCAGGAACCTGAAGGCAGAGCTGCAACAGAAGTCAAACCTGCTTCCTCACAGTTCCCTGGACTACTTGCTCAGAGGTGATGCTATACAAAGTATCACTGGGCCCTACAACATCAATAAAAGCAAAAAAAAAAAAAAAAACAAACAAACAAAAAAAAAAACAAAAACAACAACAACAAAAAAACAGGATTGCCAAAACAATCCTGTTTAATAAAGGAACTTTTTTTTTTTTTTTTGGTTTTTCGAGACAGGGTTTCTCTGTGGCTTTGGAGCCTGTCCTGGAACTAGCTCTGTAGACCAGGCTGGTCTCGAACTCACAGAGATCCGCCTGCCTCTGCCTCCCGAGTGCTGGGATTAAAGGCGTGCACCACCACGCCCGGCTAATAAAGGAACTTTTAGAGGCATCACAAGCTTTAACTTCAAACGACTACAGAGATACAGTACCAAAAATAGCCTGATATTGGCATAAGAACAGACAGGAGGTTCAATGGAATTGAGTCAAAGACCTGGATATCAATCAATCCACACACCTGATATTAGATAATGAAGAAAAAAAATGTAAAATGGAAAAAAAAAGAATATTCAACAAATTCAACAAAGTGAGGCATAACTGGTTATTAAGATGTAGAACAATGAAAATAGATCCATATCTATCACCATACACAAAACTCAAGTAGAAATGGATAAAAGACCTCAACATAAAACCAACCACACTGAACCTCATAGAAGAGAAAATGTTAAGTGCACTTGAACCTGCACAAATGTTACAGATGAAGTTTAATCCTAAAAAGGGCTTGGGAAAACATGCCACAAGGCGTATAATGAGCCCAACCTTGTGTCAAACATGTTTGTAGATCCAGCCCTCTCACGATTTTGTAAAAGTACAATGATGTATATCTTATTCACTATATAGACGACACATTAATTTCTCATGCTGGGATAACTTATTTGCAAGAGGTATTACAATTTCCTGTCCAACAATAAATGTTATGTGGGCATCAGATGTCCCCTGAAAAAAAAATCCATATGCAGCCACCTTTTTCTTATGTGAGGCATAATATCCACACAGATTTCCAAAATCAGATATTGTGCATTTATTTCCCAGATACACAGACCTGAATAATCACACAAAAGCTATATTAATTACAACACTGGTCAATGGGCCAAGCGTAATTCTAGCTAGTTCTTATATCTTAAATTAACCCATTTCTACTAATCTGTACCACCACAAGGCTGTAACCTACTGGTAAAGTTCCGGCATTTTTCTCCTTTGGCAGCAATAAGGCATTTCTTTGACTCCACCTTCTTTCTCCCTGCATTCAGTTTTGCTTTTCTTTTTTTTCTTTTTTTTTTAATTGAACAATGAAACAATAATATCTTATTTTACTTATGAAGAAAAAGTGTCCATAATTTTTAGAAAATGATTGGGAAGTATTATGTCATTTGCTATTGCATTATTATAAAGAAATGATGCTTATCAGATTAAGATAAAATTAAGAAGATGGACACAAACATTGGGCTATATTTCTTTAACAGTGTTACTTTCATTAGGAGTTTTACCTGGTAGAGAGATAAAGTTAAGATATAGACAACTCTTTTTTTTTTTTTTGGTTTCTTCCTCAATATCTTTTTTTAATTATTATTTTTTTTTTAAATTTCCACCTCCTCACCGCCTCCCATTTCCCTCCCCCTCCCCCTACTTCCCTCCCCCTCCTTCTTCAGTCCAAAGAGCAGTCAGGGTTTCCTACCCTATGGAAAGTCCAAGGTCCTCCCCCCTCCATCCAGGTCTAGGAAGGTGAGCATCCAAACTGGCTAGGCTTCCACGAAGCCAGAATATGAAGTAGGATCAAAACCCAGTGCCATTGTCCTTGGCTTCTCATCAGCCCTCATTGTCCATGTTCAGAGAGTCCTGTTTTATCCCATGCTTTTTCAGTCCCAGTCCAGCTGGCCTTGGCGAGCTCCCATTAGATCAGCCCAACTGTCACAATGGGTGGGTGCACACCTCGCAGTCCTGACTTCCTTGCTCATGTTCTCCCTCCTTCTGCTCCTCATTTGGACCTTGGGAACTCAGCCTGATGCTCCAATGTGGGTCTCTGTCTCTATCTCCATCCATCGCCCGAAGAAGGTTTATGGTTATATGCAAGATATTCATCAGTATGGCTATACGATCGGGCCATTTTAGGCTCCCTCTCCTCGGCTGCCCAAGGAACTAGCTGGGGACATCTCCCTGGATTCCCAGGGAACCCCTCTGCCAACCCTGAAATGACTCCCTTAATTAAGGTATATATTTCCCTGCTCCCATATCCACCCTTCCTTTATTCCAGCCATTCCATTCCCCCAAGCTCTCCCCATCCTCCCCTTCTCACTTTTATCTCCCCATCTCCCCTTTCCCCCATTCCACCCCACCCCCAAGTTCCCAATTTTTGCCTGGAAATCTTGTCTACTTTCAATATCCAGGTACCATATACCAAAGTTAAACCAAGACCAGGTGAACAATCTAAATAGCCCTGTCAGTCGCAAAGAATTGGAAGCTGTTATCAAAAACCTCCTTACCAAAAAAAGCCCATGACCAGATAGTTTCAGTACAGAATTCTTCCAGAACTTCCAAGAAGACCTAATACCTATACTCCTTAATGTATTTCATAATATAGAAACAGAAAAGTCATTGCCAAATTCCTTTTATGAAGCTACAGTTACCCTGATACCAAAACCACACAAAGACTCAACCAAGAAAAAGAATTACAGGCCAATCTCACACATGAACATCGACGCAAAAATTCTCAATAAAATACTTGCAAACCGAATCCAAGAACACATTAGAAAAATTATCCATTATAATCAAGTAGGCTTCATCCCAGAGATTCAAGGCTGGTTCAACATACGCAAATCTATCAATGTAATCCAACATATAAATAAACTGAAAGAAAAAAGCCATATGATCATTTCATTAGATGCCGAAAAAGTATTTGACAAAATTCAACACCCCTTTATGATAAAGGTCTTGGAGAAACTAGTCATACAAGCGTCATACCTAAATATAATAAAAACTATTTACAGCAAGCTGACAGCTAACATCAAATTAAATGGAGAGAAACTCAAAGCCATCCCACTAAAATCAGGAACATGACAAGGCTGTCCACTCTCTCCATACCTCTTCAATATGGTGCTTGAAGTACTAGCAATAGCAATAAGACAGCATAAGGGGATCAAGGGGATTCGAATTGGAAAGGAAGAAGTTAAACTTTCGTTATTTACAGATGATATGATGGTGTACATAAGTGACCCCAAAAACTCTACCAGTTTTGCTTTTCTTACATAGCTCTATTCTGCCCTACCATAGGCTAAAGCAACGTCTTCTTTAACTAGTTCTGATAAAACATATTCCTAGCATACAGAGGGCAATCCCACATCATCTCCCCTTTTTTGTCTAAATGAAAAGGAAGGTTATAACTTTAACATAGTAAAATTGCATATAACAAAAGAGGTATCAAGCAAGAATTATAGTTACTATATGTCTTTATGAGTCTAAAGTTTCATATCTTATATATATTTGATCATAGCAAACAACTTAGAAGGGTAAAGCTAGGTGGGAAATCCAAATATATATAGAAGGCAGAGTCAGGGGGAAGACATGTAGCTGCTGAAGAAGAATGACGCTGCCACTGGAACCTTTGTAGTAAGCCACAGCTTCATGGCAATACACAGATTAACATACATGGGTTAATTTTAGATGTAAGAGCTAAATAGAAATATGCCTGTGCCATTGTCCAAGCAGTTTCTTTATTAACCATAGCATATAGCAAAAATTCCCTCTTCAAATCTCATTTCTTTCCAGTCTTTCCAATTACAAATGGATTATTTAAAGACTATAAACGAAATCCAAAAGGTGTTTGAAAATATTGTGTTCACTCCTAAATAGAGATACCCATGCTGCATTCAAACCTTTATATGACATTCTCCATGGTGACCACCAATGTCAGGTCACCGTGAAAGTTAACACCAAAAGGAAAAAAATTCCATGACTCTTATTGAAGAGAAACCTAATTCTCAAAGGCTCTGTCCTGTAGATTACAATAAACCATGAAATCTTGTTACAGTTTCTACTGAGTACACACTCACTGTTTGTGGCAGTCAGGACCACTAGAATGGTTGCATTTACCTGTGCCTCATAAAAAATTGTTATTGCCTATACCTCTCTGGTTTCTTCCTTATTGGGCAAAGAAAGAACAGAACGTTGTAATTGAAATCAGGGTTAAGAAAGAAGATTAGAACTAAGAAATTATAGACAGTTAGGACAAGAAGTTAGACTAGAGTACAAGGAAAAGGGACCAATAAATAGACATATTGAGGAAAAATTGCCCATCAATAAATTGTTTTCCCTTAGTTATTTTTATTTGCTGGCAGTAGTGCCATAAGCTGGGTCTTGATGGTGTCTGAAGCTGGAAATCTGAAGGACCCTGCTTACTTGGCACTGAGTAGTCAGGAAACTAGCCAAGTAGATATACAAGCCTATCTAGGAAGAAGAGGCAGCACTTGTCTGAACAGTCCTAGTTTGAAGAGGCTTTGTCCTGGGAGATCCTTGAGTGGGGAGATCTTTCTAGCATTAATCTATAGTTGAGTCCTCATTGGAGAATGCTGCAGATTTCAGGGAGCCAGTTTCCCCTTAGAGTGGTGAGCAGAATTCCCCTAAACACCCTTCAGAGGAAATCTGAAAAGGTCCCTTTTGGAAGTTTCTCAGAGATACTTCTGAACTGACAATTCCTTATAGAATACTTACCAGTAGAACGTTACTGGTCTGAAGGAAGTAAATGTCTTGTTAAAATGAGTGCATTTTTTTTCAGTTTTCTTTAAGTTCTTTCTTTACAATCGTGCTTGGTATTCTTTGCTACTTATAACTAACCATTTAAAAAGTCCACCTGATAATTGTAAACAAAGGTCAAATAATAAACAAAATTATGTATTGTTCTAGTTTCTGCTAAAGACTTTATTTTAATTTTATATACTTGGGAGTCAGTTACCTTCCTTTATCTATTAAAAAGACAGGGCAAATTCTCCAAGTTACTCCTTTCCAAAAATAATTTCAAGCCTAAATTTAGCATCTATAATCATTGCCCTCTATAAAGCTATGGCTAGATATACTGTTTAGTCACAAGCTAGTATTTTATATTCCCTTTCAAATTTTTTAATGTAAAACTTAAAAAGTTCTCCTGATTTTGATGGAGACATTTCTTTAATTTCTAAATGTATATACAGTACTCTATACAAGAAAGGGACAACTATTGCCTTTAACCCAAATTAAATTTGGATTCCAAATTTCTATTTTGACTCAAATGAGACTCCTTGCTTCTTCTACAACACAAATTTCAATACAGACCACATATAATAATAACCTGATATATCTAACATCCTTGCCTCTTAATAAAGGTTCTTATGAGCTTTAACAGATCAATTTAGATTCACCAACATCACAGGTAAAAAATAAACTTAAATAAGTTTTATTTATCTATAGTTTGCTTTCTCACCTGCTTATTTTTGGGTGGGGGGAGAAAAACTTTCTCTCTTTGGCATAAAATGCCTTTCTCTCATCTCCCAAAACTGATCACATAAAAATTCCAAACATTCACCTAAGCGATAAAATTTCCTCTCTAATCTTTAACTTCATCTTCTTCCATTAACATATATTTTTTCACCAGATCTATAATCATTTATAGTGATACAGATTGTTCTTCCTCTGCCCATGGAAGCCCCCTTGTTGCAGCTCTGTGCCGCAGCCCCAAGCTCTCCCTCTAAAAGGTCCTATTTATTCTCCAAACACAGATTGCTTCAAAGCTCCCTGGGTGACTCATGGAGTCTGAGACAGCCTTGTCTTGTATTTCTGGTGTTCTAATTTTCAACATCTTCAGCTTTGCTCCGTATTCAACAAGAAACAGCCAAGAGGGAGAACCCTACACCTCATGTCACCTTTTTGAACTATATAACCCAAAGGACTGGACTGCCTTTAAAAAATGTTACATTGTTAATTGTATAGGTTTTACCCATGATCCTGTAATGTATATATTATCAGACAATCTTCTCACGTATTTCTAAAAATTGTTCTGCTACAAAAATCTGGCTGTGTTTATTTTTGGATAGTTTCTACTACCCTCTCATAGCTACAATGGTTTATTACTGACTTGAATACAAATTTAACTTGTCAGGTCTACTTCAACTGTAGACCTGGTCCTACAGGTGCATACCACTAACTAGGTAAACTCTATTTAGGAGTGCTTCATCAATATACAGTCAATTAATCAAAGACTAATAGATAAAACTAATAATCTAAACTAACACTCCTTTCTTTTAATAACTCAAACCTACAACTCTTAGACACACTTAACCATACCATGTCATATTATCATAGTTTTTATGGTATTCCTATGTCTTAGTGTACATAAGTGATATTATTATTATTTTTTTTTTTTCGAAACAGGGTTTCTCCGTAGCTTTTTGGTTTTTGTCCTGGAACTAGCTCTTCTAGACCAGGCTGGCCTCGAACTCACAGAGATCCGCCTGCCTCTGCCTCCCGAGTGCTGGGATTAAAGGCGTGCGCCACCACTGCCCGGCTCATAAGTGATATTTTAAAATCATGTACAAAACATTTATAAGACGGCCAAACCAGTTTTCAGCTTGCATCAATATAGATCATTGGCAATTTTTAAATTATTTTTTCTAGTTATCCTCAAACCTATACCCATAGTATTCATTGTCCAGAGAGATATGCACATGCCACATCTACTAAATAAAAGAAGGAAGACTGTGGTGAGTCAAAAAGAATTATACAGTAAATGTACAGCTGACAGATACATTAGACTAATCCACGGGAGTATGGACACTCCACATGGAAAACCCGTTTATTGCAGAGTTGTGGAAACATCTGTCTTTTGGATAAGTCATTGTCAATTCTGAAGAAACCTTGTGTGATCATGATATTTCCCCCTTCTATAATATTACAGCAATGTATAAAGCTGACTTTTCCTGGTGTGAAAATATTCACTAAGACAAACCTTTGTTCTCATAGCCAAAATATACATAAAATGTATTCCCTCCACCACTTTCTATATTGCCAGGACTCATTGATAAGAAAGCCATCCTAAGCAAGGAGGCATTCAATAGAGAAACAGTATGTCTCCTCTAACAGCAGATTCAGCAAAGTGAAATCTGCTGGTCTTCTCCTCTACCTTAACAAACTAATACTCTGTATTTACCCTTTACCTTGGTTTCAATTAACACAAAACCACAGCCCAGGAAATTAATTGTTTACAGGAAAAAAGACCTGTGTTGCTAACATCAACTTCAGAGAGAAAAATCCTCACTTGGACACCCTGCTGGAGTCAGGTAAAGAAAGTCTCCAAAGAGATTCCTTTTATCTCAACCAACTAGATGCTAATGCTAATCAAACAACTTGGCTTTATATATTTTGGTGATCAGACCTTTGTCTGTTGCAGGGTTGGTGAAGATCTTCTCCCAGTCAGTGGGTTGCCTTTTTGTCTTAGTGACAGTGTCCTTTGCTTTACAGAAGCTACTCAGTTTCAGGAGGTCCCATTTATTCAATGTTGCCCTTAATGTCTGTGCTGCTGGGGATAAACGTAGGAAGTGATCTCCTGTACCCATATGTTGTAGAGTACTTCCAACTTTTTCTTCTATAAGGTTCAGTGTGTTCAGACTAATATTGAGGTCTTTAATCCATTTGGACTTGAGTTTTGTGCATGGTGATAGATATGGATCTATTTTCATTCTTCTACACGTTGACAACCAGTTCTGCCAGCACCATTTGTTGAAGATGCTCTCTTTTTTCCATTGAATACTTTTAGCTCCTTTATCAAAAATTAGGTGTTCATAAGTTTGTGGGTTGAAATCAGGGTCTTCTACTCGGTTCCATTGATCAACTTCTCTGTTTTTATGCCAATACCAAGCTGTTTTCAATACTGAGGCTCTGTAATAGAGTTTGAGGTCAGGGATGGTAATGCCTCCAGACGATCCTTTATTATATAAGATTGTTTTGGCTATCCTGGGTTTTTTTGTTTCTCCATATAAAGTTGATTATTGTCCTCTCAAGATCTGTGAAGAATTTTGATGGGATTTTAATGGGGATTGCATTGAATCTATAAATTGCCCTTGGTAGAATTGCCATTTTTACTATGTTGATCCTCCCTATCCAAGAGCAAGGGAGATCCTTCCATTTTCTGGTATCCTCCTCAATTTCTTTCTTCATTGACTTAAAGTTCTTGTCAAATAGATCCTTCACTTCCTTGGTTAGGGTTACCCCAAGATATTTTATGTTATTTGTGGCTATCGTGAAGGGTGATGCTTCTCTGATTTCCATCTCTGCTTCCTTATCCTTTGTGTATAGGAGGGCAACTGATTTTTTGGAATTGATCTTGTATCCTGCAATGCTACTAAAGGTGTTTATCAGCTGAAGGAGTTCTTTGCTGGAGTTTTTGGGGTCGCTTATGTACACTATCATATCGTCTGCAAATAATGAAAGTTTAACTTCTTCCTTTCCGATTTGAATCCCTTTGATCCCCTTATGTTGTCTTATTGCTATTGCTAGAATTTCAAGCACTATATTAAAGAGGTATGGAGAGAGTGGACAACCTTGTCGTGTTCCTGATTTTAGTGGAATAGCTTTGAGTTTCTCTCCATTTAATTTGATGTTAGCTGACGGCTTGCTATAAATAGCTTTTATTATATTTAGGAACGACCCTTGTATTCCTAATCTCTCTAAGACCTTTATCATAAAGGGATGTTGAATTTTGTCAAATGCTTTTTCCGCATCTAATGAAATGATCATATGGTTTTTTTCTTTCAGATTATTTATATGATGGATTACATTGATAGATTTTCGTATGTTGAACCAGCCCTGCATCTCTGGGATGAAGCCTACTTGATCATAATGGATAATTTTTCTAATGTGTTCTTGGATTCGGTTTGCCAGTATTTTATTGAGTATTTTTGCGTCAATGTTCATGAGTGAGATTGGCCTGTAGTTCTCTTTCTTGGTTGTGTCTTTGTGTGGTTTTGGTATCAGAGTAACTTCAGCTTCATAAAAGGAATTTGGCAATGACTTCTCTGTTTCAATATTGTGAAATACATTAAGGAGTATAGGTATTAGGTCTTCTTGGAAGTTCTGGTAGAATTCTGCATTAAAGCCGTCTGGACCTGGGCTTTTTTTGGTGGGAAGGTTTTTTATAACAACTTCTAATTCTTCGCGACTAACAGGTCTATTTAGATTGTTCACCTGGTCCTGGTTTAACTTTGGTATATGGTACTTATCTAAAAAAGTGACCATTTCTTTTACATTTTCCAATTTTGTGGCATACAGGTTTTTGTAGTAAGATCTAATGATTCTCTGAATTTCGTCTGTGTCTGTGGTTATGTCTCCCTTTTCGTTTCTGATTTTGTTAATTTGCGTATTCTCTCTCCGCCGTTTGATTAGTTTGGATAGGGGTTTATCGATCTTATTGATTTTCTCCAAGAACCAGCTTTTTGTTTCATTGATTCTTTGGATTGTTTTCTGTGTTTCTATTTTGTTGATTTCAGCCCTCAATTTGATTATTTCCAGTCTTCTACTTCTCCTAGGTGAGTCTGTTTCTTTTCTTTCTAAAGCTTTAAGGTGGGCTATTAGGTCTCCAATGTGTGCTTTCTCCGTTTTCTTTATGTGGGCACTTAATGCAATGAACTTTCCTCTTAGCACTGCTTTCATAGTGTCCCATAGGTTTGAGTATGTTGAGTCTTCGTTTTCATTGAATTCAAGAAAGACTTTAATTTCTTTCTTTATTTCTTCCTTGATCCAGGTGTGGTTCAGTAGTTGACTGTCCAATTTCCATGAGTTCATAGGCTTTCTGGGGATAGCATTGTTGTTGAATTCTAACTTTAATCCATGGTGATCTGATAAGACACAGGTGGTTACCGATATTTTTTTGTAACTGTGTAAGTTTGCTTTGTTACCGAGTATGTGGTCTATTTTCGAGAAGGTTCCATGAGCTGCAGAGAAGAAGGTATATTCTTTCTTATTTGAGTGGAATGTTCTATAGATGTCTGTTAAGTCCATTTGATTCATTACCTCCCTTAATCCTCTTATTTCTCTGTTAGGTTTCTGTCTGATTGACCTGTCCATTGGTGAGAGAGGAGTGTTGAAATCTCCTACTATTAGTGTGTGTGGTTTGATGACTGCCTTGAGTTTTAGTAACGTTTCTTTTACATAAGTGGGTGCTTTTATATTAGGGGCATAGATATTCAGGATTGAGACTTCATCCTGGTGAATTGTTCCTGTTATGAGTAAAAAATGTCCATCTCCATCTCTTTTGAAACTAAACTTTAAAATGCTAATGAACCCAATAAAAAAATGGGGCACTGATCTGAACAGAGAATTCTCAACAGAAGAAATTCAAATGGCCAAAAGACACCTAAGGTCATGCTCAACCTCCTTAGCGATAAGGGAAATGCAAATTAAAACAACTTTGAGATACCATCTTACACCTGTCAGAATGGCTAAAATCAAGAACACCAATGATAGCCTTTGCTGGAGAGGTTGTGGAGAAAGAGGCACACTCATTCATTGCTGGTGGGAATGCAAACTTGTGCAACCACTTTGGAAATCAGTGTGGCGATTTCTCAGGAAATTTGGGATCAACCTACCCCAAGATCCAGTAATACCACTATTGGGAATATACCCAAGAGATGCCACATCAAATGACAAAAGTATCTGTTCAACTATGTTCATAGCAGCATTGTTTGTAATAGCCAAAACCTGGAAACAACCTAGATGCCCTTCAATGGAGGAATGGATGAAGAAAGTGTGGAATATATATATATTAGAGTACTACTCAGCAGTAAAAAACAATGACTTCTCGAATTTTGCATGCAAATGGATGGAAATAGAAAACACTATCCTGAGTGAGGTATCCCAGACCCAAAAAGAGGAACATGGGATGTACTCACTCATAATCGGTTTCTAGCCATAAATAAAAGACATTAAGCATATAATGTGTGATCCTATAGAAGTTAAATAAGAAAGTGAACCCAAAGAAAATCATATAGTCATCCGCATGGAGAGGGGGAAGTAGACAAGATTGCAGGGCAAAAACTGGGAACTTGCGGGTGAGGTGGCATGGGGCAAAGGGGAAATGGGATGAGAAATATGAGAAGGGGAGGATGGGAGGAGCTCGGGGGATTGGGATGGTTGGGATATAGGAAGGATGGATACGGGAGCAGCGAAGTATATATCCTATCTAAGGGAGCCATCTTAGGGTTGGCAAGAGACTTGACTCTAGAGGGGTTCGCAGGTGTCCAGGAATATGTCCCCAGCTGGTACCTTGGGCAACTAAGGAGAGGGAACCTGAAATGACCCTATCCTATACTGATGAATATCTTGCATATCACCTTAGAACCTTCATCTGGCGATGGATCGAGGTAGAGACAGATTCTTAATTTGGAGCAACGGTCTGAGCTCTTAAGGTCCAAATGAGGAGCAGAAGGAGGGAGAACAAGAGCAAAAAATCAGGACCACGAGGGATGCACCCACCCACTGTGACAGTGGAACTGATTTATTAGGAGCCCACCAAGGCCAGCTGGTCTGGGACTGAATAAGCATGGGTTGATTCCGGACTCTCTGAGCATGGCGGTCAATGAAGACTGATGAGAAGCCAAGGACAATGGCACTAGGTTTCAATCCTAATACATGAACTGGCTTTGTGGGAGCTTAGCCTGTTTAGAAGCTCACCTTCCTGGAAGTAGATAGAAGACCTTCGTCTTCCCGCAGGGCAGAGAATTTGGACTGCTCTTCAGTATCGAGAGGGAGGGGGAATGGTGTGGGGGGAGGAGAAGAGGAGTGGGGATAGGGGGAGGGGAATGGGGGGAGGGGGCAATATTTGGGAGGAGGGGAGGGAAATGGGAAACGGGGAGCAGGTGGAAATTTTTAATTAAAAAAGAATAAAAAATAAATAAAAGGAAAAAAAAAAAGAAATAAAAAAAAAAGTTTAAGGAAAAAAAAAAAAAAAAAAAAACAACTTGGCTTTCCTCCCAAGCCCCTGTGTTGCTATGACTACCTAGGCTGTGTTCCCAGCCACCAGGGAGCTCCACAGTCATACCCCCTCTGAGAAATAAGGTGCCCCCTTGCCAGATCCACCCGTTTTTGGTGATTCTGTGAAATGCATGATTGATACTATTGTTACAGCCTGTGAAATTGCTAACTTGTCTGTATGCCTATATAAACTGAAAGCTTTGTGGTGAGCAGTCCTTCTTTCTTCTTCACTAAAGGAAAAAAGAAACATAAAGGAGAAATGCGCTTGAGTCAGTCAGTTTGTACTACCCCTCAGATCCCTTTCTCTAACCAGTTTTCACATTTATAGCACATCTTTCTCACCCTGATAGGTTGAATGGGCTTAAACCCAAAATAAACCTGGATAACTGCTCATGGATGCAGCTTCTCTGTCAAATCTAAGAGACATTATCTCACAACAGGCTTTTTGGTCCTCTGGTTTTTAGTCTCTTTCAGGCCACTCTACCATGATTTTCTCTGAGACTTAGGTGTAGTGGCTTAGCACTAGATGAATCAACTTTATTTCCTTCATTACTTATTATCCTCACTTGAAACAGTTGTAGTTCCCAAATAGTCTCTTTGCAAAAAGAAACGTCTGTGATTAGGAACAAGAGTTCTACTGGTTTGTGGACGCAACACAAGTGGAAATTATATTTACTTAGGAAGTGGAAGCAGTAAGATCTCTAGGGGTTTATCATCTCTAGCCAGTGATAGTTGTCAGAGTTTACAATGGCAAGCATGAATACCCTCCCACTGATGTTATGTTCAATTAGATTGTTATGTTCAATATATCATTAGCATATTGTTAAGGTTATCTTGACAGACCATTCATTGTGATTTGTAGGCATTATAGCTGAACTGCATTATTGATTTTTCCCCCCTCTTGGCTGTTTGTTTAGCAACTTCCAATATTATCAGTGAGAAGAATCAGAAAGGAGGCTTCCCAGATAATTTCAACTGGATTGCTGCAAGTCCTGTGTATAATACGTACATTATCTTCTGCAAGCAAGCCTTATTTTCATTAGTTAGAGGTAATCAAAGGAAATAGCAATGACCTATTTGCTTTTGATGTCTCTTGAACTCACATGACCAACAACTTAAAGAGAGGCTTTCTATTCCTGGTACTAAGTGTTTTGGTAGATAGACTCTTGCTCTTTGCATGGTTCACTTTGTAAGCCTACATAATCACTAACTACTGTTTAGTTATTTGCTTTTATACTCACATGTAAGCATAGTTCTCATTCCTCATCAAAGAAACTCCTCTTTATAAGAGATGGAAATTGATACAGAGAACCACAGTAGATCAAATTGCAGACTTGTGGCACTGAGTCCCGACTGATAAATCTATAAACAACTCCTGCACAAAAGGGACAGATATAACTGTGGAAGAGAAAGTGGAGTGATTCTAAGAGTCAATGGGTCAGGGGGAGTTGTAAGAAATTGTGTGCCCTAGTGATGTAAGAAGCTACACCCATAAAGTCACAACAGAAGAGGACTGCATAAACAAAAGCTGTCAAAGGATGACATCAACACATATACTAACATGAATGGGAGAAAGTTTTAAGGCCTTAACCATATATAAAAACTACAGCCAGCAGATGGGAGTGGGTTAGCCATACATAAAAACTACAGCCAGCAGATGGGAGTGGGTGCAGAAGAAATATTATGCAGAGAGAGATTCTTTTTTTTAATTTTTATTTATTTATTTATTTTATTCTTTTTTTAATTAAAATTTCCACCTGCTCCCCATTTCCCATTTCCCTCCCCTCCTCCCAAATATTGCCCCCTCCCCCCACTCCCCTCCCCCTATCCCCACTCCTCTTCTCCTCTCCCACACCATTCCCCCTCCCTCTCGATACTGAAGAGCAGTCCAAATTCCTGCAGAGAGAGATTCTAAATTGAAAGTCTCACTGGTGACTCTTGGAAGTCACCAAACTCGGTGGAAGAAGGAAGGAAAGATTGTAGGAGTCAGAAAAGACGTAGGACACCAGCAGAATATGGCCCATTGAATAATTAAGCATGGCTCATACAGACTCACAGAGACTGAAGAAGCAAGCATGGGGCCTGTAAGGGTCTGTGCAAGGTCCTCTGAAAATATGATATTAATTGTTAGCTTGGTATTTTTGTGGTATTCTTAACAGTGGGAGCTGGTGTGTCTCTCACTTGTTTTGTCTTTTCTTGGAACTTATTTCTCCCTATTGGGTTGCCTTGTCCAGCCTTGATACGAGGCTCTTGTCTTGTCTTATTGTGCATTGTTTTGCCCTGCTTAGCTGTCCTCTTATGCAGGCATGGTCTTTTCTAAAGAGTCAGGGAAGTGGAATTGACTCTGGCCAAGTGGCAAGGTTAGGGGCATCTGGGAGGGGTGGAGGGAGGGGAAACTGTGGTCAGGATGTATTGCATAAGAGAAGAATCTACTTTCAATTAAAACAAGCAAACAAAAGAAAAAGAAAAACTACAGTCATCTAAGAAATAGTGAGAAAAAAATCTTATCAGGCAAGGGTAATCCCTTGCAAATGGTCATTCCTGAGAACATATAAATACCAATAATATTATGTAGACTCTGAAGGCTGTAGCTGTAGTTACATATTTAGGACTTGTGTGTGTCAAGTATGTGTGTATTTAACAATTCATGAAATAGATCATGAATTTGAAAGAGAGCAAGAATATGTATATGTGTGGGTAATTATGCCATGATCTCTTACATATTTGGTTGTGAGGCTAGCCTTTAGTGGCTGAGCCATTTCTCCAGCACTATAATCTCAAAACTAAAATAAAATCTCAAAAGCGATTTTATTGTAGATATCGTTTACCTCCTAGGTTTAGCTTATTTGTAGACTTTTGGGGATATTTTAAATTTGATTGTTTCTCTTAGTGTTTGTGCTACTGGTGTTATATTTAGGAAGGGGTCCCCCGTGCCAGTGCATTCATGCCTACTTCATACTTTCTCTTCTTTGAGATTCAGTGTTCCTGGATTTATGTTGATGTCTTTGGTTCACTTGTACTTGTATACAGTGAATAAAAAAAATCCCTGTATCTTAGTGGATCACAATGGCTTAAAGTTAGAATTCAACAACACAAATTATAGAAAGTCTACAAGCACATGGAAACTAAATAAGGCTTAACAGAGTCACCACTGGGTCAAGGAATAAGTATAGAAATTAAAGACTTCCTAGAATTCAATGAAAATGACTACACATATATCCAAATTTATGCGACATTTATGTATATGTGTTTAGAATGGTAAGGGTTTTATGGTTGTTCCCTTCATTAGAATGAAATGTCCTTCTTTATCTTGTCTGGTTTGTTTTATTTTAAATTCTATTTTAAAAAAATAAAAGTATATTTTAAACAATTCTTTGGCATATGTATACTTTGACCATTGACTCAAACTAAAAACAAAATTGCATACTGGTAGGATAGATGTTCCCTTCTCTTTTTACACAAGGGAAAAATCCTCGACTGAATATTTGATACTGAATGACAGAATGTCTTCATTGCTTTATTTTTTTTTTGAGTTGTTATTTTAGTTTTAAAATTGTTAATGCTAAGAAAAACATTCTGCACAAATGTCTACTAAAATTGGATATTTAGATCCATTATAGACTCTATAATTAATCCTTGAAGAAAATCTATTTATAATATCTTTTTATGAAAAACATGCATCAATTAATTTTTTTAAAAATTAATTTTATGTGCATGTGTGCTTTCCTTGGACATATGTTTGTTCCTGGTGCCTGGTGTCTGTTGAGCCAGAAAATACTAGGCATTTGAACCAGAATTTCTGGAGGTTATGAGTCATTGTGCAGGTTGGAAATTAACCCTCAGTCCTCTGGAATTACAGCCCGTTCTCCTAACCATGAAGCCACATCTATAACCCTCTAAATATCAATTTTTAAAATCCAATTATTCTAAGTATTCAAATGAAAATTCAAATAGTCTAACACTATACATCCCAGGGATATGTTAATTTGAAGTTTGAGGAATAAGCATATGAAAATATTAGTTTTCTTCCCCATAATTAAACCACAGATTTTCTATGTGTGATAAATGCTATAATACCAGTCTATGCTCACTTACTGGGCATGTACACAATAATTTCTAATTGGAGCTGAGAAGTATTCAGGCAGTGTTTGTTGGTGCTGTGTGATTTGATGGCATTAACAATGCATTATGCAAATTTGTGTTTATAAGCAAAGCTGTATTATAGTTCTATAATATAATGTGGGTGAATACTGATAGAGTACACTTTGTGTCTGAATTTGAACTTATTTTTGACAAGTTATATGTTAAAATCCATTTGTAATTTATGACTGTCTTCTTTATTTAGTGATTCTGTAAATTTTCTATGGATAGAGCAAACGTAAAAATATCATATATTGTCTCAGTTTTTTTTCTCACTCTGAAAAACCAGAACTTATAATTTTTATATCTAACTCAAAATCTATTATAAGCTCAAATGTCATAATCTATGTCAACTTTAATCACTACTCAACTTGTTTCAATCATGGAGGGAATATTACTAATTGGGACTTTCATGAGAATTTGTAGGAAGTTTCTGTCCTATCTGGTCCCACAGCTGTTCAGTCCAAAAGAAACACAAAGCCTTATATTAATTATAAACTATTTGGTCTATTACCTCAAACTTATTATTAAATAGCTCTTACAACTTAAATTAACCCAGAATTCTTGTCTATGTTTAGTCACGTGGCTTGATATCTTTTCTAAGTTAGGCTTTCTCAACTTGCTTCCTCTGTATCTGGTTAGTGACTGACTCTTTGCCTTTCCTCTTCTCAGAATTCTCCTACTATGGTTCATCTGCCTATACTCTGTGCTGCTCTGACTACTGATCAATCAGCATTTATTAAATCAATATGAGTAGCAAATCTTTATAGTATACAAGGGTATTATCCCACAGCATATTGTACAAGAGCATTATTCCACAGAATTTCCTCTTTTTTTTCTCTTCAGAACAAGTATTCTGAATCTAATCTCCTTTGTTAAGCTTTTTATTCCCCCTGGCTATTATTCATAACAACTGGCAACCAACACTCTAAGCAAAGACAACCATCTTTAATCCATTTTTTTTTGGTAATGTGGGCATAGTTTTCTTTGGCTACTATTTCCTGCTGATAGGGCATGGTGATAATCTTATAGGACCCAAAGAAAATTTATGATTATTGTCAAGTCCTGGGAAGTTGGTTGACTCAATCTGTAACCTTGAAGCTGTTTTGGATGTAGAATCTGAAGGAAACTGCAAAGGAGGTGCTCTGAAATATAGGATCATCTAGGCCATCTGCTCCCTTTGGAGATTTTCCATGTTGTCTTCCTTGATCAATCCTGATTTTTCTTAACCCAGAATGAATCCACAGCCTTTTTTTTCCTGTGGAAATAAAAACAAAATCTCTTCTTCAAAGCAACATATCTTTTGACTTACATTTTGAAGCCAAAGCATTTTCAAAATATATATGTTGGATTAATTCAGCAGCATTTATAATCAAATGTCTTTTAGCAGGTGTTGCTTCTTCCTCAGCAGTCAAACAATTCAAAGACAACACAATAATATATAGTATACAGATTTTTTGTGTATTTTCCATCTTTATATGGCTTTTTTACTACTCTATTTCTTTTTCAAAGACATTCTTTATCCTTTTACTTTTTTTCCAAAGTCAACACATGTTTTTAAACATACTACAAACTATTTAGAGGTATTTTTCTTGTTCTGAATCTGTCTTTACTGTCTATATCCATCTTTTTCTGACTGCATAAATCTTTAATCTGTCAACTGTCATGGCTAGGATTATAGTGGTGTCTCTGGTGGCTGACTCCACTCATTTCTTGGCATCTTGAGAGTGTAGCATCATAGCAGATATATTGGCAGAAGTCATGTTTATTGCCACAACTCTACAGAATTTCTAGATCCATGCCACCACCAAGAACCATGTTCCTGGATGTTCATAAACACCATTGAAGTTTTTGGTGGCAGGGACTCTTAAGAGAATTGCAATGTTTTTGCCATTAATGCTGAGTTAGGAAGCCTCTCTTAAAGAAGCCACGCTTCTGTTTGCCACTATCAAACAGAGCCCACCTAAGAAAATATTGCTACCAAGAAGCCATGCTTAGCTCTGTTCTTCTGTGTCTAGGATCCATTCCCAAGGTCTTTCAGGTTTTCTGTAGATGTAGTTGCCAAATGTTGGGAACCATTAGTAGATAGAAATTTCTGTCCTGCTTGGTCCTGCAACCATTCAGTCCCAAAGAAGCGCATAGGCTTATAATAATTATAAGCTGTTTGACCTATTAGCTCAGGCTTATTATTAACTAGGTCTTACAACTTAAATTAACCAATAATTCTTATCTATGTTTAGGTATATGGCATGGCACCTTTTCTCAGTAAGGCATTCTCATATTGCTTCTCTGCCTTTCTTTCACAAAATTCTCATACTCTGGTTTCTATGCCTATACTTTGTGCCTGTCTACTGGACAATTAGCAATTATTAAGCCAGCATTAGTGATAAATCTTTACAATGTATTATCCCGCAACAAGAATTTTCAACTTTGTTATTCACTGTGAGTAACTGTTGTTTTATGCATTACCCATTTCATATTAAAAAGTATTCTGTGTTGGAGGAAGAGGCCACTTGTTGTTCCCAGCTGCTCAGCCCCAAAATAGTCACACAGAAACTATATTATTTAAATCAATCCTTGGCCCATTAGCACTAACTTCTTATAGTCTAACTCTTATATCATAATTTAACCCATTTCTATTACTTAACATGTATCACCATGTGGCTGTGGCTTATCTGCAAAGTTTCAGCATTTCTGTCTTCAGCAGCATCTCCATGGCCTCTCTCTGACTCTGCCTTCTTTCTTCCAGCATTCAGTTTAACTTCCCCTCCTACCTCTATTCCCTGCACAGGCCCATGACACTTTCTTTAATAACTAATGATATTTACAACATACAGAGGGGAATCTCATATCACCTTCCATTTTTTGTTTAAATAAGGAAGGTTTTAACTCTGACGTAGAAAAAATACATATAAAGCAAGTATTAAGCAAGAATTGCACTTACAATATTTATATCTACTTTATCTTTTATCATAACTAAGGAAAACTATAACTATCAATTCTTAAATGCCATCAAAGACTCCAGAAGGATATAATATTACCTAACTAAACAATAAGTTCATCCATCTGCTGCATACAATAAACATTGTTTAACATCAAGAATAGATATCACCTTAGAGTAAATGGATAGAAAAAGATATTCCAAGCAAATGGACTTAGCAGTTTGACATTGCCATTTAAATATCTGAGAAAAGAGAACTCAAAACAAAAGTAATCAGAAGAGATAGTGAAGGGCTTGATACTCATCAAAGGAAAAATCTACCATGATAAGATTAATTTTCACATCTATGCCCCAAACACAGGGGCACCCTACTTTGTAAAAGAAATCATACTACTGCTTAAGACATATATTGCCTTCACACATGAATACTGGGAGACTTAAGACATCACACTTGCCAATAGACAGGTCATCCAGTTAAAAATGAAAGAGAGAAATGCTGGTGCTAACTGATATTATAAACCAAATATATTTAATAACTACTTACATAACAGTTCACCCCCCAAAAAAAAAGAATACACCTTCTTCTCTACAACTCATGGAACATACTCAGACACAAACCAACTCTTAACAGATGCAATAAAATTGAAATAACACTCTGCACCCTATTTAAACTGTATATTAGTGCCAACAGAAATAGCATAAAGTTTACAAACTCAGTGGAAACTGAACTACTTGACACTAAATGAAAAGTAGTGGAAGAAAAAAATTAAAGACTTTCTAGAATTGTATGAAAATTAGTACATAACACACCAAAACTTATTAGATACAAAGGCAGTTCTAAGGAATTGCATAGCATAAAGTACTTAGTTTAAAAAAATAATGGAGATATGTCATACTAGTAACTTAAACAGGTCACCTGGCATACGTATAAGTTCCTGAAGAAAAAGAAGATATCACACTCAAGGGGAGTAAATGGCAAGAGATAATCAATCTCAGGACTGAAATCAATAAAATAGAAACAAAATTAAAATACAATGAATCAATGAAAGATAGAGTCAGGGCTTTGAGAAAATCAATAAGGGATCAACAAACCCATTTCCAAATTAACAGGTTGAAAGACAATATTCAAATTAATGAAATTAGAAAGGAAAGGGGATCATAATAACAGACACTGAGAAAATCTAGAGAGTCATAAGTACATACTTAAAAAAAACTTGGTGCCTTCCAACAAATTAAAAACCCTAGAAGAATTGGATCCTTTTCTTGATATATACTAATTGCCAAAGTCAATTCAGGATCAGATAAACAATTTAAAAAGACATGTATGCCCTAGTACAAAAAAGAAGAAAAGAAACAAGAAAAAAGAAATCTTCAAAAGTGCCCCGCTACCCAAATAAAAACTCAGGTCCACAAGGTACTAGCTTAGAATTCTATCAGATTTTGGTGAAAAGTTCATGTCAACACTCCAAATTATTTCAGAAAAAGAAACAGAAGGAACAATATCCAAATCTTTTTGTGAGGTTAGAGTTACCCTGATACGCAAACTATATAAAACTCAAAAAAAAAAAAGAAAAGAAAGAGATTTTCCCTTATGAATGTAATCCAAAATTTCTCAGTAAAATATTCACAAATGAATCCAAGATTACATCAAAAAGATTAGCTAAACCTTGCCCAAGTAGGATGAATCCCAGACATATAGGGATGGTTCAACACACGTTTGAGTTTGAATTCCATTTCCTAAGGTATTATGATAGTGACAACTTTTTGTTTTCTGGTCCTAGTTTTTGGGGTGGTCTTGTTAGTTTCTGTCTTTAAAGGTAAGATGTTTTCTTGCAGACACACAGCAGATACACACACACACACACACACACACACACAAGTTGGATTTTTTTTTTTATTAATTTGCTCAGTTAGCTTTTCTTTTTGGTTGAGGAATTAAGACCATTAGTATTTAATGCCCACCTTAAAAAGCTGTTTTCGTTTCTTTCTTTTTGTTTTTGTTCATGTTCATAATTGTCTTTCAGTAATTTTATTTTTACTCATTTTGCTTTCCATTCCTCTCTTCAGGCCGATGTATTGCTTTCAATACTCTCCAAAGTTCTGGTTTGGTGGATGTGGATTCTCTTAGCCTATTTATATCATGAAAAAAAATTTTATCACCCCTTCAAGTACACCAGATAGTTTTGCTTTGTAAAGTAGCTTTGTGGGGGATTTGAAGAGCTTTAGAACTTTGACTTTATTGCTTTCGAGTATTTTTGCCTTTAGTCTCCAATGAGAAGTCAGCTCTCTGATGCATTTGCCTGTACAGGACCTCTGTTTTGTTCTTGTAGCTTTTAGTAGGACCTGCTTGTTCTGTCTCAGATAAAATATTTTCATGGGAATTTTTTTCTATTCCTATTTTCTGTTCTGTGTGTTTTTTGTATCTGTATAGGTGTAGTTTTTCTTAAGTGGGATTTTTCTTCCATAATCCTTCTGAGGATCTGTTCTGTGCTACTGTCATAGGATTCTCCTTCATCAATGCCTTCATTTTGTAGATTTGCCTCTTTTGTGGTTTTCTAAAGTTTCTGCATATTTCTTTTCAGTATTTTTAAAAATATTTATATTCATTCACTGAATAATCTATTTATTTTTTATCACCAAATATGAATATTCTCTTCAACTTGTTCCTGTGTGTTAAGGTTTTCCTCTGAGTGTACTACTAGGGTTATTAAGTTTTTTCAATTCTATTTTCATTTCAACTAGAATTTCCTTCAACAATTCTTTTTATTGAATTCAGTTCTCAAAACCTGAATATTTTTCCTCATTTAATTCAGCCATATATTTGTGTTCTCTTGCACTTCAATTAGAAAATTTTTGCTATTCTTTTTAACTCACTGAGGTATTCATTGATGTCTTTAAATTCTTTTTCTATGAATTTCTTGATCACAATTTATTTGTTTTTGTATTTTTTAGAAAATTACCTAGGTAATTTACATTTAAGGAGATTTAGATAGGTTTAGTGGATTTGTAAAGTTGAGATATTGTTATGGTGTTTCATATTGTATGTGATTTTACTACGTTATGTTTTTGCTATTGCTCAAGTTTTGCTAATTTCACATAACCAGAAAGACTTAGTAAGTCAATCCTTCACATACTTCATGCTTATTTTTGAATAGACACAGGGTTGGGGAAATTTCAATTCTGTAAGAAAAAGCTTTGTTTGTTTAACCTACTTTGGATTCCCCCTGTGATCTGTGACACATTATAGGTTAGCCAAACAAGCTGTTTCTTATAGAATTACTTTTCATCATGGTCTTTATCACAGCAATTAAAACAAACTAAAACACACATATACCTTTCCTACCCGCCTAGTTAAAGCCATCCAGGAGTCACATTCAACCATTCTTTGTTAACAATAAATACCCACTTGGTAATATCCAAAGAATTCCACATCCCTACAGTCTCAGAACTAGAGATGTCAAAATCTTGAGTTCAAAGCACTCTTTGCTACTTAAAGAATTTAGGATCATCCTAGGATATCAAAACAAATATGTTCCCCTTGCAGTGAACGTGGTGTGTGTGTGTGTGTGTGTGTGTGTGTATGAGTGTGATGAATTTTGAAGGCAATCAGTTTCACCTCTGATCAAATATTTCAATCTAAAAGCATTAGATGAAATGCAAACTTTTCTGTTGAGTTTTCCATTCAGAACATTCATATAGTAATTTATTCATTCTGACATTCCTAACGTGGCTTCTCTTCTTTGCTATCCTTCCAGGAACAACCCTTTGAAATATAACCCCCATGGGATCATCCTCCCAAATTTAAAGAAACCCAGAAAATTTATGCAGTTTTCCTACAGTTTTAATAAAAAGTTTTGGTAAAAAAAAAAAAAAGCTTAAATGCTGTAAATTAACTTACAGAATATGTGAGTTAAGTTCAGTACAAGTTTTCCACGATTAAATACAAACTACAAGGAGGCTAAAATAACTTTCAGAGGCTCAAAGGAGGAATGCATTTCCTTGTTCCTTTGAATTTGGAGGTACATTAATGTTCTACCAGCTGTCAGACTAGGGTCTTCACTTCTTTGCTATTTGTCAGATAAGAGGAACTTCCTGCATCTCAAGAAGACTATGTTCATTAGTGTATCACTTCCTTTCTTCATATTCAAGATGAGCATTGATATATTCGGTCCCTCTGAAAATGTGATTCTCTCTCCTCTATTATTTCATATTTTTTGAGCACTTAGAACAATTTTCGTTCATGTTGTTAAAGAGAACTCATCAAAATTATTTCAGGCAATTTGTCAATCTCAAATTCTGAAGCCTTAATGATATCTAAAAGTCTGACAACCATGAAAGCTAGTATATCCAGACTCTGAAGTTACCTCATTACAGTATTGAAGAGCCAGTACTGTGTACAGTAGAGAACATTAGTAATTCTTTTTTTATCTCCAGTGGAATTATAGTTCTGAGTCAGAAAAAAAACTATGATTTTAGTTCGAAGTTACTGCTTTCATACTATGATATCATTGATAACTTATTTTTCACTGACATTCAACCCTTTTAGAAACTCAAAAAAGAATTGTTCAGCCTTTTCAAGACATTAAATAATTTTTTGGAAAATAGTCTAAGAATATTATTTCAAATAAAATTATCATTTCATTTCTTATATAAGTAATCCTAGCTTTAGTGTTAGTGACATAGCTTAGCAATTAAAAATTAGAACTTATTCAAGAGGATCAGACTTCTGTTTCCAACACCAACATCTGACCTTTCACTTACATCTTTAGAACCTGGGGATCAAATGCTCTCTTCTGGTCTTGGACACTATGCTCACATGCACATACCAAGATATAGACCCACACATCCAGAAAAATAAAAATAGACATCTAAAGAGTATAATTTACATATATTTGTTGCCTAGAGTAGTGATTTGAGGGAGAGTAGTACTGAAAAGTGGATGATTTCACAGTGTTAGAATAGGATATCCCCGAATTCTGAATCTCTGTCACTTAGATATATTAGAAAATTCCAACATATAAAGTGATTTTTGCTTTATATCTGAGAAGCAAATTGGTTGGCTCTACAAAAGAAATGGTACATATTGTTTTTCCTGATGAGCTATGTGGTGATAGAGCCTTGTGACTATGATAGTTTGAGAGAGAGAGAGAGAGAGAGAGAGAGAGAGAGAGAGATAGAGAGAGAGAGATAGCATATTAAGACTTTTAAGTGAAAAAGCACCCAAGAGAAATATAACCTCATACCAGACACAGAAATATTGGCATTGAAGGGCAATAAAACACCCAAAAGGAGTGGTGTCAGGAATTAGGCAACATATATAGCACGGTGGTTGAGGCTTGAAGTCCTGCCTTTAAATCTGTTCAGAAAACTTAAGAAACAAACTGTCCATTTTCATTTTTTTCTGACAAGATTATTTTAAAATTTATTTGAAAAATACATTTAGTTATTCTTTCAGAGTTTCAAAAAAGGTGCCTTGATCATATGCATACTCAGTCCATTACCTCTTCCCTACCAATACAACTTGCAATCTTTCTTTTTTCTTTAAAAACTACTGAAAGCCCATTTGTTCTGCCAAAATATTATAGATGCATTGTTAGGTGCATGATCAACTTACTAGATAATACTACCCCACCTAACAATTGCCAATAGCTCAAACTAGGAATGGGGTTACATGCTCAACTCTAATCTCCACACTGCGTTTTGTTTGGGCTTTGGGCTGTATAGGTTATATGCATGTTCCAACTACTGTGAGTTGCACTGAGGAGAGTGTTTACTTGCTTTTCCCTTTAATGCATGTGTATTCTAACTATCCTTGCAGAAACTGTCAGTTCTTTCTAAGGGGCAAGTTTAATGGGGGCTACTTGATATGGGGAGGCAGTGGCAGCTATGAAGTATATGTTCTAACACTTTTTACAGGAGATGGCTATTGTGACATATTACTAAGTCCTCTTTGAAAAAAACTTTATATCTATGGTTACTGGGAGTGTGCATTAAAATGCTCTCAGATCCCAACCCTCTATGAGGACAAGCAACATCTAAGGGTAAATTTGAATTTGGGTTGTAATGACAGGAAGTACCAACTACTGAACAAACTCAAGAATTATTCATTGATAGGAACACACCCTTCACACACAGGTACATAGATTTTTATACCATGTCAAGATTCAAGGAGGGCATATGCTTATGTCATCAGGAATCCACAATAATATTTGTGCAATGACTGGAGAAGAGTCAGGCCATTTTACTATTATTTTCTGTAACTGCTTGAAAATAACCAGAAAATGAAGGTAAAATACCATATTAGAATCAAAGATTAGGCACTTGCCAAGCACTAATCCTACCCAGAACCTCGATCATGAGATTCATTGGTTTGGGAATTGTGAGAAATAAATTTCTATTAGTTACAGTAAACTAACAAGTTTGAGGGATTTTGTACAAAATAAGAAGAATTGACTGACATGACTACTAATTACAAATGGAATTTATCATAACTTTCAGACAGGCTTCTTGGACAGTTAGTAATTAATCATCTAGTATAATCAAACTTGTAGTTACATGAGGTATGTTTTCAAGATCAAACAAAGATATATTTTGATAGACAGGCCATCTTCAGAGACTACACACTTCAGAGATCTATAGAATATGGCATGTAAGATGTTTTTATAACCTAGGTTCTTCTTTTATGAAAATGAGACATGTCTACTCCTGGCAGCACCAAACTACTTCAGGGAAAATAATGGGCATTGAAGAAACTCACATGGAATTTATTTTCCTTGTGGCAAAAGTAAGCCACTAGGCAAGAAAATTCCCCTCCCTCAACTCTGATTGTCTGCTGTCTTAAGTAGCCAAGTAGGACACAAAATATCCAGCCTCACAGAAAAGTCTGTACAATATGCAAGGCCTGTAGGCAAAAGATGAATGCCCCATTGTTGCAGAGGAACTTTGGCTGAGTGTCCAGAAAGCTGGCTGTTTCTGTCACTACTCACATTGTTTTGGAAGTCACCTATACTTCCTGCTTACTCAGTTATTATTATTTCCATCTTGAGTTTCTGAGAGAGTTGAAGACTAGAAAGTTATAGTTATCGTTTTTCTTGTTTACCTGATACAAAAAGCAAGATATAATAGAAAGTAAATTAGGTAGAAAACTTTGTACTCACAAGGATATGATAGTATTTTTTCTGAATTTTTCATATGCAAATGGACTAGACATTGTTGTTGTATTTAGTGCCTATATATAATGTATAGTTATTGTACTTATTGTATATAGTTATTTTATATTAATTATAGCCTTTTTATTTTCCACAAAAATGGGAAATTTAGTGGTATTTCTATTTCAATTTTTTTTTTAATAAATAAAGCTTGCCTAAAAATCTGAGAGTGAAATTGCCCCTGTGCTCAGCCTTACAGACCAGGTAATATTAGCACACACCTTTAATCCCAGTAGCCACACTAATTTCCCATAGAAACAGGGTGGTATATGCCTTTAATCACAGTGGTGCACACCTTTAATTCCAGCCCTAGGGAGAATTATTGGATGGGAGGAAACAATTCTCAAACACAGTCTCAATCTGATATTTTTCAATGTAGGATCACCATTTTTGAACTGAGGTTGAAGCAAGATCCAGTGGCAGACTGCTTTGTTTTGGGGGCCTTTAAATTGAATCCAAATCTCTCTCCCTGAGTTTTTATTAATTGTGTTTCACATTTCCACAAAAACAACACTGCTGATAATAATAGAAGCAGTCCTTTAGATTGAAGATAAGGGAAAAGCATAGGCATCTAGAAAGAAAACAAATGCAGGAATTATGACCAAAGCAGAAGTAGGACTGTGAAAATATATATCACAAACATCATGATAGCAACCAACACACAAACCACATGTAAACAATAACTTAAAATATCAATATATTCATCTCCACAATTAAAAGGCACTGCCTTGCTGGAAGGATTAAGAACCAAAATCCAGTTTTATGTCGTATGCAATAAACCCATCTCACTTTTAAAGACATACACAACTTTAAATTAAAGATTGAAAAAACATGTTTCAAGAAAACATGTCCTCATAGCAAAGAAAGTGTTGCTGTTACAATATCTACAAACAAACAAAAAACAAGACTTCAAAATAATACTATTCAGAAAAAATAAAAATGGCTCATCATTATTATCAATGGAAAAGCTAATCAGAAATACATAACAATAATAAATTTATATGAACCAAATTTTTGACTCCAAGTTTTCATAAAACATGTTATTAAAATAAAGACAAAAATTAACTGCAAATCAATAGTAGTAGATAATTTCAGGACCCCAGTTTTAAAAAGAAGTAGTTCATCTAGACACAAATATAATGGTAATATCAGAATTATATATGAATTGCACATATCAGATTCCTACAAAGTATTCCACTTTAACACCAAGAACATAGTTTCTTCTCTGCAACATATACAAAGTCTATAAAATGAATCATATACTAGGACACAAAAAATGTTAATAGATTCAGAAAAAAATAGTATTTATCTCTAAAGTATCTGGTCATAAATCAATTAAAATTAATAACTAATGAATTTATAACAATTACACAAGTTTATGGAAATTAAGAAGCACATTGCTGAATGATTAAACTAGCCCAAAAGGCATCAAGGAAGAATCCAGTAATTAACTGAAAATGAAAAAAAATAGCAAAATCAGTGAGACACAGTAAAACAAATTCTGACAGCAAATGTACAGCTCTAGGCTGTACACCCATTAAACACTCTGAAAGACAACAAATAAAAGACTAATGATAAATGTATGGAATTTGAAAACACACGAACAAGGAAAACTCAATATAATTGACAGGAGGAACTAATACAAATCATAGCATAAATTAAGGAAACAGAAGTGCAGAAAACAACACAAAGAACAAATGAATCTAGAGTTCTCGGGAGGGGGAAAGTGCACTATGGGTGCTATGATGTGAAAAATGGAATAACAAACAGTCTTTAACTGAAGAGGTGGGGAGAGAGAGATAACAAGAAGGATATTTTATTTTATTTATTTATTTATTTATTTATTTATTTATTTTTTTGGTTTTTCGAGACAGGGTTTCTCTGTGGCTTTGGAGCCTGTCCTGGAACTAGCTCTTGTAGACCAGGCTGGTCTCGAACTCACAGAGATCCGCCTGCCTCTGCCTCCCAAGTGCTGGGATTAAAGGCGTGTGCCACCATCGCCCGGCTAAGAAGGATATTTTAAAAGCTCATATGAAATCTTTTTAATGTTTATCTAAAATTGTGTGTGTGTGTGTGTGTGTGTATGTGTGTGTGTGTGTATGTGTGTGTGTGTATGTGTGTGTGTATGTGTGTGTGTATGTGTGTGTGTGTATGTGTGTGTGTGTGTATGTGTGTGTGTGTGTGTGTGTGTGTGTGTGTGTAGTTTAAATGGTAAATTACTTGGGATAATAATGGGCGTGACAGTGGCCCCACAAAGAGAAGACTATCTAACAAACCCAAGGCCAGGAATGAAAACCTTCCATTTCTGTTGTTGGTTGCATTGTCCCAGAGGCTCCCAAAACAACACAAGCTATTTCCATTCGCTTTGATTGCTTAGTACAATTGGGTTTAAGTTACTTTTCCTGAAGACAATACTTTGCACAGAGGACTCAAAACAATCCAGCTAAAACTGAACTAGAAGCCTTCTTCTTGATGAGTAGCTTTTACAGTATTGATAAATTTGCCTGATTCTGTATTAAGAAGATAAGATATTTTTTTTTGTAAGGTCCAGAGAAGTTCATGTCTGTTTCCTGTAAAATTCAAGTTGACTGGGTTTTAATTTGTTGCTGAAATTTGACATGTTCCATACCCTATAGAGTTTGACCCACACCTTGAATGTGCCCTGGTAGATAAGAGGTTTGGTCATCTTAGGGTTGGCAAGAGACTTGACTCTTGAGGGGTTCGCAGGTGTCCAGGAATATGTCCCCAGCTGGTACCTTGGGCAACTAAGGAGAGGGAACCTGAAATGACCCTATCCTATACTGATGAATATCTTGCATATCACCTTAGAACCTTCATCTGGCGATGGATCGAGGTAGAGACAGAGTCTCAATTTGGAGCAACGGTCTGAGCTCTTAAGGTCCAAATGAGGAGCAGAAGGAGGGAGAACATGAGCAAAAAATCAGGACCACGAGGGATGCACCCACCCACTGTGACAGTGGAACTGATTTATTGGGAGCCCACCAAGGCCAGCTGGTCTGGGACTGAATAAGCATGGGTTGATTCCGGACTCTCTGAGCATGGCGGTCAATGAAGACTGATGAGAAGCCAAGGACAATGGCACTAGGTTTCGATCCTAATACATGAACTGGCTTTGTGGGAGCTTAGCCTGTTTGGACGCTCACCTTTCTGGACGTAGATAGAAGGACCTTGGTCTTCCCGCAGGGCAGGGAATTTGGACTGCTCTTCAGTATCGAGAGGGAGGGGGAATGGAGTGGGGGGAGGAGAAGAGGAGTGGGGATAGGGGGAGGGAAGTGGGGGGAGGGCAATATTTGGGAGGAGGGGAGGGAAATGGGAAATGGGGAGCAGGTGGAAATTTTAATTAAAAAAGAATAAAAATAAATAAATAAGTAAAAAAAATAATAATAAATATTTTAATGCCCAAAAAAAAAAAAAAAAGAAATCCAGCACAGACCATGTTATCAGTGATCTTTCCAGGATAGGAGGCTTCACACTCAGCCTGAGTCAGCAGTGGGGCATTTAGGCACTGGAGGAGATCTGGGTTATTGACTGTGAGGAATAGAAAATATTGAAGACTACTGTATCCAGACACCAATCCAGCACAGATGCCTGGTGTAAAGATACCCCACTCTTGGAGCAATGCAGTCTGGAAATCATCACTTACGACTTGTAGCAATGAGCTGCAGATACCACCCATTGGTCATTGATGAGGGAGCCTCCACAGAAGTGGTAGCCAACATTTAGAGACACCTGGCATCCTAATTTTCACAAACAGTAGAAAAATCCAAGCATGTTATGTGTTGAGAGTACATGAGACTGAGGAAGACGACCAAAGCACTGAGGTCTGCTCTGGAAGAGGAGAGCTGAGGAGACTGGGTATTGCACCGCACGGTTGTGGTGCACTTAGGTACTGATCAGCAGTGACAGTGGATGGAGGACTCTATGGAAACGAAGGAACTGAAGTCTATATGCCCAGAACTCTCAATGCTTCCTGACAAAACCTACATGGGAACACAGAAATACAAGGATCTTGGAGATCTTACTGTCTCCAGTAATCCATATATGAAAAGACCTACTCTTTGTTTTAGAGGATTTGACTAAAAATTGCATTACCTTCCTCAGGCTCCCTGCTGTTCAGTCTGTTTCCCTGAGAGCCTGAGTTATGACTAATATGCTTGTCATCTATCCATACAATGCAGCAAATTGTTCCTCATTTTTTTCTTTTTTCTTTAATTTATTTATTATATATACAGTGTTCTACCTGCAGGCCGGAAAAGGGCACCAAATCTTATTACAGATGGTTGTTAGCTACCATGTGGTTGCTGAGAATTGAACTCAGGATCTCTAGAAGAGCATCCAGTGCTCTTAACCTATGAGCCATCTCTCCAGCCCCTGTTCCTCATTTCTAAATCTAAGACTTTCCCCTTATTTGCAAATTCTCCTAAAATCTCAGTCAAGAAATAAACAGTTTGGTGGAATAGGCAGGAGGATCACTATGAGTTCAAGGTCTAAAAAGTGTGATCCAGACCAACTATGACTGTTACACAGAGAAACCCTGTCTCAAAAAAAAAAATTGAAGAAACCAACAAATAAACAAATGAAAAAAGGAAAAAAAAAAAGAGGTTTGGTCAAATAATTTTGAAATGTTCAGCATCGTTCCAATGTAATCAAAAATCTTCTGGAAAATTCCATCCCTTGAAATCCCCCTAGTCTTGCAGTTATTTGGACTATATAAACCCTAGCTCCTCATGTGATCAATGGTATTTTTTCAAAGCCCAATTTAGGAAGATAGCTATGTCTGACAGAAAATAAAGCCTGCTTAATTTGACTAAAGAATTTGGGCAGCAGTTTTTATTCTTGTTTGTTGTGATCAACATTATCTGAATATACTATTCAAGCTGCAAGGGGGCAGGCATTTAATAGTTCTACTCAGTTATAAAATCTATGAAAAATGGTGTATGGCTAAAGGTATGATAACCACAGCTACATTTTGAGAGTAAGGAATGGTGTGTGTTCAATTTGGACTTATGGGCTAAAATTGAAATCAGGGAAACAATACCCTTCACAATAGCCACAAATAATATAAAATATCTCGGAATAACTTTAACCAAGCAAGTGAAAGATCTTTATGACAAGAACTTTAAATCTTTGAAGGAAGAAACAGAAGATGTCAGAAGATAGAAAGATCTCCTATGCAGGTGAATTGCTAAGATTAACATAGTAAAAATGACCATTTTACCAAAACCAATCTGTAGAATCAATGCAATTTCCACCAAATTTCTAGCATGATTCTTTACAGACATTAAAAGAATAATTCCAAATTCATATGGAAAAACAAAAAACAAAAACCCCAGGATAGCTAAAAAGGGAATAAATAGTATAAAAAGGGAACTTCCAGAGCTATAATTAAACCTAATTTCAAGCTTTACTGCAGATCTATAGTACTAATAAAATGATATTGGCACAAAAGCAGACATCGATCAACAGAATGAAATCAAAGCCCCTGACACAAATCTCGGTAACAAAAAGAACCCGAGGAGAGACACATGGATTTCACTGTGAAGGCAAAACAGAAAAGAACTCCTGGGTAAACTGGGGGCAGGTTCAGACGGGAGTATGAGAGATGAAGCGTGGGGCAGAATAGGGAGAGAGAGTAACATAAGATATGTCTCGATGGGAGAAGCACTTTGAGGTCAGGTAGAAATCCAGTACAAGGAAAACTCCATGTATCTACAAGGATGACCCAAACAAGACTCCTAGCAATAGTGGATAGGAAGCCTGAACATGTCCATTTTCTGTAATCATATTGGTGGCTACCCTAATTTTCATCAAAGAGCCTTCATCCAATAATTGATGGAAGCAGATGCAGTGATTCATAGCCAAATACTTTTCTGAGCTTCAGGATTCTTGTTGATTGTAAAAGCCAGGAAGTCAAAGTCATCATGTAGAAACCCACAGAAACAACTGACCTGGCCACAGAGAGCTCACAGAAACTGGATCATGCGTGGGAGACATATTTTTGTGACTGTTGTATATCTTGGTCTACTTGTGGGGCTCCTAGTAGTAGGAGCCAGGCCTGTCCCTGATACTTTGACATACTTTTGGCAGGAAACATATTCATCATACTGGATTGCCTTACAAAGACTTACATGAGGGGTGGAGCTTAGTCCTAAACTGGGTATGCAATGCTTTGTTGTCACCCATGGAAGGCTAGCCCCTCTCTGAACAGAAACAGAAAAGAACAGAATTGGTGGGAGGCAGAGAGGAGGTTGGGGGAAGGAAAAGGAAGAGAAGAAGCAGGGCAAATTTTGGCCAAGTAGTAAAACAAATAAATTTAATTAGTAAAAATTAAAAAGGAAATGTAATGCATAATGTGGGATTTAAAAACTATTTAATAAATATTTGTTAAGTAGGGGGCACAAAATTTTTATTGCTACAGATTGTTGAGCCCATTCAATCCAATAAAATAGAGACATCACGTGGTCAGAGGAAGCAAAAGAAAACATACTGAAAAATTATTGGATTCTAAAGTTTTGATTTTTAAAAGTATTGTTTTATATAAAGGTTAATGAATACTGGTTTTTAAAGTAGAGAGATTGTTTTCAATGATTATGATGATTAATTGGGATACATCAACATTTATTCAACACTTTCTCAAACAGCTATCAAAAACAGGTACATTATTCCTTAATCACAAATTCTTACAGGAGGAGATAAAGTGAGACCCAAAGCTTTTGTTAGAATAATCACCAAGAAGCAGACACTGAGCATTGTTGCAAGAAGGTGGTAATTTTAAAGAAATACTAGATATAACGCACATTTACTCCAACACACAGTGCAATCTGCACATGGAGTATTATAGGGTTTAAATGAGCTAAAATATTAGAAGTGCTCAGGCAATTGGTTTATATATATTTTTTTAAATAAATGCAAGTATTAAATAATGTCCATGGCTTTCACAGTTTCAATGCTAAAACCATTCTTTCTCTTTCTTTCTTTCTTTCTTTCTTTCTTTCTTTCTTTCTTTCTTTCTTTCTTTCTTTCTTTCTTTCTTTCTTTCCTATACCTCCTGCCTAGCTATTGGATGTTCAGCTTTTTATTGCAGTAATCACAGCAATATACCTTCAAAAATTGTACCAATATCTAACAACACAAACATTAAATAATTATACATATGTTACTTGATTTTTAGATTATGTTAGAAAAACAGTTGTTTTTATTGACACTATAACAACTGACTAACTTCTAAATTGCAGAAATCAAGAACAATCTGGAAATTGAAATTCAATATGGTGGTCTAATAAAGCCATTGTGACAGAAAATAATACAAGTGTTATTATATCTTCCTAAAACATAAAAACTGAAAATATCTTTAAAATAAATAAAATATCAAGAAAGAAACATGAATAGCAGTTCTGAAGTAGAACAGCATACTTGGCAATTGTTATTATAATGACAGATGGGCTTTATTATATTTATCTGTGTATTAGAAATTAAATCAAAGAAAAACCAAACTTTACCAGTACAGGTAATATAGGATTATCTAAGTCAAATTGTGACACAGCTAAATTAGGTGACCTACCTGTCTGTCTGTCTTTTTTTCTTTCTTTCTTTTTCTTTTTTTTCTTTTCTTTTTTCTTTTTTTTTTTTTTTTTTGAGACAATGTTTCTCTGTAGCTTTTTTTTGGTGCCTAACATGGAACTAGCTCTTGTAGACCAGACTGACCTCGAACTCACAAAGATCCACCTGCCTCTGCTTCCCTAGTGCTGGCATTAAAGGCCTACGCCACCACCGCCCAGCGACTTACCTAAATTTCTAATCAATTTTAAGAAATAATATATATATAATAATATATATATTTGATCTTTCATATATGCTTACAATATATATTGAACATATTCACCTGCCATTCCTTGCAATTCTTTCCAGACCCACCATTCTACCTTCTCCCAAATTCCTTTCAGTTTTGTTCGAATAACACACCCTGTCCCAGGATATGGTCCCCACGTGCTCACAGATTTGATTCCATCCAATGCAACATGAAGGACGCATCTTTAATAAAGAAAACTGACTTTTCCTTCCCAAGAAGCTATAAAGTGTCAATATCCCCTCAGCTAGTGGTTGAGGCTCATGAGCACCTCTCTTCATCATGATATAACATTTACTGAATTGATCTTTGCAGAACTTCCAGAGGCAAGGAAGGGTGCTGAGTCCATGAGTGAACTGGTATCTTTCTGTCCAACACTCACCATTGCAGACTGTCCTCCCCAATCCCTGTCACTCAGTCTTTCTGCTCTCTCTTCTGTAATTGTCTTGAGCCTAGTGGTGGGGAGGAGGAGGTTGTGATAAAGATGTCTCTCTTGTGGCTGAGTGCTTATCAGACACTGTCTGTACTTCACAGGTTACGACAGGTTACTTTGTTAATTGCTGTCTACTAAATTAAACAGCCTTATTTAAAGAAGACTGGAGTGGCACTCATCCTTGTTTACAAAAAAAAATTATGAAATTGGAAGGCAGTATGATACTATGACCATGCAGTAAAATAATAGTAATAAGTTCACACAGGGGCCCTACAAGCTTCCAGTTTCATGACCAGAAAAGCAATACTAAGCAGGTCTCCTACTATGGAGTCAAATATTTACTACCAGAAATATTTAAGAGAAAAAGTTGAAAAAAATTTAACATTATCTCTTCATCACTTTAAAAACTAATATGGTGGGTTTTTTTGGGGAATAACTAGTCTTAAATCACACTAAAAACAGATTAGTTACTCCTAGGATATTAGCGTCACTGTTATGTCAGTGAGTGTGTCAGTGAGTGTGTCAGTTAAGTCTGGTTGTTTCATCTCACAGAATTTATACTTGGGTAAAACTGATAACTATTCTTAATCTCTGGCAGTGTCCAGATTATTTTGTCACTATACGATCTAGTCAATAGTAATAAAACTTACAGGTATTTAGTACTGGCTTTATTTCTCTATGTTCTATGACTCAAGTATCTGATGTCACCAGGCAGTGGTGGTGCACGCCTTTAATCCCAGCACTTGGGAGGCAGAGGCAGGCGGATCTCTGTGAGTTCGAGACCATGATGTCTTCAGCATTTCTGGCATTACTGCCAAATTACAAAAAAAAAAAAAAAAATGAAGAGAGTTGTCAATAACCTGTAACATTTGCAGATGTTTGGGATAATACTGGCCAACAATTCCAAGAGAAGTAACCTATTCTTCGTGCTGAACTTTTCATTTTTTAACTTTGGGTGTAATTTGATAGTTATCGATGCTCTATTTTAGGATAATTCCATTGTATGCATGTATATATTTATATTTCAGAGATCTACAGTACTTAGTTTCCATATGACTTTTGGAAAAGACTGTAGTGTTATTTTTTCCTCTCTGCTAATCTTTTCTACCAATCTCTCTCATTCCAATCATAATTTATTACTTGCTGCATCATAATTCCTTTTAATGCTTTTATAGCTCTTCATTACATCCCATCTCCTGCAAAAGTCCAGTCCTATTAGTCATTAGTGATTTTATCATCTCTTTCAGTATTACAAATGAAATACACATATCTGAAATTTCAAATCTAACACCCACAAGTGCATTAAAATGTGTAATGTTTGTCATTTTGTTTTTAAGCCACATTTTACATGATGGAACCCAAACCAAGCACCATTATCAGCCAGGAAATTATTATCGAACAGATAATAGCCTCTAGGGAAAAATCACAACTATTATTCTGCTAAATGGACAGAGAACTAAAATAAACTAATGACCTATGATTAGAGTCACAGATCAAGGCATCTCATATCCCTCATTAGAGAAGTGTCATCATGTAGTAGACTATGATTTACACAGAAAACCCTGATGGGAAAGAGTAAGAAACCAAGAAACTTTGAAATACCCACACCTACATATAATACATACACCACATTACTTTCCCAAATGTCTAGAAGTCATTGCAGAATAGGGGAATAAATAGTGTGAGAATGAGAGGCACTAGGTGACTACTGGGAAACCATGTTCTCCAGACACAACAGATTATGTTTGTGTGTGTGTGAACTGACAGATTTTGAGTATATATACACATTCCCATTATTAAATACTTACTTTCTCAAAAAACTACTGTAAAGAGGTAATGCTTTAATATTGTCATCACTGTTGTATTGTGTGCATGCATATTTTGTTTGCATATTGTCAGTGTACCATATGATTGTCTGAAATAAGCAGAGAGTGCAAGAGGTCATTGCATACCCTTGAATGGAATGGTTATGAGTCAACATGTGGGTGCTAGTATTAAAGCATGATCTGAAAGAATGTCCAGTTGGCTTCACCATGAAACATCTCTTTACCTCTAGAAGAATAAATTAATTTCTGAGAGTTCTGATGAAAAAAATGCCAGATATAAAACAAATATAACTTTTATAGATATTAACTATAATATCCATTGACAATCCAGACAACTACTGCTTTATATGCATTTAACTGTGCCTGTCACTGTCTGAAGCATGTCAAAACATTAGGTAATTCTTGCAGGAGCAAATGAGGCAGTGTGTGAATAAAATTCAAAACTTTTTCAAGGATGGATACTTTACTAAGGAAATGATATCAAAGTATAATGATATATTCTAGTAGTAAAAAGTCTGTAACCAAAAAAATTAATGTCACAAAGCATCTTCATTTCTTTTACCCTGTCCAGAAAATAGGAAATGACTCATCAGATAAAAAAAAGTCCATGAAAGATGAAACTCTTTGAATCTCAAAGACAAGTAATTATTTACTCATAGAGGTGAAGGGTGGAAGAATATATTACCTATCACAAATGAAAGCAATGACATTGGGAGAAAATTAATAAGGACCGACTTGCTTGAGGGCTTTTTCTGTCCTGGATTTCCTCTCTTGGTGTCATCATGACCTATCCAAAAGATGGCAATGCCTTATCAGAAGTATACTCATTTTTGTTTCCATGGATACGCAAACTATTAAGTCTTTTTAGCTGCTAGACTGAAACTCTGGTAACAACCTTCATGAATGTTGATGTTGAAAATTTGAAAAGATATATCATCAACTACAAGAATTTGGTTTACCTTCACTGAAGTATCAATATAAAAGTTAAATTCCATTGTGAGTCTGTTCCCTTCTATCTTGACACTAAATAGAAATGTGATAGAAAATTAAGTTTAGGAATAATTATGCATCAGGAACATTTTATGTTGACCTACAGAGTTTCTTACAACACTTTTGATTTTTGATAACCAAGATTTGACAAGAATGCACAGAATTTAAGATAGTGTCAGAAGCAATTCATTACAGTTATATAGAGCAGGAAATTATGTTAGTGCTGCATGGTAGGCCATTGTGACACTCAGAGCAAATACATGGTCACTATGCCCTTCTGAAAATTATTCAAGGGTTCACTGTCATTGGACAGAGATGTGAAGAAACAATACCATATTTGGTCACACTTGAAGGAAACAGGAACTTTGTTTAGAGTAAATTTCTTTTATTGGTCATCTAGATGCTCTATGGAAAATATTTCCATGTTTATATAGATTTCATGTAGATTTTATTTTAATTTGCCTAGGTGGTAATTTTGCTAGTACCTGTCAGGCATAGGGTACTAGTTCCTAATGAACACCTTTACAAAATTCTTTGAGTAGTTACCCTTATTTTTTTTCTCATGTATCTTTGTTTCTTTTGCTTCAGAGAAGGAAATTTCTTATTTTTCATAGTATCACAAAGAAGAGTAAATTCTTGCAGGAGATGGAGGAGGACTACAGAGGTCAAATATACATTCAACAGTTCTTGCTTCCTGCCTCTTGTTTCCTTTCATCCAAGCTTTGTGACTCTAAACCAATGTACTTGAGCTAATTGGTTCATTTCCTAAAGACATTTGCCTCTGCATTTAATTTTCTTGAGTGGGTCCCAGGTAACACATTTTGTTACTTTCAAAACCTGAACAGAAACTCCAATGTGCACTTGCTTCTTACTAATTCCTTCTTATATTTTTGAATTAATTTCTAAATGTTCTTTGCTTTATTTCTGCCATCATCCAAGGAGGAAGGGAGGGAGATTATATCAATATGAAAATTTAATTGCAATCTACATGCAGTCAATTTTAGCAATTTATACGTTAGACAATTCTGAAGAATTTTGTATAGTGTTATCCTTCTAATTCAGTGACCTAAGAAAGTATTTTAATCTAATTTTTTCAACTTTATCTTCCTTCTTTCCTTCCTTCCCTCCTTCCTTAATTCCTACCTTCCTTCATTCCTTCTTTCTTTGTTTTTGAGTTAAACTGCATAAGTGTGCTGGGAGGGTATATGTTCTTAACTTTACCATTTAGTTTATGAAGTGAGGTAACTCTCACTCCTTGCTGTAGAGAGCAAATTTCTTCATTTCCAATAGAAATTAGTATGGATTCCTCCCCCTTGCTCTTAAATTTAGTTACCAAAGTACTTCAAGAGAAGTATAATTTCATATAGAAACTTTGTCCCCAATCTACTCAATCAATGGCTAACAAAGAAATAAAAATATGGCTTCCTAAATATGATATATGTTATGTCTGTATGCATGTGGGCATACATGTGCCTATTTTGTGCTGTAACTCAGATGGTATAGGATACAGAGAATATTTGCACTTTAATTGTGTATATATGATGCACAATATCCTATATTTTCTCCATAATTTAATCTTAGCTTTATGGTATCGTGTGTGTTTATATGTGTGCTTGTATCAGATTTTGTTTGTGAATTTTGGATATGAAACTTGTGATGGCTACTTTTATATCAGTTTAACACAAGCTAGAGTTATTTTTGAAGACCTGAACTTAAAGAACAAAATTTGTCCATCAGATTGGTCCATCTGTAGCCGTCCTGTCTACTAGGTATGTAACAGACTAAGCCCAGAGCCATATCTACATCAAGGATTCCACTCTAGGATGTATGAAGTTAATGAGTGCCATGATCACAGATCCGTCTGAACAGGACGAAAATGGAAGTTTAGGTCTTACAGTTTAAGACATAATCAAGTATTGTGAGCAAAGTTGTCATACATTCGTACCTCAAGGTGGACTGTGTTCTGATATATCATGTTAAGTGGTAGAAAATCTATCTCAGTCAATCAATAATAGCATTATGACACTGTTAGATAAGGAGAATTCTAATTAAAAATTAAGAATATCAACCACTTTCACATTGAAGCTGAAATATACTCATAGTGTTGTGTAGCTTATGTTTACTTGTTTTTCTCTTGTCATTGGATCTCCACAATGTCAAATGAAGTGTCTCCTGCTCACTGCCTCCCAAATGAGAAGAATTGAAGGGAAGTTTGAATTGCTTATATAATGAAAGGATTAAGTGGCAGGAAGTCTTGAACAAGACATTACAATCCCTCCAAAGAGTTTCTTTGATCTGGAATCAAAACAAAATAAGGTATCTTATGGATGACACAGTTATATCCAAAACCATGCTTAAGAATAACAAGAGATATGGCTCAGTGGTTAAGAGCACTGGCTGCTCTTCCAGAGGTCCTGAGTTCAATTCCCAGCAACCACATGGTGGCTCACAACCATCTGTTGTGATATCTGGTGCCCTCTTCTGGCGTGAGGGCGTACATGGAGGCAGAATGTCATATACATAATAAATAAATTTAAAAAAAAGAATAACAAACACGACATGCATATTTAACAATCTGAAAGACACATGCAATTTATGTACAAGACTTATACCTTAAGTACTGAGAAGTGATACGCTGAAATTTTCCCAGGTGTGCATAAAATTGAAGGAAAGCAAGGAGAGCTATACAGGAGAGGTTGTTAGGAAGAATGGGAAAGAATGCACAATTATATGATAATCTAAAAAATAAAAGCAATTTAAAATCTTTAGTATATGAAAATAAAAGCAAAATATTTAAAGGTATTATTAACATGTAACATATATATTCATTTTAACATGCCATTTTATGAATCTGTACATGTATAAGCACTTTGATGCTATCATCATGAACACTTTGGTAGACAAAAAACATTTAAAACCTACTGCCAATTATGAATGCCACATTGAACAATATGTCTCTAGAACTTATTTATCCATCAAAACCAAAACTTTTTTCCTTACTTTTTTCTTTTTTTTTCTTTTTTTAAAAAGAGGACAAACTATCTTTTTTTTTTCATTTTACATACTAATCTCAGTTCTCACTCCCTTCCCTCCTCCCACATCCTACCCACATCCTACTCACCCATCCACTCCCCAGGGAGAGGAAGGCTCATTGCCCTGAGGAAGGACCAAAGCCCTCCCAACTATATCCAGGCTGAGCAAGTTATCCATCCAAAGAGAATGGGTTCCCAAAAGCGAGTACAAGCAGTAGGGACAAATTCTGGCAGTGGCCCCACAATTGCCCCACCCATACAACTGTCACCCACATTCAGAGGGTCTAGCTTGGTCCTATGCTGTAATGGGATAATTAAAATGGGGGGAGGACAGAAACAGAGAGAAGGAAAAAGATATTTTGATTGAGGGAGTCATTATGGGGCTTGCAAGAAACCTGGCACTAGAGAAACTACCAGGAATCTACAAAAATGACCGCAGTTAAGGCCCTAAGCAATAGTGGAGAGGGTGCCAAAACTGACCTTGCCCTGTAGTCAGACTGATGACAATCTTAAATGTCACCATAGAAGCAACTGATGAAGACAGTGGCAGAGACCTGAAGCGAGGCACTGGGCTGAGCTCCCAAAGTCCAGTTAAAGAGTGGGAGGAGAAAAATATGAGCAAATAGGTCAAGACCATGATGGGGGCATCCACTGAAACAGTTTACCTGAGCTAATGGGTGCTCAGCAAGACCAACCAGACAGGGAAGGAACCAGCAAAACTGAAACTTTTACCCATCCAACGAAAAGCTCTCGGTCTCTCCCAGCCTCTGACAATCATTTTGTTTTCTGCCTCTATCAGTTTGGATACTTCATAGAGACGGAATCATCTTTGTTTATCCTTTTGTGTCTCATTTATCTAATTTAGCTCTAAGCCTCAAAGTAAATTAACATTGTCTCAAGCATAAGATTTTCTTCCTTTGAAGGATAAATGGTATTCTATTATCTGGACAAACCACATTTCTTTATACAATCATGTGATAGTAGACACTTGAATCAATTATAAACTGATTGTCATAGTTCATGCTTCAAGTCACATGAGAGTGTAAGCATCTCTTTCCTTCAAGATCTTGATTTAATGATTTAATTTCTTCTCTCTTGCTTTCATTAACTATGAATTTTTGAGAAGGGACACTCCTTTCTATCTTTTGTATCAGATTTTATTTTATTTATTTATTTATTAAAGATTTCTGTCTCCTCCCCCCACCGTCTCCCATTTCCCTCCCCCTCCCCCAATCAACTCCCCCTCTCTAGTCAGCCCTAAGAGCAATCAGGATTCCCTGCCCTGTGGGAAGTCCAAGGACCACACACTTCCTTCCAGGTCTAGTAAGGTGAGCATCCAAACTGCCTAGGCTCCCACGAAGCCAGTACGTGCAGTAGGATCAAAACCCAGTGCCATTGTTCTTGACTTCTCAGCAGTCCTCATTGTCTGCTATGTTCAGTGAGTCCGGTTTTATCCCATGCTTTTTCAGACCCAGTCCAGCTGGCCTTGGTGAGTTCCCGATACAACATCAGATTTTAAACGCTGTAATTTCGCCACATGATAACAATGTGTGCCACTCTATCAGCTGTGGAGTGATATCTCATCATTTTATTAGATTTTCATCAACTAAGTGGTATTGAGCATCTACAAATCCTGTCAAATTGAAATTCTATATATGACAAAGAGCAATTGTTAAAATATTTCAAGAAGTCCCTCAATCCAACAATAAACATGTAACAATTCAAAAATGAGTAAACATATTGGACAGACATTTCTTCCAAGAATATATGCATGCAGAGTTCTATTGTTCTCAGTAATGTCTTATGATATTTAAACAGAATTCTAATATTTTACATGATTTATTTCTGAAAGTGAATTATGGTCTTTCTAATTTAAAAGAAATTCAATGTTAATTACTAGTATGTAAAAAATTACTTTTAAATTATAATTTTATGTTAAGTGAACTCTATCAATTCATATTTGTTTCTGTTCTCATTGTTGCTCTTGAAGCATACAATAGATAGAGATTCAATTATTCTGTTGTGGTGAGCAGTATTGTTCACAAATTTTTCTTCTTTTTAGTCTCTCAATATACATTTTCTAAGTTACAATAAGGTATTACTTTTGAATTATAGTTTCCATACTTTGATTTATTCATTAGTTAATCTTAGTTGTTCATATCACTTATACTATGATACCTGCTTGTTATTTAACTTAGATGAAGATTAACTTAGAAAAGGCTGCACCCACCTAGCCTATTTGAATTCTCACCTTCCTAGACCTGGATGGAGGGGGGAGGACCTTGGACTGCCCACAGGGCAGGGAACCCTGACTGCTCTTCTGACTGGAAAGGGAGGGGGAGGGGAGGGGGACCTGGGGAGTGGGGGAGGGGGAGGGAAAAGGGGGGCGGGGAGGAGGCAGAAATTTTTAATAATAAAATAAAATAAAATAAAATAAAGAAAAGGCTGCACCATCAGCAGGTCATTTACTCCAGAGAAATAAAAGTAAGGAGCAAAGCATCAACAGAACAGTTAAAGAATACTGTGTCGTTCATAGCATTGTGTTAATTGTATATTAGACATTGCACACTTCAACCTAATTTATAAAGAGTGGTTTTACACAGAAGGAAATGTAATCACAGAAATCTTATTTTACATTATTAATTTTCAAAATATTATCTGGCCAATTACCTGTGTACCCTTCATTTCTTGAAAATTAACTGAACATGTGGTACTTTAATACTTTATATAATAAACATCAATGACTACTCCAATGATCAATGTGTAAATTCCTTGACAAAGAAGATTAAGTGGTTTAGGCAGGCTCCTGGGTTATGGGCTCTCCTGCCAGGAGCACAAGAGATTGCTATTGAGAAAGTCAGGGTCACACCAAATTATATATTCAACAGTAGAAGAGGGTAGTGCTGACAGGTGGTATTTACCCTCCATCCTTGATTAAAGTATTTATAGAAAACAATTTTCAGCATTCTTTCTGTGTGAGACTCAAGTCTAAGCACAGAAACTGAGTGGGAACACAAGAGCAGTCCATTATCTACACATTAGGGTTGATGTCACTGGAACTAATCAAAAAGCATCCACTTCTCTAGATAGAAGCCACATAGCTGATCTTGAGATGTGCAACATATATCAGCTAAGTTAGGCTCATATTATACAGAGACTGAAACAGCCAGAACACAACCAACATACATCTGCACCAAGTCAACTGTGCTTATATTACAGTTCTCACCTTGTTATTTTTATGGGTCTCCTAAGTATATGAATGAATAGGTCTCTGATTCTTGTACCTGTCCTGAGGACTCTTCTTTTTGTTGGGTTGTCTTATCTACCCTCAAAATAATTTTTATCATATTATATTTTATTTTATTATGTTCGATTGCCATCTCTAAGAAGTCTATTCTTTTTTTAATGAGAGACAGAAAGGGAGTAGATCTGGGCAAGTGGGGAGGTGGGAAAGAACTGGGTAGAGTAAGGGAGGGAAACCTGTAATAATTTTTTATTGTACGAATCTATTCTCAATTTTAAAAAAGAAATGCAAGTATTGTCTGCTGGCATTACTTAAGTTATTGGACTCCTGGTGACATTTATAATGCCATGCAATGTATATCAGAAAACAATGATACAAAGAGTGACATTCACTGTCATTCTTAAGGCTGTCTATATGCAAAGCAAGTATGATGTGCCACAGCTCCTCTACTAGGAAATAAAAGAAGTTACCACTGCTTGACAAAAGGGATTTACTGGCGAGAGCCCTTCAGTTTTAAAGACCATTTCAGAGTTGTCATACTTTCCCAAGCTTGGTCCTTGACTAGCAAATAGGGGACATACTCATGTCTGTAACCAAGGAGAATTAGCTCCTCATCATTTTACTTTGCTCAACCGCTTTCCTTCTCTGTAACCTTGTTTCATCTGTGTTCAAGATTGAATTCAGAGCCTTGTGCATATTAAGCAACTGATCTGCATTTGAGAAACATCCCCAACTCACTCAATCAAATTTAATAAGTTAAAAGTATATAGTTGTATTTTAAGAAATAATGATGAAAATGCAACTGTTATCTTTCAGAAAGTAACTCAGTTCTTGGTATGTGTGTCTGGTGTAATCAGGTATGTGTCACAGTGAATTCATGTATGTTAAATATGGGTGTCCTGTATGGATCATATGTGAAAGTCAGTGGAAAACTATTGGACAATAATACTTTTGGCCTTGTTTAGAACATGGTTTCTTTGTTGTTTTTCCTCTATGTGTACCAGACTAGTTGTTCTGATCTCAAAGCTTCAAATATTTCACTTTTATATCTTCCTGGAGCCATGGGATTAAAAACTCTTCTACTGATCCTCGTTTTTATGTGGATTGTAGGGATTTAAATAAAGGTTCTTGCTCTTGTGTATTGAGCACTTTTACCTATGGAGCAATCTCTTTATCCTCTGGTTACAAATTTCTTTATGAAAACTCACCATTTATCTTATTATCCAGCAAAACAACCATTAAATAACCTACTCACTAGTAAAAGTACAAGCAAATTGTACTAAAACCAGCATTAAATGGGATGTATGGCTCAAAAATAAAATCTTTGTACATATAGATATAGGGATAATTTACATAAATTTACCTGTCTTTCAAAGTTCAAGACTTTATTTCTTCAGATAAAAAGGATATTTAAGTTTTCAAAATGCAATATCTAATTTTATAAGCATTTCATGGAACAAAATACTTAAATGTGACAGTGGATTTTGAAAAGTTAGAATGTTAGTAGGTATGCATATTCCACTGTATCTTTAAAGTTGAATTTGTGTTAGTTTTCAATGAAGATTTCCTCTTTTGCTGTTTTGTTTTCTATTCTTCTGGCTGCATTAATAGAATCATTTATTTAAAGCTGAATAACCAAACATTGAATATGCTCGGATAGCAGATGCTTGTTAATAATCATATAGAGAGATATCATCAGAGTATAGTTCCCATGAGATTTGAAAAGAAAAAGTGTGCAAAAGGGATATTTGTTCAGTTCCTTGTTGCACCCTCAGTCAGTAGGTTTTCCAGGCTGAATTACCTTGAAGAGTGTAAAAAAAAGAACATAAGGTTCTAGCAGCAGATTGATTGATAAAGGTGAAATTCTGACATCACTTATGGAAGAAATTGAAGTAAGTGTCAAAATCCAAATGCAAGGTCTACTAACAGGTATAAGTGGCTAAAGATATATTCTGTTCAGTGTATGGCAAGGACTTATTCATTAAAAAATTCACCATTTCACTAAATTAATATAGAAGTATTTTAAGATAAAAAAGTAGGTCATGTGTGGAATTTTGTCAAAAGTTTAACAATTCTGCACCTTCTATATTAAGATTCTGTCCATAGCTGAACATTTCCATTAAAAACACATTTTACAGCTAAAATGGATAAATTACAATCTTATTATAAACCTTAATTTGCAAATGAACGCATTTGTGCTATAATGTCAATAGGAAAGATAAGCATTAATCTTTCATCTTTAATAATAAGTTCAACATTTCAGTAAAATTTGTGTTTTCTGGCAAGTAGGTAAAATTCTGAAAAGTCGTAGAGAAAAAAATCTGATGACAAAAAAATTGGAGCATAGAGTCATTTTACATTGAGCATGAAATCCTTTCTTTGTTCCTGTGTACCTTTTCCATAGTAAAATAGCAGAAGGTCAAATTCAAAGATTTGGGTAGAGGAAAAGATTCATTTTCTTACTGAATCTAGTCAGTGGTGGTCCTTGCTTTTAATCCCAGCACTTGGAAGGCAGAGGCAGGTGGATCTCTGAGAGTTTGCGGTCAGTCTGGTCTACAGAGAGAGTTAAAGCATAGCCAAGACTGTTTTAAAAAGAAACAATGTCTTGAAAAAAAAAACATGTATTATGAGGAAAAGAAAACATCCAAACTTGAGACTTAATGGTTCATATCGCACAAAATGATACACATTTGTTTGTTCATTAAAGCTCAGTCGCTGTCTGTCAATTTGAAAAATAGTTAAGTCAGAGAGATGTGACTTAAAGTAGAAAAATACATTTCAAAATGTTGAAATATAATATTTAGGGCATAAGTTATACCCAGTGAAGTTTTTAGCAAAGAGCACTGATTATAAATCTAGACATATAAAAAGATGTTAATAAAAAATTAGCATTTTTGGATCCTACAGGACTCTTTAATATGTATTATACAGTTTATAATGTAGAAGTCCATTTTTCTTTAATTTTTTAGAGTTTTATAGAAATGAAACTTCATACAATGAAGAATACAGATTTTCACCCTCCCCTGCCAAGGATTCTCTATCACCTTTCTCTCAACTTTACAGCTTTTATATATTTGATTAAGGCCTGTTAGGGATAGTGTAATATGCAAATGGGGTCATCTTCTGTTTCATAGAAAACCAACAAGTATCCAAATCCTCAATAAACAAAAGTTGCCCCTCACCCAGCAATTGTCCTGTGTTAGATACTTCTTAGAAAATGATTGAACCTGATCACTATTAACATCATCTCTTCCAGGATTTATTTGGATAAATATTGAATAGGCCTTGTGTAGGTAATAATAGCTACTTAAGTTCTTGTTTATAACAGCTATTTCACATTATGAACACAGTGTTTTTTTCTGCAATGTTCCTTCAGTGGAGAGGGACTCTGATTAGGTTGGGGTCAAGAGACCACAGAAATCTTCTAAAAATTAAGTTCTCTAAGATAATCTTATTTTTGATTTTTCATTCCAGTTAATTATTGGGCCAAGACAAACAGTTATGAGTGCTTGTTCCTCTTATAAAGGACAGAAATTAATTTACCAGAACACATTCTAGGAAGTTAACAACTACTTGCAACTCCAGCTTTAAGGGTCTAACATCCTCTCCCAGTCTCTGTAGGAAACTGCACACATGCTCACATACACATAAAGATAAATTAAGGTGATTCTAAAATAGAGAGTTGACGCTAAGATTAATATTTGAGGGAGTATATACTGCATTAGTTTTTGTGCCTTGGTTTACTTATTAAAAATGATTTTTCCCAATTCTACCCACTTAGTTGCAAATTTCATTTTTCTTTATAAAAGAATAAAATTTCATTTTATATAAACACAACTTTTCAATAGCTATTCAATGATTGATGGAGACCTAAATTCATTCAAATTCCTAGCTTTTGTGAATAGATCAGTAACAAATATGGATGGCTATAGAACTCTTTGGGTATATTCCCAGGAATGGAATTTTTGGGTCACAGTGTGATCCTCTTTCTAGAACTTAGAAGAAACTCCATATTTATATCTAGAGTGTGACAGCCAGTTTATATTTTGATCAATTATGATTATTCAATAAGCATTATTTCCCTCTAGATCTATGCCAGAAGTTGTCATTTTTTTTCTTTATCTTATGTATTCTGCCTGCCTGGGAAGATTTGGAACCTTAGAGCAGATTTACTTTGCATTTCTCTGATGGCTAGTGATGGGGAAAACATTTAAATACATATAAGATATTCACATTTCCTCTTTTGAAAATTATTTGGTTATATCTGTGACTAATTTAAATTTATATCTATGCATACACACAAACATATATAATTTTATATAAGTGTTTTCTCAACAAGCATGTATATGTGTGTACCATGCCTGAAACCTCTTGAGTTCAGAAATCAGGATCAGATACTCGCTGCCTATAAATGATTGCTAGCCACCATATGGGTACTTGTTGGCTGAGACTGTTCGTTCATTTCTTGGCTACCCAGACCTGAATAATTGCACAGAAACTATATTAATTGCAACACTGTTTGGCCTATTGTCTCAGGTTTCTCATTAACTAACCCTTACATCCTAAATTAGACCTTTTTTTTTTTTTTTTTTTTTTTTTTTTGGTTTTTCGAAACAGGGTTTCTCTGTGGAAATTAGACCATTTTTATTTATCTATGTATCACCACAAGACTGTGGCTTACCAAAGGTGCTGACTGGCATCTGCCTCCTTTGGCAGTTACATGGCATCTCTCTAACTCTGCCTACTCTGCCTATATATCTCTTCCAGCCTGGCTATATTCTGTCCTGGCACAGACCAAAGCAGTTTCTTTATTAACTAAATGGTAATAAAACATATTCACAGCCTACAGAGGGGAATCTCACATCATCTCCCCTTTTCTATCTAAACAAAAAAGAAGGTTTTAACTTTAACATAGGAAAATTGTGTATTATAACACAGGTATCAAGCAATAATTATAGTTATAAAATTTCATTGTGAATCTAAAGTTTCATATCTAATTTATCTTTTATCACAACTAAGGAAAACTCTAAGTATCTGTCTTCAACTCCTCAAAGACCCCAGGAGGATATAATATTACCTAAGTAAACAGGAAGTACATTGTAAGCACCTTCCAAATTTTTAGAATTTACAGAGACAAACAATACTGCTATGAATATAGTTCCGCACATGTCTTTGTGGATGATTAAGCATCTTTTGGCTACACACCCAAAAGTGGTATTACTAGGTCTTGAGGAAGGTTGTTTCCTAATTTTCTGAGAAATTGCCACATAGACATCCAAAAGGGCTGTACCAGCTTGCATTCCCACCAGAAATGCAGAAGTGTTTCCTTACCCTACAACCTTCCAGTATTAGTTGTCATCAGTGTTTTTGATCTTGGCCATTCTTACAAGTGTAACATGGCATAGCCATAACCTGGAAAGAACCTAAATGCCCCTTGACCAGAGAATGGATAAGGAAAATATGGTACATTTACACAATGGAGTACTACAGAAAAAAAAATAACAACATCTTGAATTTTGCAGGAAAATGAATGGAGCTAGAAAATATCATTTTGAGTGAGGTAACCCAGACACAGCAAGACAATTATCACTGGTACTTACTCATAAGTCGTTTTTAAACATAAAACAAAGAAAATCAGCCTACAAATAACAATTCCAAGAGATCTTAGACAACAATGAGGACACTAAGAGAGACAAATATAGATCTAATCTACAAGGGAAGCAGAAAAAGACAAGATCTCCTGAGTAAATTGGGAGCATGGGGACTTTGTGGGAGCGTTGACGGAGATATGGGAGGCAGGGAGAGGAGCAGAGAAAAATGTAGAGCTCAATAAAAATCAATAATAAAAAAATTTACAGAGACACTTGGCTTGCTTCCTGGACAGTCACCCTTAGTTTTTCTGAGGCATTTGGGCATCCATCTTTGGCCTATAGGTCCATAGTATCTGGCAGACTTTTTCATGGAACAGGAAATTTGATTATTTTAGCCTATCTTAGCAATTTGTCCTGCAGAATGTCTGACAGTTTCTTCTGTGAAGCAAGAACACCTTCCCATCTTTTGGAATTTTCAACAATTACTTTTATCTGGGTCGTGCATGTCCAGGTCATATAGCGTGCCATCAATGAGCACAGGCAAGAACAGTTTCTTGCCCAAATGGCTATCCTTGTCACACTGAAGGAAAATTCCATAACAAGATTCTTCAATTTGCTTCATCTTCTGAATGTAATTGGTGCTTCCAGAAACAGACCCGTCTCACTCTCGATTAAAGTCTAAATTCTTAAAACTTTTTAAATATCATATTCTGTTGAAGATTATCTAACTGAAATATATATCTGCATAGCTAGAAAAATCTAACATGGCTGCAAGTTTGATTATTATAAATGACTATTTATCTGCAATTTTTAATTTAATTTTTTTTTTTTTTTTACTTTTTAAAGACAGGGTTTCTCTGGAGTTTTGGAGCCTGCCCTGGAACTAGCTCTTGAGGACCAGACTGGCTTCAAACTTAGAAAGTTCCAGCTGCCCCTGCCTCCCAAGTGCTGGGATTGAATGCATGCACCACCACCTCCTGGCAATATACATTACATTTTTAAATGAGCTGTCTAAACATAATACTTTAAACAAGAACAGAAATAATATAACAAAATTGGCCCTAAATTTGTATCAATATATAAAGATACAGACCAATGCAAACTATTCAACCCTATATCATATCTCTTTTATTTTTTAGAGCAATTCTGACCAATAATGGCTTATATCCATCCCCTTTTAAACAAACAATTATAAGGAATCATTTTGAGAATAAATGTGTAGTTTTCTTCAAATTGCTCCTTGCTGTTTGTTGGGTGAAATAGTTTTATGGTTCATAGAAAACATTCGGGGGTATTATTCCATCAAACCACATTAGGCTAGAAGGAATCCACAGGTTCACATCATATTTTCCAAAGCAACATGTCCTTAGACTCAAATTTTGCAGTCAAGATACCTTTATGTTGATTTTCCTTAGCAGCCCCCAGAAACAAATTTCTCTCTGCAGTAAAAAAATTAAAAAAATACACAGTAGTATGCATAGTCTAGACTCTATTTTCCATCTTTACATTGCTTATTTTTCTTTTCTTCTTTAATCTGACTCTCTGCACTCTTTTATATTACCTTTACTGTCTCTTTAAAGACTTCACTTCTTTTTATAACTGTCTATACTATTTTTCCTCTCTCTCCTAAACCTATATACATTTTTAAATACACTGTATCTCATTTAGAGGTCTTTTATGTCTGAATCTCCCCTAGTGTGCATCTGAAATCCTTTTCTGACTATGAGCATTTTAATATGGTAAGCAGTGTGGTTACGTCTGATCTGGATGCTGACTCCACCTCTCTTGGTCTTTCAATATGGCAAAGGTATGGTTACCATCAGCTCTGGGACTGCTGGGTGGGAGTAATGTTCATGACTTCAACTCTCAGAAGTACTACGCAGCATTTAAACCTCCTTTTCAGAGAAAAAGCTAAATCTGCCATGCGGTGCACTGTGAAGCCTTGAAATGTCTCCATGTATGGTGGCAGAAATCTACCATGCTTTCCTAACCATGTACACCTATCATACCTGATCCAGTTACTTGTCCAGGTGAGGTTATTGCTCAGCAGGAATGTTCTCAGCTACTTTCCTCTTCACAACAAGTGGGCAAAAATGTGTGGCTGGCCACATGAATTAGCCCCAAATGTATGGGCACCATTTTGTAAGCAGAGACTTCTCTTTCATTTTCCAGCCATCCAGACCAGAATAATCACACAGAAATTCTATTAATTAGTGGATTTGGTTCCTGTTTCCTGTTCATGCAGAAGTCTGGGATCTATGAGTGTACCCCTAAATAAATAACCCTTTATTATACTCAATTCTGAGCTAGTGTGGGATTACTTTATAGTACCCTTCTTCAATAAATAGCTGAAGGTTTAGAAGAATTGATAAGCATAGACCTAAATCTAGAAAATACTGGAGGCATCATCTTTAGAAATATCACTTTCAAGCCAAAGCAACTAGAGTGACACAGTCAATTATCTCCCTCGCGGAAGCTTATTTTCTTCTTTGGTTAAAAAATACCTTTGAATTCATTTTCACCCACATTTGTATCACTCATACATTATGTAACATAATCTAAATATTTTCAGATGCGTATTTGAAATTATCTCTACTGATAAATGACTATGCAAAAATCTCTCTCAAATTCTGTTTTGGGGTTGTCAGTGTGTGTTTCTTTGTATATATGTCTTTATGCATTTGTGTGCATCTTTTTATTAAGTTTATACATTTATTTTGCGTCTGAACTGTAGTTTCCGCTCCCTCTTCTCCTCCCATTCTCTCCCCAACCTCCCTTCTGTTCAGAAAGTTGCAGACCTCCCATAGGTGTTAACAAAACATGCATATAAATTTGACATAGAACTAAGGTCCCCCCTCATAAAAAGGCTTGGTAAGGGAACACAGTATAAGGAATAGGTTCCCAAAAGCATGCCAAAGAATTGTGACAGGCCCAGATCCCACTGCAAATAGTTCCACAAGTAGACCAATCTATATAACTCTCACACATATATAGACAACTTAGTTTGGTTCAATTTAGGCTCATTAGCTGTCTATTCAGTGTCTGTGAGCTCATTGAGGTCAATTTAGTTGCATCTGTGGGTTTTCTTGTGATGACCTTGACATCCCTGGCTCCTGTAGTTCTTCCTAGCCCTTTTCTTCAACAGGATTCCTGGAACTTGGTCCAGTGCTTGGCTGTGGATCTTTGTATCTGCTTCCATCATTTACTGAAAAAAGCTTATCTGTTGACAATTAAGGTAATCACCAATTGGATCAAAGGTGATGGCCAGTTCAAACTACTTATCTACTTTTGCTTGGGTTCTTAGGTGGGGTCATCATTGTAAATGCTTGGGAGTTTCCTTGTACTACTTTTCTCCCTGGCTCCAAAAGATAAGTTGAATGAAATGCATGAAATTATCAATAAAATATATTCTTAAAGTTTTCAAAACTCTTCCTCAATGTTATATAAGAGAGACATAACAGCAGCTTAGTAGGGAGTATGTATGTTTATTCCTATGGATGTTTCTACCAGCAGAGCCATTGATTCTGTGAATGGATCTTTCATTCTGTGTTGTCTTTTAATCATCATTCCATCATCCATGCTTCTGTAAGTAGTCCCTCACCATGTACACCAAGATAGAATTGAAGAATTTAAACATGAATCATTTAAACATGAACCATTACTGCAGTCTTTCATTTATATCCTGCTGTTGGCAAACAGAAATTCGTTAGAATACCCATATGAAGTGTTACTTAGCAAAGGGAAATTACATCTTTTCCTATTCAGTGTTTTTTCTTTAGTTTTTGATATTTTTAAAAAAGACTTTAAAATGAAACTTAAATGAAAAGGATGGACAGGCATATAAATTTGTGTCCCGATCAGAAATGGAAGCAGATATTAAAGCTGGAAAGTATTTGGAGCATGGGGAATATGAAGGAAACCTCTATAGAATTAAGATTGACTCTATCCTTGAAGTTGTACAAACTGGATGCACTTGCATTTTAGACGTCAACCCACAAGCATTGAGAGTGTTGAGGACATCTGAGTTCATGCCTTATGTGGTATTTATTGCTGCTCCAGAGCTAGAGACCCTGCATGCCATGCACAAGGCTGTGGTGGATGCAGGAATCACCACCAAGCTATTGACGGACTCTGATTTGAAGACAACAGTGCATGAAAGCACACAAATTCAGAGAGCATACAACCACTACTTTGATTTGATCATCGTAAATGACAATCTAGACAAAGCCTTGGAAAAACTATGAACTGCCATTGAGAAACTAAGAATGGAACCACAGTGGGTCCCTATTAGCTGGGTGTACTGGTAATTCAATAAGGCTATCAGTTAAATAAAACTTATAAAAAGTGACTCAAAAAAAAAGCACAGAGAATTTCTGTGCACTGAGTGGCCTCATATTTTTGAAGCTTCATACAATTACCTTACTTCATAATTTAATAGTAATATCTGCTAGTCAGCGATGTTTCTCTTTGCTTCTCTGTAATTCCACCACTTCTGTGGATACTTCCCTGATTCTCATTTTTTTTTCACAACTAAATACATACTGTACAAAAGCAAACCTAGTGCCTACATGGTTTAATGACTCAAATCAACTTCAAGATAGGTATCACTATTTCTATTTGTAAAGATTTAAAATTCTAACTCTGAAAGTGGTAAGTCTGGAATGCATATCAAATAATAAAAATAATAGACCATTTTTATACATGTATATTGTGGACTAATGATGATTCTAAATGATTTATAATTTCTTTAAGCTCCATAATACCTTTACATTATATAACAACTGCAAAGAGTAAGGTAACTTTACTTAAGTATAGAATTATTAGGAAGACAGCTTAAAAACTCACCTTGGATTATATTCAAAACTCGAGTATGGACCAGCACTTCATTAACTGTATTACTTGGAACAGTGGACACTGCATCTCTCCTGAGCAAAACAGTAGAGCTGGCTTTCATGGTGTGGGTTCTTCTGCGACTGCCCAAGGTTGAGAGAGCAGGAGAACTGACCCAGCTATCTGTGGTCTGCTGCAGTAGGTGAGCGAACCAGTGAAAAGCTGGAGAGTTCTTCATGGTGGTGTCAATGAGGGAAAGATGTCAGGCTAACTAAGCCAACAACCACTGAGTCCCAGAATAAGGACTATAAATCAGCCCGCTCAAATACATCCCTTGTCTATGGATTGGTTGATTATGTAAAAGGACTGGACCTGTAGAAGCACAGCTGCAAGATCTCCATGACACAAGGAAACAACATGATGTCCAAGAGGAGTCCCAGCGAGGGCCCAGTATTTAAGATGAGGCAGAAGTCATTGGCCTTAAACCAGACAAATGAATAACTCAAGGAAATGAATACTTACATGTAAAAATGTATGGACTAAAGCGTATACTGTGTGACTCACTGTGTCACTTTACAGCTTCCATGCCTAGATTTTTTGTTTTGTTTCTTTTGTTGCTGTTTATGGTTTTTTTTTTGTTTGTTTGTTTGCTATTTTATTTTTGGGGAGTAGATGCAAGAGCACAGGACATATATGAAAGGCTGAGAGATGAATGGTATCAGGATACATGATGTGAAATCTACAACGAATCCATAAAAATAAAGTTTAAAAAAATGAATCATGGAATAAGCAAAGAATTGTCCAAAGAAGAAAAAACAAATGGCCTTGAAATATTTTTCAAATTTTCCTTTAGTTGTTAAGAATAGCAAAATGAAACTACACTAACATTTTTTGTCTTACATAGTAAGAATCATTAAAATAATAATTTTTGAAAAATAATATCATTCTGGGAAGCACTGAAACATGCCTTTTATCCCAGCACCACTCAGGTGGGAGGGGCAAAAAGATCTCTGAGTTTGAGGTCTTAATTTACATAATGAGCTCCAGGAAAGCCAAAGCTATTCAGGGAAATCTTGTCAAGATTAATTCATTAATTAGTTAAAAAATAACAAATAAAAAGGATATCAAATGTTCTTCTGAAAGTTGAATGCACATTCATTGTTGATGTAAATGTGGACTTGTGTAGCCACTATGAAAATCTATGTGCAGGTTCACCAAAAACCTAGAAAGAGAAATGTAGCATATTAAACAGTTCAACATCTCTGGGGTTTATTAATAAAGATTCTATGTCCTTCTATAGTGATAATCTCTCATATTCAAAGTTTTAGTCATAAAGGTTAGGAAAATGGATAGCCTAGATGTCCACCAAATAATAAATGAGCAAAATGCATTACATATACACAATGGAATAATATTTATTCCATTGGATTATTATTTAACTATAAAAAAGTAATTTATGAAAATTACAGATAAAAGGATAAATCTGGAAATAATCATTTCAAGGGAGGTAACCAAGACCCAGAATGACAAACTCCCTATTTTTTTGCCCCCATATTTTAAAGTTTATTTAGAAACTTTGTTTCCTTCTTTAGTGGGTGTGTGCATGTATGTGTATACTCACGCAAGCACAAATGTTTGTGTGTGTGTGTATGTGATTTTTCCTTCATTGTTCTTCACTTTATATATTGAGACAAAGTCTCTCACAGAACCTAGAACTCACCATTTCAGGTAGATTGGCTGGCACACATTTCCTGGCATAATCCTGAGACATGCTGACATTTCAAGCTACCACATCTGGCTTTTGAACAGCTGCTCAGGACACAAATTGAAGTTGTCATGGTTGCTCAGCAAGAATTTAGTAGGTTGCGCCATCTCCTCAGCCCATAGCATTGCTCAGTCCCTCAATAAAACACATTTGTTCTGAAATAGAGATTTTTTTCTTCTCTCAGGAGAAATGATTTCAATACTCTATTGTGCTTGGAAATCTTGTTAGCCATAGGAAGCTTGGGCTTGAGGCAACTTTGGAAGATCTCTGACAGTTAAAGAATCACTCTACTAGTTCCTTAGTCTTTTATTTTTCTGTGCTCTGTAATATTTTACTAGCATAATCAACTGTCCCTACCTATGACCTGCACCATATTTCTTAGGTCTCTCTTTGGTCTATTGATTGAGAGGATTGGCTGTCTTCATAGTGTGAATATAGGTCCCGTATAAACTTTACACCATCATGCCCCAATGCTTATGAATTTGAATTTCCAAATAATTTTAAAATTTGTCTGTGTTCTTTTATGATGGTGAATATGGTGAAGGAACACATTTTTTTCTTACTCTTTTCTTGTTGTTGTTCAAAACTGTGTTGACCTGAGAGGTAGTGGTGCATGCCTTTAATCCCAGAATTTAGGGACACAGAGTTCAAGGCCAACATGGTCTACAGAATGAGTTCTAGGACAGCCAGAAATACATAGAAAAACCCTGTCTCAAAAAAAAAAAAGACTTTCTTGCATTCAACATGTTCTTACCCATGTATTTAATATAAATTGATCTTAGTACTTTGTACACTGTGTCAGTCACAAAAAGTGCTCTTTCTATTCCCAATATAAACATGTTCTCAGATTTATATTATACCAGATCTTTATATATGTTAAGATTCTTTCCTCATTATAGGCCAAACTTCCTAAAGGTACCCTTTGAACCAACACTGTAGCCTACAGCACAGGTTTCACTCTTTAACTCCCCTGACCACCTAATAACGACGCACTGGAACACTCTCTCAGAATTTCAGATAGGAATTTCTTTAATCTTTCTAATTTCTCTTTTTGTCTGGAAATTCACACAATTGCTCATCATCAAGCATGGATCCTTAATCAAAATGTACCACCGGCTTCCACACAAATGCCAGGTGCCCATGGGCCCTGAAACTCTGACATTCTTTCATGGGTTTACACAATCTAGAAAGAAGGAGTTATGTTTTTACTTCATATAAACCCTGGGCATTTTAAAACTTTATTAAGTAAATGAACAGAACTATATATTACTACTGCCTTAGTCACGTCAAGGTGACTTGATATTGTTGTTTTCAAATCTGTCTCTCCCCAGGAACGAATGATCATGATAAATTGTGACCTGTGGGTACTCACAGGGTGATGCAGGTATGCTTTCATCAGAGGATGAAAGAGTAGAAGGGAGACTATGAAGCCTTGACTCCAGGCACTTCACAGGAGTAAGCAGAGAAAATTGCCCCATGCACACTTTATGGATTGGATTTCCTCCAAATATTTTAGTTGAATATATATTTCAATACTTAAAAACTGTAAGAACCCGAAAGCAGTGATCCAAAACTACACTACCCTGTGACAAAGGCTAACTTGCCTTCCACTTAAACACTCTCATCTTGTCTCTATGGGAACTTAATACATTTCTATCAACTTAATGCTTTTACAGCCATGGTGCAATGTTTTCCAAGACGGAAAGTGAAAGATTATACACGCTTGACAAAGTTGCTTCTACCTCTTCAACGATAATAGACATTCCAGAAATCTCTGATAGACAAAATTTGCATATGCTAGAAGATTTATTTACCCAGGCAACTTTTCACATAGAAAATTCAATGATTTAATAATTCCATACCACTTAAAGACTTTGGCGTCTAGAACTTCAAGGGCCTTCTGTTGAGAAGACAATTATCAGAAGCAAACGCCATGGCAAGAAATAATGTGAAACTTATTGAGCTAGTGCAGGCAAAATGAATTACACTGAGCAGCTTCAGGTTTTTGATGGCCAATGGATGGATAAGTGGGGGTATTATTAGTACTCTATACTTGGTGCCAGAGACAATAGCTAGATCTGAAAGGTTTTGCACCAACTTCGTAGGTGAACCTACCAGTGTGTACTTCAAGATTGATGCCAAGAGAAGCAAAGCAGCACACAGAGCCAAATCTTTTAAGTCCTTTTGCTTCTTGAAACAAAAGAAGATGGGAATCAATGCTTATGTTAAATTAAGAGTCAAATGAAGAATGTGAGATAGCTTTTTAAAAAATAAATCTCCTATGACTGTTAATCCACCCCACAAATCAAAGGGAATATTTTCTCTGTCAAAAAGAATTTAATAACATCAGATACTTTCGGAATTTTTAAATTCCTTTTCTTTCTGAACATTAATGACCCTCATCTTTTCAAAAGAAAAGGCCCACTGCATGGGTGAAGGAAGTGCGTTCCTGCATGATAGACATATTTAAAGCATACACAGAAGTAGTTTTTCATTTTACCATTTCAAGAAAAAGTTCTTCTTCTACATAGATAATATTCCAACAGCAGCAAACATCCTCTGCTTACATTGTCACAGAAAGGATACCCATTTCTGATTTTAGTCTTTAGAATATATGGACAAAGAGTCACTGCATTAGTAGTGAAACTGATACTCTTATCCAATGGGACCTGAATGAATCTGTTCTACATGTCGTTCCTTTCATTAATGTGTGTCCCAAATCAGCTTGCTGTCAAATTACCACATCTTCTTCCACACTATAATTTAGTCACAGTAGACCATACAAAGCTGTTATATTAGTATGACAAAGAAAAAAGATTTGTCAGCAAATAATCTGTTGAGAACTATGTTTGCCAAATATTTTAATATACCCTATGATATATATTACCAGTCATTTAATTTTTTTTATATTCTTACAGAGTTCAGACTCTGTCAATGGGCTGTTTTTAAATTCATGACAGCAAATTATTTAAGATCATTTATTCCAGATTTCCCTCACTGCCTTTTAATGTGTGATGTGAGCTTTAAAGAGATATGGGTTTTTGCTCTATTTACCCCACCAATGCATCTGACACACTGAGTGCCTAATATGGCAGATAAAACTGCCAACTTCTAGGTACTGAGACAAAAGAGATATACTTTCTACCTAAAGGAGACTGACTAACAGAATCATAAGAAAGCTAAAGCACAGGTACTCATGCATACAATATTCACAAAAGCTGTGTGATAATCCAGTGAGACATTTTCTTCCAGTGACCAATATACCCAGTTATATTTGGAGGGACTTATATTTCTTTCAGATATAACAACCTGAGAAAAGTCATGTTTTCTGGGATTATTGCTTCTAGGTAGCCTTCCTAAGTAACTGGAGAAGTATCTCTCCTGACAAATCTCTTATTCAACTTCATCTGTAGTTGAAAGCTGATTTTTTAATTTATTTTTTCTAAAATCAAGACGTTCATCATATTTTCATGGAGATTTTTTGAATTTCTCAATTTCCAGACTGAATTTTAATTCCTGATATTTGACTTGGCTCTAGACACCTAAGTTCTTACTTAAACTGGCACAGGAAGGTCTATATCTTGCTTGTATTCTTCACATTCTGGATTTGCTCTATTCTGCTCATTAGACTTTAAAGGCACAGGACCTGTTGATAAAACTGAGACTTCTCCCAAGATTTTTTTCTCCATTCTTGAAGTGGCAGAATATAACCTCTCCCATGATCTCTGTTACAGTGAATACATTCTCCAGTTTCTTGTGTTCACTCAATCATGCATTTAAATATATTTAAGGTACTTCAATATTATTTCAATAATTTTTACCATATTAATTTTATCAAATTAATATTCTGTTTCAATCTTAAACCAGTAAAATATAAGGGACCTTGCTTGTCAGTTATCATTACATACAAAGTTATGAAATATATCTACTTTTGTAAAATAGTTGTGTCCTTTGAGATATTTAAATAATATGTGGTTACACATAATTTTATGACTCCTCAAAATAATACACATATCTGTAACATAGTTGTCACACATATGGTGTCACAAAACAATCTGTCTCTGTATCACCTCTTCACATAAGAAATAATTTCTTATACCTTCATCTTTAATCCAGTCCATCTTCTGGCTTTTTTCTTCAAAGGAACACTTAGAATCTCCCAAGTTTCAGTAACTATACTGGGCTAAATCTTGCCATCTTTCCAAAAGTACTGTGTGAAATTAGGAATTCATATTTCAAGAGAAAACAGTGCCACTTTTAACATTCACTGATGCTACATTCATTCTAATTTATCTGTGGCAAATGGATGCTTCTTCAGAAATATTATGAAGAATTTCTTCAGATACATGAAAATACAATTTCTGATATTAATTTTACCATATATAATTCTTAGAAGAGTAAAAATCCGTTTTTGTTACTTTTTCATTATATTGACAAAATACATGATAAAAGAAACTGAACGAAAAAAATGTTTTATCTCAGAGTTTAGGATATATCAATCACAGCAGTGAAGTTGGGGCAACAGGAGGCAGAGAATACTGGAGGTCATTTCTGGATTGCAGTTTCCTACCTCCTGTTTTTCAGCCCAGGATTCCAGCCAATGAAATGGTGCCATCCATAATTAGGGTAGGTCTATCCACTTCAGTGACTTGATCTAGAAATTTCTTCACAGATTTACCCAGAGGTCCCCCCACAAGGAGATTCTAAATCACTGTTAAGCATCACACATCCATTGTCAACTTAACATGCAAGCATACCACTTTTAAAACATAACCTCCTAATCCTAGTCTCCACTGGTCCATAGGCATCTCATGATACAAAATATACTCAGTATGTATCCTGGCACCCGGGGGCCAGGGAATACTACAAAGTCACTTTAAATTTACCAGTTTACAGTCCTGCTCCCAGGAAAGGCTTCCCCAACGCCAGTGTAACAGCTCTGTTTATGCAGTGGAAATTGTTACAGCTCTGCTCTGTTCCAGTGAAGAATTGGTAAGAACTCTGCTCTGCTAGGGGAAAGTTTCTTTAGCAAAAGTGTTACAGCTCTGTGCCTCTCTTCTCTGCTCTAGCAAATGTTACATCTGGGCTCTGCTCTGATGAAAATGTTACACTGCACACAAAAAAAACTCATTCAAGAGTTTTATCGGGAAGTAGGAATCCAGAAGGGTAACAGTGTTAGGTGAGAAACAGCAACATAGTGAACAGGGTATAGACATATAGACTTTCTTCATGTGTGTGTGTGTGGGGGGCATGGAGGGGCTGAGCTTTCCAGGGTGTTTTGGGATTAGTGGATTTTATGATCTGGTTCCAGGGCAAGCTTGGAGATTTGTGGCATTTCATGCTCAAGAATGGTGGCATTTTGAGCTCAAGGACCTCAGGGATTTGTGAAATTCTGTGCCATGGGATTAGTGGAATTCTACAGTCTGACTCTTGGGCAAGCTCTAAGATTGGTGTGATTCCAGGCCCCAGTCCTGGGGTCAAGTCAGGGTCTGTGTGTTTGTCCTTGGCCCAGGTCTTTTTTCAAGTCAACGGTGGATGTTTTTTCCTTGTCCCCCTTTAGCTTACACATTCAATCTTCAAATTTGTTCATTTTTTTTCAAATACTTCCAACTCTCTTTTAAAGTATATGTATTTGGCTAGGGAGAAAACACAATGAGTAAACATTTTAAATGCCACGCCTAATCTTCCTGAATCTGATATGAAGGTATCATATGATCAGAGAAAAAATGACTTCTACAGATTATTCTTTGACCTCAACATTCATACTGTGGCATGCTTGTACATACACAGACATGCACAGACTTAAAGAATTTGTTATGGGTTCACTTTTGACATAAAATGGCACATATAGTAAGCATTACCCTTTCTAAAACTAGTAATATAGGCAAGGCTACAAAGACTGGGCTAAAGAAATATCGAAAACCAGTAGAGAAAGCACTAAACCTGGTGTTTATGCTAGAAGCCTGGAGTTCATGATGTACTCCTCTAGACTCCAATATTATGGAATCTAGGCCTCCTCCTCTGCTCTATGAAGCACCCGCAGCTCCCTTTGGGGGGCATCCCATAGTTTTTATATTTTCAGCATCATTTGTTCTCCATTTCAATATAAATCCCTCCACAGGTTCATGTAGCAATCTCGTAGGGTATCAATACATAGAATCTTCCATCTACACATTGCTCAGCCTTACAGGCCTTCTGGCTCCCTGGAGAAATCCCCAAAGATTCCTTGATCATTCATTTAGTATAACTGTAAAACCAGCACCACATAAACAATGTTTGTCGAGTCCTTCTGCTAGCATCCTGAGGCCAGGCGCCAATGGCACCAGAGTACTTCGCACTCTGTTTGCCATGAAGGTTGTTCATAGAGAAGAACTTCCTTAGGCTCTTGGCTTTGAGTAGTGAACCCTTTCACATACATTCTTAGTTAAAAATTCCTTCATTTACCATAGCTATAAAGACAACACCACATGGAAAATGCTGCCATTTCCTTCTGCCAGCACCCTAGAGTCAGGCACCACGGAACCAGAACTACCTTGCACTCTGTGTGCTGAAGATTAACCATAGGGAAAAACTTCCTTAGGCTATTGATTTTTAATCTCTTGTCAAATGAACTTGAACTTTTTAGCATGGAGCCTTGCATGTCTGGAGATCTTGCCTTCAGAGCAATCTTCCTACTATTCCAGTTTGGAACATATTTCTACTTAATGGTGCTAATCTCTTTTAATAACTACTGCTACTTTCTCAGAGCATGCAAGGCATTCTTTTTCCATCAACCTGCACACTCTTTGTATCTTCACTTCTTTCCACCCCTCCCCAACTCATTGTAAACCTTACTAGTAGCTTTGCCATGTGAACTCGATACAGCCTGGGACTAGCTCGTTTTGAGATTTCTTCTCCCAAATGTATCTGTGCTTTATTTTGAAGATAGACTCTCCAAATTCTTCAAAAAGGCGATGTTCAGGCGGATTGTTTGTGAGAATATCATATGAGATGGCGCAGACCCAGAAACTGGTGAGTCTTAGTTCCTCTCTGAGACTTCAGAAGCTTCGTTCCTACTGTTTGCTCCTTTTGGCTTTGTGATTTTGCAAATGCACATGTTCAGGTCTACATTCAGATTTTGGGGGATTTCTAAACTTTCCCACATGCCCCACATTCCCCCAGCAAACTAGTACCAAAGAGATCCAAAACACAAGAGTCCAGTTTTTCACAGCAGTAGTGTTACTTCTTGGTATTGTTTCTGTATCTGCAACTTCTCTCATAGTTTTAAGATGTACCGGGCAAAATCTACTTATGAAAGGAAGTGTGGAGTACATCACTATCGTGATGTCATTGTAGTAGAATCACGAGAGATAGGTGGTCACATTGTCTCTGAAATTAGAATGTAGGGTGCAATGAATGTTGTCTCTGGTATTCAGTATGCTTATATTTTTTATAGCTAACACACCAGCCATGACAGAGCTGCCCATGTTTAAGGTGAGCATTTTATCTCTTTCTGTTTGCTCTAGAATATCTCTCACAGTTATATGCAAATGTTTGCTTCCTAAGAGAGTCTACAGGATATAAAATTGACCACCAATATCACCCATCCCAGGCCTGCAGTCTAATTTACACATTTAAAATTTGTTTAATCCCTTCATCTTGTAAAAGAAAACAACAAATGAGAGATGCAAGAAGGAAAAGGGAGAGAAAGAAAAGCAGAGAGAAAGGCCCGTATCTGTTTTGCCCTCTGAAGTAAACACATTTCATGCATCTCTCAGGGTGAAATTCCCAGAATTTTGCTATCAAACTCCGCAAATTATTGTGGCTTTGAGCTCTGAACCCTGCAAGCTAGAGGAACAACTACCCCGAGAGCTCACATGAAATCCTGCAAAAGGCCTCAAGGCTGTACTTTGGAATATATTCATTGTACGTAGTTACGCGTTTCACAGTAACATTTTCTTTCAAGAATATCATGCACTTTGACAGTGTTCACCCAAACAGCCTCCTCTTCTCCCCTTTCCTCCCTCCTCCCATGTCTTTGCATTAGTTTACTATTCTATGTGATCCTCTGTAATGCTTAGTATCTGACTGGGCTTCATTTCCTTCTGATGTATCTCATTTCCTTCTTTCTCTCTCTCCAACTGTGAAAAAAGGGTACTGTTGAAAGCATAGCATTTAAAGTTCATGTCATGTGAAAACAGTGTTTTTCAGACCTGTTTTTAAGTTTCATACCTCACCTGAATGTCTTTCACATGAGCTTCTCCAAGGACACTATAAATGAGCTCAAGTCACTTTCAAGTTTCAAGGCACCTTTCCTTAGACTAGCTAATGGTGTTCAAAGATTGCCCAAGTAAGGGTGTTATAAAATGCAGCCCAAGCTTTGAGAAAATATAATAATTATCATTGATGTCGGATGTAAAGGAATGATAGAAATGTCTTAGGGGAAGACAACAAAAACAGGTTTGAGCAAGAACAGTTTTAGTGCTTCAGATAGAAAATCAGCTGTGACCTATGTTAAATGAAATCCCACAAAATTGGAATGCACAGAGAAACTAGAATCTGCTCATTCTGACTTTGTAATTTCTGTGTGTGCATGTGTGTGTGTGTGCATGTGTATGTGTTTGTGCATGTGTGTGTAGGTGTATTTATGTGTGTGTATGTGTGTGTGTGCTGTGGGCTTTTTGCACACTACCCACATAACCTACCCAGCAGTTTATCTCTTTGTTCTGATTTTAATAATTAAATTTATACAGACTTGGAATCCTCTTTTGTATGAGGCAGCTTTTGGAAAATGTATCACATGTTCCTTTGGTGAGTACAATGATTAAAATCTACTTTTCTGAAATGTTTAGCCTTATTAAACAGTTAGCATGCTTCTTCACACAGAACTTTTTCATTTGTGAAAACATAAAAGCATTCTTATACTAGCTTATTGTTTCATAGCTTTTCTATCCCACTTATCTCCAATTTATTTTACAGATTTTAAATTCCTTCAGTTATGTTGATCTGGCTTATACAAATCCCAGTGCACCCATTGCGTCCATTTTCTTCCCCTCTGAAACCCATAGTTTCACTTTCCATATAAAATCTTCCGTTTTAATTCACACAACTCTGGATTCTAGCACAGTCCTCAGGCAATAAAAATACAAACTCTCTGGGATAGAATGGAAAAATTAACCATAATCTCATTCAACTCTTTCTTCTGCTTGAATCTCCTCTACAATTCCCCCCCTGAAGTATCTGTCCCCTGCCTACACTTGAATTGTTCTAGTGACAGCTACAAATTACCTTCTGAGAGTACTTGCTTCATGTTCAAATGGATCTGGCTTTTATCTCTTATTTTATGATGAAATTCAAGTCCCTATAGTCTCCCAGAAAATTGGCTGTAGTTTGCATCCTTGGGGCCATATAGCCACATGACAATACTTGAAATATTTTCACACAGCTGTCTTACTCATTCTCCTCTAAGAAAAAAGTGTTCTTCTTCCCCTTAGCTGCTCTTATATAACTATACTTAGTGTCCCTTAACTCTCTTCATTACCAACTTATTTTCTCTGCCACAGAATCAATTTCACACAAGTCATTTCATGTGCTGAATAAAGAAAGAAAGGCACAAATGTACAGATGCATCTGGTACTGTATTTAGGTCTACATAAGAGATGCATAACAATAGACGTATCACAATTGAGTTCTGTTGATCATCTCCTTCTAATGTCCTATAGAAATATTACTCAGAGACCTACCTTTTCCTAAGGAAACTGCTGTTAGACAATACACCACTAGACATGATTCTAAGACATTGTCATCACCACCAGACACCATTCTAAGTCATTGTCATTTCAGTTTCAATACTAAGTATGGAAATTTATTTATTCATCATATATTTTAATTACTTCAATTAGATTTTAAAATTTGCTTACTCTGATTTTTAAAATGATTTAATATAGTTGTAATTATGTGTACACATGTGTCTCTGTATGAGTGTGTAAGTACAATGCTTCAGAAGACCAGAGGTTTGTATCACAACCATCTAAAATTAGAGTTTCATATAGTTATGAGCTACCTGAAGTGGGTGCTGAAACCAAATTTGTATTCTCTGGAAGAGTAGCCAGTACTCTTAAGCTGAAGCATCTCTCCCTGCCTAACTATTATGATAAGAAAAGTCATTGATATACGTATTCCTCCCATTTGCCTTCTCAGATTATAGCATGGGTGTATTTTGAAGGGGCTAATTTAGTCACTTCCTTAAAGAGAACAAAAAGAACAGCAAAATGTCATCTAAGTATAAAGTTAAAGTTCTTTGTTATATACCTCGAGTCTCTCTCTCTCTCTCTCTCTCTCTCTCTTTTTAAGTCTACTATTCCATTCACCAACCATGTGGACCTTGTGCCAATAAATATGGACAAAACAAAACAGACTAAACAAACAAAGGCAGAGATGTTCAGGTCAAAGATCTGTCAATGCAAATGTGGGTGTATATACAGGCTCACATCTTTTTTATGTCTTTCCCTTGCTTGTAACAGTATTGCCCTCTAAAGTACGTACTTGAAGTCTTGGAAGGATTGGAACACAGTTTAAATCACAGAGACAGCCACAACATTTAATTGATTACTTTAAAGATTCTATTCTATATTCTGTGTGTAACATACAACACACAACACACACACAAAATGATGAGATACTGAGCAATGTCTACAAAAATGAAATGAATTGAGCCTACACCTTCTATGTCTAAAGATAGATGATGTATCAATAAAAATACAAGCTGAATATTATTTCCTGTGAAAAAAAGATTTGTTTCATAAGCACATAGGAAAAAATTGAAAACAAATAACTAAGAGTCTACAAAATGAAATTAGAAAAAGAATACTGACCAATGAAAAAGAACATCAGGAACCTAGAACTAAAGCCAAGTACATACAGGTATACATCATAAGCATCCCTCCATAGCTTGCGAAATCATGAGGGTTTTTTCTCTTATTTTTTTAATAAAGAAAAAAAACTTTCTTTTTTCAATGTATATACCAATTCCAGTTCCCATTATCTCCTATCCATCCATTCACTTCACCTCCCCCTTCCTGCCCCCCATCGACTCCTCAGAGACGGTAAGGCACACTGCTTTGGGGAAGTTCCAAGGCTCTCCCTACTATATCTCGTCTGAGCAAGATTTCCATCCATAGAGAATAGGTTAACAAAAGTCAGTATAAATAGTAGGAATAAATCTGCTCCAGCCACACAGCTGTCACCCACACTCAGAGGGTCTAGTTTCGTGCTATACTGGTTCCTTCCCTGTCTGGCTGGACTTTGTGAGCTCCCATTAACTGTGGTAAACTGTTTCAGTGGGTATCTCCATCATTGTCTTGACTTCTTTGCTCAAATTCTCACTCCTCCCACTCTTCAACTGGACTTTCAGAGCTCACCCCAATGCTCCAGTGCAGGTCTTTGCCTCTGTTTCCATCAGTTGCTGGATCAAGGTTTTATGGTGACATTTCAGATATTCATCAATCTGACTACAGAGCAAGGTCAGTTCGGGCACACTTTCCTCTATTGCTCAGGGTCTTAGCTGGAGACATCCTTGTGGAATCCTGGGAATTTGTCTAGTGACAGGATTCCTCATAGCTCCATAATGGCACCCTCAGTCAAAATATCTTTTTACTTGCTCTCATCTCTTCCCCTTCCACCTTCCCGTCTCCACACACCCCCATGTTTCCAATTTTGTCAGGAGATCTTGTCTATTTCCCCTTTCCAGGTGTATCTATTTATGTTTTTCTTAGGGTTCACATGGACACTTTCTCTAGGGTCCTGGCTCATAATAATTTGATTTACAGCTAGTATACACTTGTGAGTGAGTACATGCCATGTTCATTTTTCTAGGTCTGGGTTACCTCACTCAGGATGGTTTTTTTTTAAATATAGTTCCATTCATTTGCATGCAAATTTCAAGATTTCATTGTATTATTGTTTTTTTACTGCTGAGTAGTAGTACACTATTGTGTAAATGTACCACATTTTCTTTATCCATTCTTCACTTGAAGGGTACCAATATTGTTTCCAGGTTCTGGTTATTACAAATAATGCTGTGCTGAACATATTTGTACAAATGTCCTTGTAGTGTGATTGAGCATCCTTTGGGAATATGCCCAAGAGTGGTATTGCTGGGTTCTGAGGTAGGTTGATTCCCAATTTTCTGAAAAACCACCATAATGATTTCCAATTTGGTTGTAGAAATTTGTGTTGCCACTAGCAATGGAGCAGTGTTCTGCTTTTTCTACATCCTCTTCAACATTAGGTATCATGGGTGCTTTTGATCTTAACCATTCTGACAGGTGAAAGATGGTATCTCTGATTACTCTTGATTTGCATTTCCCTGAGGATGCTAAGGATATTGAAGATTTCCATAATTTCTTTCAGTCATTTGAGACTCTTCCCAAAAGTAGAAGTTCTTTGTTTCAGTTATTCTTTGTATTGCTTTCTTTGTTTCTATTTTATTTCTTTCAGTCCTTAATTTGATTATTTCCTCTCATCTACCCCTCCTGCATAAGTCTGATTCTTTTTGTTCTAGAGTTTTCAGATGTGCTTTTAAGTCACTAGTGTGAGATTTCTCCACTTTATCTGTGTAGTCACTTACTCCTATGAACTTTCCTCTTAGCACTGCTTTCATAATGTCTCACATTATGCATTCATTTTTGTTGAATTCTAGGAAGTCTTTAATTTTTTTCTTTATTTCTTCATTGACCCAGGGGTGGTTCAATTGTGTATTGTTCAATTTCCATGAGTTTGTAGGATATCTCCAATTATTGTTGTGGATAAATTCTCACTTACACTATGTTGATCCGATAAGAGACAGGAGGATATTCTTATTATTTTATATCTGTTGAGGTTTGTTTTGTTAGTGAGTATGTGGTCAGTTTTGGAGAAGGTTCCATGAGGTGCTAATAAGTAGGCATATTCTTTTGTGTTTGGGTAGAATATTCTGTAGATGTCTGTTAAGTCCATTTGAGTCATGACATCTGTTAATTCTCTTATTTCTCTGTTAAGTTTCTGTCTGGTTTTTCTGTCCGTTGTGGAGAGTGAAGTGTTGGGGTTTGATGTGCGATTTAATCTTTAGTAATGTTTCTTTTTACATATATGGTTGCTCTTGTATTTGGGATACAGATGTTCAGGATTGAGACTTCATCTTGATGGATTTTCTCTGTGATGAGTATAAAATATCCTCCATTTCTTCTGAATGATTTTAGTTGGAAGTCTATTTTGTTAGATATTTGGATAGTTGCATCTGTTTGTTTCTTAGGTTCATTTGATGGGAACATCTTTTCTCGACCCTTTGCTCTGAGGTAATGTCTGTCTTTTATGTTGAGTTGTGTTTCTTGTATACAACAGAAGGATGGATTCTGCTTTTATATACATTCTTTTAGCCTGTGTAATTTTATAGGTGAATTGAGTCCATTGATATTAAAAGATATTAATTACCAGTGGTTGTTAATTCCTGTTATAGTTTGATAGTAGTATATGTGTGTTTCTCTTCTTTGGGTTTTGCTGTGGGAGGTTATTTGTTTTTTGTGTTTTTGTGGGTACAGTCAGGTTCCTACGGTTGGGGTTTTCCTTCTACTTTTTCTGTAGGGCTAGGTTTGTGGATAGATTTTTAAATCTGGTTTTGTCATGGCATATCTTGTTTTCTCCATCAATGGTGAGTGAAATCTTTGCTGGGTATAGTAGTCTGGGTTTCCATTTGTGGTCTCTTAGTGTCTGCAGCACATCTGTACTGAACCTTCTGGCTTTCATGGTTTCCATTGAGAAGTCCGGCGTAATCCTAATAGGTCTACCTTTGTATTGTACTTGACCTTTTCCTTGGAAGCTCTTAATATTTTGTCTTTATTCTGTATGTTTTGCATTTTGATTATTATATGTCAAGGGGCCTTTTTCTTTCCAGAATCTGTTTGGTGTTCTGTTCCTTTTTGTGGATACCATTCTTCAGGTTGAGAAAGTTTTCTTCTATGATTTTATTGAATATATTTCTGTGCCTTTGTTCTGAAGTTCTCCTTTGGTCTTTTCATGGTGTCCCAGATTTCCTGGATATTTTATGTTAAGACTTTGTTAGATTTATTTTTTTTGACTGATGAATCTTTTCTCCTGTTAAGTACCTTTAACATCTGAAATTATCTCTTCTGCCTCTTGCATTCTGTTGGCTACGCTTGCCTCTCCACTTCCCACTTGTTTACACAGAGTTTTCATGTCTAGAATTCCCTCAGTTTGTATTTTCTTTATTATCCTTGTTTCAGTCTTCAAGTCTTGGACTGTTTGCTTCAACTTTTTGTTTCTTCTTTGTTTTCTTTTATATATGTATTGATTTCTTCCATTTTTGTTTATCTTTTCCTCCATTTCTTTAATGGATTTTTTTTATTTCCTCTTTAAATTTCTCCATCATGCTTATAAAGTTATATTTAACATTGATTTCTTCTGCTTCTTCTGGATTAAGATGATCAAGTCTTTCTGTTGAGTGACCACTGTGTTCAGTTGTTACCATGTTGCTTTTTAGGTTGCAATCAACCTAAAAATTCTTGCATTGGCACCTACTCTTCTCTTTCTCCACTGCTGGCAGTGTCTTTGCTTCTTGGTCTAATCCTTATAGTAGTTGTCTGTGTCTTTAGGAACTGGTCTCGGTCAGCGCTGTACTGTAGCTGCCTGTGTCTCTGGGAGCTACTGAGATCTCTCTTGGCCTGCTGACTTGTTCTGCTCTCTTGCTTTGCTCTCTTGGTCCAACCTGTGCTTCAGATTTCTTATGTTGGTCCTCTCTGTGTAGTTGCAGCCTGTGCTCCAACTTTGTTGGTTCTCTCTCTTGGTTCATTCTCGGTAGTTGTATCATGTATTTCCAGCCTAAAAGAGACCAATAGGGAAATGCGTTTGCTTAGAGCAGAATAATTAGCCTCTCCAAGCGGTAAACTCTCTAATTGGTTGTTCACTATAAAGTGATCATCTCATTTATGACCACAAACATACAAAAAACAAAATGACACAAATCAGGTTATGTGAGTGTGTGTATGTGTGTGTATACATATACATATGTTCAATGAAAAAGAAGCTATATGAGATAAGAGTCATATGGGAGGGGTTGGTGAAGGAAACAAAGGTAGTAACGAATGCAATTACATTTCAATTTAATATGTGTTTTGTAGTCATGGATTTTCTGTCCCAGCAGCCAGCTCCCAAAATAACCACACAGAGACTTCTTATTAATTACAAAAGCTTGGCCATATTTTAGGCTTGTTACTAACTAGGACTTGAAACTTAAATCAACCCAAATCTCTTATCTATGTTCTTTTATGTGGCTTTGTTATCTTTACTCTGTACTCCTTATGCTTCTTCCTCTCTGTCTTACTGGTGACTCTCCATATCACCATCCTTCTTCCCAGTGTCCTCTCTGATCCCCAGATCTTGTCAAACTAGCTATTGGCCATTTAGTTCTTTATTTAAATTTTTTAAAGTGAAATATTTTCAGAAGGTATAAAAGAATATTATTATAAGAATACTATTTCCTTATTTTTGTCTAAATAAAAATAAAAGGTTTAAGTGTAAACTAATAAACTATAAACAATAAGAACACTTTTAGGCAACATTACTTTTATAATGTCCAACCAATTTGTATTAGACATATTTGATGAAAATACTCCATAATTTCTTTTATTTTGGTGAGTCTAAAGCTCTGTACATAATTTACCTTTTATCATAACTAAGGGAAATTGTAACTTTAATTATCTAGTCTACAAGTCCATCAAATACCACAGAAGGATATATTTCTTGAGTTCAGAAAGTTCAGAACAAGCCAATTTTAATATTAAGAAATGACAGAAACATCTGTCTGCCTAGAGAATCACCCTAAGAATTCTATATAATATTGGGGCATCCATCTTCGGTCTATAGGTTTAGTATATCTGACAGAATTTACTGTGAAGCAAGAATTTCTGAAGGACTTTCCTAACCTGCCATGGCAGTTTGCCAGTAGCTTTTCTTTGTGTTCTGGTGGTTCAGTTTAGACAGTATACTGTCAGCCATCAAGGCAAGGGTAGTTTTCTGCCTGAATGGCTAGTGTTTGCCATAAAGAAAGCAACCATCTTATGGAGGTTCTTCTATGCCCATCATCTCTTTTGGAGGTAAATTGGTGCAGCTAGGAGCAGGTAGATATGTCTCATTGTAATGTAGGCAGGTTTATCTAATTATTCTTTAGCAATAAAAATACAGGAGTCAGATATCAGAGTAAGAACCCTAATAATTAGAGAAGCAGTGAAGAAACAACCAGTGACCTCCTCTCTCTTTTGTTCTTCTACATAAAAGGAACAAGAACCTCTCTAAGCCCACCTGACTACTTCCTGTGTCTGTTTGACCTCAGTCCTCAAAAACCTCTACTGTTAATTTCATGGAACTAGTAGCTAGTTCTGCCTTCTTATTCAAAACGAACTTTATTGTTAGTTTTGAAAGCTTCAAAATGCAATCAGGATAACAAAAACCATATTTAAAATAAGAAAATTTTGTGTGAAAACCATTTTGTTCCTTTTGGCCTCAGAGGAACTCTGAAACATATGGTCTTATCACAGAGAGAGGACCAAGAGATGAGTGATCACCTATCCATCGGTGCATCCCACTCTCAAGGCTCTTCATACCAGGGCAAAACCCTGGACCACTCCCCTACCTGCTTTACCTTCTCTAGCCAGGCAGCAGCAAGTTACCTACAGGAAGGCTTCTCCAACACCCCCACTATATCTATAAGACCCTGTAAGCTACAAGTCCCACTCTGACCCCAAGCCCTCCTATTACCTGCATCCTCAGAGGAACTCTGAAACACAGGCTGCAACTACACAGAGAGGACCAAAAGAGGAGCTTGGAAGCACAAGCTGTGATTGCACAGAGTGAACCAAATGAGCAAAACAAGAGAGCAAACCAAGAGAGTGCACTGGGAAAGTGGGTCAAGAGAGACTTCAGCAGCTCTCTGATACACAGAGAGTGACAATACAGAACAGATCAAGAACAGTGACCAAAAGCACAGACAACAATTGCAAATATTGGAACAAGAGGGAAATACACTGCTGGCACCAATTGGAGAAAAAGATGGGTAGGTGCCAATGAAAGAATTAATTCAACAGCCTAAAAAAGCAACATGGTAACACAAGAACCCATTGGTCATATACAACAGGAAGACTTGATTTCCTCACCCAGAAGAAGCAGAAGAAAGTTATTTTAAATGTAACTTTATGTGGATAATGGAGAACTTAACAGAGGAAATCAAAAATTTCCTTCAGGAAATGGAGGAAAAGGCAAGCAAAAATTGGAAAAATAATGAATCTCTTAAAGAAACCAAGGGAAAAAAAAAGCAAACAGGTGAAGAAAACAGTTCAAACAGGTCAAGGCAAGAAGACTGAAATAGAGACAACAAAGAAAACAGAAACCAAAAGAATTTTGGAAATGGAAAATCTGGGTAAATAAGGGGAACCACAGAGGTAAGTATAACCAACAGAATATAAGAGACAGAAGAGACAATCTCAGGGGTTTAGATACTACTGAGGAAATAAATTCATTGGTCAAAGAAAATGTTAAATCCAACAAATTCTTAACATAAAACATCCAGGAAATCTGGGACACCATGTAAAGACCACCTGAGAATAATAGGAATAGAAGAAGGAGAACTCCATCTCAAAGGCATAGAAAATATATTCAACAAAATTATAGAAGAAAATGTTCTTAACCTAAAGTAAGACATCCCTATGAAGGTACAAGAAGCTACAGAACTCCAAATAGACTGGACCAAAAAAAAGTCCCGATCACCATATAATTATCAAAATACAAAATATACAGAGTAAAGAAAGACTATTAAGAGCTGCAAAGAAAAAAGATCAAGTAACATATAAAGGCAGACCTATCATAACTACCTTTGACTTCTCATTGGAAACCTTGAAAGACATCCTAGACAGATGTGCTGCAGACACTAAGAGACTACAAATATAAGCCCAGACTACTATATCCAGCAAAGCTTTCTACCACTATCGATGGAGAAAACGAAATATTCTATGAGAAAACTAAATTTAAACAATACCTATCCACAAATCCAGCTCTACAGAAAGTAGTAGAAAGAAAATTCCAACCCAAAGAAGTTAAGTATATCCACAATAACACAGGTAACAGGTAACCTCACATCAACAAACTCCACAGAAGGGAAACACACAAACACTACCACCTTAAAATAACAGGAATTAACAAGCAATGGTCATTAATACCTCTTAATATCAATGGACTCAATTCCCTTATAAAATTCACACGTTAAAAGAATGGATACAAAAGCAGGTCCATCCTTCTGTTTTATATAAGAAACACACCTCAGCTTCACAAACAGACATTACCTTGGAGCAAAGGATTGGGAAAAGATTTTCCAATCAAATGAGTGTTGCTAATAAACAAATGAGTGTTGCTATCCTAATATCTACCAAAATAGACTTCAAACTAAAATTAATCAGAAGAGATGGAGAAGGACACTTTCTATTCAAAACAGGAATAATCCATCAAGATGATGTCTTTGTCTTGAACATCTATGTCTCAAATACAAGAGCACCCACATATGTAAAAGAAAAATTACTGAAGATTAAATCGCAAATCAAACCCCACACACAAATAGTAGGAAACTTCAACATTCCACTCTCACCAATGGACAAGTCAAGCAGACAGAAACTTAACAGAGAAGTAAGAGATATCATGACAATAGATATAACAGACATCTACAGAACTTTCCACTCAAACACACATAAAAATATACCTTCTCAGCACATCATCAAAAGGAAGCTTCTCTTAAACTGAACATATACTTGGTAACAAAGCAAAAGAAATCTCTTTTAATAGTGAAAGAAAAATATACCATTTATCGGAAATAGTAACAGATTGAACACTAACAGATATAATTTATCAGCAATATTAAAAGAATGAAGATTATGTCTGGTGTGGTGGTGCGTGCCTTTACTCCAGACACTAAGAGGTGGAGGCAGGTGGTTTACTGTGTGAGGCCTGCCTGATCTATAGGACAACACAGGCTGCACAGAAGAATTCGGTGTTGAAAAACTAAAGGAAAGGAAGACTGTCTGTCTTATAAATTAAACTGTATGTCTTAAATGGAAGAACATTAGGAAATTTAAATACTGACAACTCTTTTACTCCAACATTAGTTACATTGGTATTACTCTGTTTAAATTAATAATATTAAGTATATCTAACAATTATTTTAATAAAAATGAAAATATTGTAAATGGTGGGAGAAATTTGGAAAATATGTATTACAAATAAAGTGATCTATCAGAAAAGCATATTATTATGATAATACTAGTGTCCATAGGCTACCTTCTTTTTGAACTATCATGGTGCTGAAGAGGTAACTTAGTGAGCAGGATAGAGGTGTGGCAGTTCAGGCTTAACAACCAAGGGATCCTATAAGTGGCAGGAGACAACCAAATCTGGAGAGTTGGCCTCTATGCTCTATAACCATTCTGTGAAATGAGCAATTCTACACACACACACACACACACACACACATATACACACACACACAAATAAATTAGAAGTTTTAAAATCTGAACATGCAACTTAGACTTGTAAGATCTCAGACAAAGACTGTATTTACCCATAGCATTGAAGACCTTTATAGTAATCAGTGCATGTAAATAGATTGTGTTTTAGTTGATGAAGAAATCTACAAGTTCTACAAATAATCCTTTACTTTTTACCTTTATTTATTCACCTTGGAAAGTACAAAAGATTTCAACTGAAAATTGGTTATAAGTGGCCACAAAATTGTCAATTTCAAGGAACCATGACTATAAAATATGGAAAAATAGTTCTACACTTCAATCTATATATGATCACCATGTATTTCTTTTCTTGTGCATTTAGCTGACTCATAGGCAAGGCATCCCTATTGAAATGAGTACTTTAATGAACATTTTCCCCCATCTCTAATCAGAAATGCAATCTGTTCTTTGAGAAAAACCTCCTGACGTGAAAAAATTTTAATTTCTGCAAAACTGTTTTCTGCTCTGTTGCTGTTTTAATAGCTCTCTCCTCTTAACTGCTAAAGTTTTATGTGTATTTATGGAAGACATGCAGTGCACGATGCTCTCTGCACCCTGCTGCTAGCTTCAGGTACAAGGCAGTGCTGTGTTTCAGTAGGATAGCTGCCGAATGGTTAAAGTGATTTGTATTTTCACTCCATATTAATGAATTTTTTTAGGGTGGGAAAAATAGATCAAAATTTGAGAAAAGGCCGGGCGGTGGTGGCGCACGCCTTTAATCCCAGCACTCGGGAGGCAGAGGTAGGCGGATCTCTGTGAGTTCGAGACCAGCCTGGTCTACAGAGCTAGTTCCAGGACAGGCTCCAAAACCACAGAGAAACCTTGTCTCGAAAAACCAAAAAAAAAAAAAAAAAAAAAAAAAAAAAAAAAAAAAAAAAATTTGAGAAAAGAAAGCATCATGAAATGGGAGATTAAAAACAATATTTCCAGGTCCCTCTGTTTCAAAGTGTATCATCATTTGTTTTGTCTTGGATTTGAAGTTTTGTTGCAGTAAAGAGACAAATACAATGGGCCCTCCAGTGAGCCTTTGCAGTATTCGCCTCCTTCCCTCACTTCACACCTCTCTGGTACAATATTACTCTTACTGTGTGCAAGAACCCTCGGTCATTTCCTCCAGTTTCCCTAGTAGTTTATACTAAATAAGCCACGAGTGTAACACCTGTTAAAATGCAAGTCAATCATGAGAGTTGGCTGAATCTTTCACAGATCCACAGTTTTTCCCAAATATCTCCAAAATTCATATACATATGTATACTGTAGCTTTTTAAGATTGTGTGGTTCTCAGCAATTCTTCCCTTCATCTTTCTTCTCCCTGATTCCCTGTTTCTCCTCACTTTCCATCACTGTAAGGGTCAATATTTCCAGTGGACACTGGGTCCATCTTCTTTAGAGATTTTACACTGCTGTTTTCTTCTCTGGGAGAAGATCTTTACTCACACACCCCACTCAAAATTATTTTCCTTACATAGCTATTTAGTCCTTCCACATGATGTCTACTCTTTAAAATATGCATAAAATTAACACCCAACTTAGTTCTATCTGTGTTTATTTCTGCAATTTCCTTATTTTATGTTATCTATCTTTCCAGAGACATTGTAAGAATCACTTTTTATTGTTAAGTGACTTCCCTAACAGCTAGCAAGAACACAGTAGAAAGTTTAACAAAAACTGTCAACTGTCAATGTCCCTCCTATGTTTCCAATCTTTTATTGTAGTGTCTCACTGATTAAAGACATATTTTAGTACTTATTGCATGCTATATATATATATGAAGTTACAATTACTTGCTTATTATAACTCACTATAAAAGATATTCAGTAATATATACCTTTTCTAAATTAGCAACAGAGCAGTGTATCAGTGGTAAAATAATTTCGATTTTTATTTGTGGCCATTTAAATTATTCTGATAAAGCACCAGAGGTCAAAAATTCTTTTAAATAGTAGAACCTGTCATCAAGCGACTACGTTTATGACGGATCATTTAGCGTGGCATTGGCACAGTTCATGCTGTCATGTATTTACAAATTCTGGTCATAATGTCTAACATTGCTTTGATTCTCAAAGAATTGTACCATTTCATTGTTTTGTACTCCATAAGGTTGTGACAGTTGTCCATTGCAGTCAGTTGTTCAAGGCCTGCCAGTTTTGGAGCATATATTGACATGCTACCCTTATGCTTCTTCTGGCTGTGTCAGTTAGACATCCAGATGTTCCTGATTGTGTGATTTTTCTTTTGTGCATATTTTGGAGGGACTGCGTCAACTTGATATTCAGAATACCTAGATGTAACTTGCTATTTATGTGAGGATCTAAAAGTAGTCACATAAATAATAGTAGTACTTCCCAGAATCTTCCTTGAATGTGTTGGCAATGCGTGGTTTGGCCAGAAGACCCTCATTGCCTTGAGTAATTTAGACAGAATTTACTATAAGGAAATATAAATCTTAGTTTCTCATAATCAATAAATTCAAGATTGTGCTTTCTGAGAAAAGGGTTACTATCTCTACTCTGGGAAGCAGGGCACTATTCTATCTACTGTTTTGGTTTCTTTTTTGCAGTATAATAACAATTTAATTAGTTTTATAAAACCACATAAATTAACAATAATACAATAAAACCCAATTTATGAACATAATGATATTGTTTAACTTGAAAAGTTACAATAAAATCACCTACAGCTACAATGAAGAAATTTAATCCATTTTTACAGAAGATTAACAATAATAATGGGAATGGTTGTCTCTGCTTTCTCAGGCCTGGGATTACAGGCATTATAGGCTGCACATAATTTAGATGCTGTGAATTTGAACTTGGGTCTTCATGATTGCTCAGCATGTGTTTTCTAGCCTCTTATTTCACTATATGTATTCTCTTTATTTCCCTCATCTGTCCTATTTCTGGAGCTAAGACTTCAACTCCTGTGTTGACCAGCAGTAAGAAGAGTGATATTTTTAACATTGTAGTTGCTACTAAAATTCACTTGAATATGCAAGCATATTTGAAAACAGAGAAAATATATAATCTGAAACTGATTTTAAGAGTGTGGGGAAGTTGCAGTATTCAGTACTCATGGTACCATTGCAATAAAGGACATAGATAACACGTAAGTGTCAACTTTCAATAAAATACAATGGTAATCCAAACTATATATATTTATTGTTTTAATGCATTTTCAATTAAAATATAATTTTATCATTTCCCTCATTTTAAACACTCTAAAGTTACATTCTTGTATTATCTCTTATGTGTCACTCTATCTTATTAATATTATTACATAAGTACACAAATATATAATTAATCTGCTGAGTCTATTTTGTTTATATATATATAAACTATAAGTGTATATATATATATATATACTTTCCTGAATGACAGTTTTTTAATGAATAACAAAAAGAAAATATGTGAAGCTTGCTTACATAAAGAATTGACCAATGCTCTCACTGTTTCCCATTGTATTTCAGAGCTTGTTTATACTCTATCTTTAATTAGTTAGAACAGTTTATACAAGATCGCTCAGATTTTTATCACCTAATTTTACATATAATAATAAGTAGTACCTTTCAAGAAAATTATTTATATCTTTTAGATTTTATAATTTGTTGGAGTACAGGTTTTTAAATTATGTCCTTAAGATTTTCTGAATCTTGGTGTATATTGTTATGTCACACCTTTCAGTTTTCATTTTTCAATGTGTTAATTTAAACTCTCTTTCTCTCTTATTAGTATAGATAAGGGCTTACATATCAGATTCAGTTTGTCAAAGAACCAGTTCTTTATCTCATTGGCATTTCTTTCTGTTTTATTAATTTCAGTCTTGAATTTAATTATTTCTTACAATCTACTATTCTTTGATGTGATTAATTTTTTGTTACTTTTTTTTTCTAGAGTTATCAGTTGTGATGTTAAGTTGCTAGTGTGAGATCTCTTTATTTTATGTAGGCCCAGAGTTCTGTGAACTTGCCTCTTCGAACAATCTTCATTGTCTCCCATAAGTTTGAGTATACTATGCCTTTATTTTTCTTGAATTTTAGTTAAGAGCACTTACAGCTCTTCCGGAAAACCATGGTTCAATTCCTGGCACCCACATGTCAGCTCACAACTATTTGTAACTCCAGTTCCAGGGAATCTAGCACCCATACACAGACATACAAATAGACAAAACACCAATGCCTATAAAATAAGAAGAATAGTGGGTGCCTTTATGTTTTGATCATCAATGTTATGAATAGAAATGTCATCCAGGTGAATTTTTCCTTAGATTAAATAGTGTTTTACACATTTGTTTCTGATTAGTTTTGTTTTCAAATATCAAAGAGTTTAGAGTTTAGAGTTTTTATGGGATTCTTAAATTGTGAATAATTGGATCTCTTTCTTGTGCTTTGGGGGAGAGGGAAAATCAATTTTCTCTAATAGATTGAAACTGAATATATCCATACCAGGTCTCAAAACCAGAAAGAGTTCACCAACATATAAGGTACACTAATATTGAAGAGAACATTCTCTTCCCTCATAGCAGCTCTCAATGTCCTGTAGCTCCTCAGTTGGTGGTACGATATGCCCACTTGACATAATCTTGGAGGAATTTAGCATGACTTTAGCATGATTGTTGTTTCTTCATATCTTTGTGAGTTCATATGTACAGGATCCCTCTATGTCTAGAAAATATTTCTCATAGTCTTTAACCACCTCTGGCTTTTAAAGTTATTTTGGTATCTCTTACACAATAATTACTGAGCTTTGAGAAAAGAAAGATGTATAAGATAACTTCACCCTTTATGGCTGAACACTGTGCAGTATTTATTCTGTGCACCAAACAAATTCTAAATCTCTGAGTTAGCTACCATATACTGAATTTCTGATGAAGATTTAGAGATGATGTAGAAATCTATAATTATAATAACAGAGTATTAGATTTCTTTAAACTTTGCCTATTTAACCAAACAACTGTTATAGGTTTTCCTATAAGGCATGTGACCTGTCTAGTCACCTGTTTTTGGCTCAGCAATGAATCAGTGTTTGGATTTCATCTCACGGAATGGTAATGTAATCAGGATGAAAGTGGTGAGTTACTATTGCACCTGTGGGTATATCCTGCAAGTCCAGTCTTTACTGTTATTCATAGAGTTCACAACTGGGAAAGTGATTACTTTTCTTCTCTGGTAGTGAAAATAGTACATTCCACATGATGAAAGCTGTCCAGGAGGAAGGAAACTTTCAGGTCTTTCCCAGTTTGAATGTTTTATGACTCAAGTGTGTGCTGTCTCCAGAAAGATTTTCCCATCAAGTTAGAGGGTAAGCAATAGTATTGCCTGTAATGTTTGTTTTTGTTGGAGATTTGCAAAATGCTGCAAGCCAACAACTGAATGAGAAATAACACATTTCTGCAATTGGCCTGTTTGTTAGTTAGCCTGTGGTAACTAGTAGAGACACTGTTACTGCTTTTTAACATACTTTATTCCATATAGGTAGTAGGTTACTTTCCATGTTACTTTTTTGAAGGCTCTTTAATGTTATCTGTCCATTCTTGTAACTTGCCATTCCATACCTACCTGTTTAAATTTTCCCCTTCTATTAATCATTTTGAGCAATATCAATGCCTTTTGTTATACAATTAAATCCAACCTTCCCTCCCTTGACAGTCCTCTCCATGATCACCTTTTAATTGTTAACTACATATGTGCTTTAGCAAAGTTTAGAGAAAAAGTTTTAGTAATACATTGAGATTTGGTTGAAGTAAGTTGATTGTTGGTATTCAAAGGGAATAATGGGTATCGTAGAAACAATTTTCTATTCTGTTTCACAGACTGACTTGTATTAATTTTATCCTAATGCCTATCTATTTGGCCTCCTTTTTGTAAAGTCCTTTCCTGTTGAATGAATTCAAACTTATTTCTTATGTTCCTTACCTGAGTCTTATGCTGAAATGCTCGTTTCATTTGGAGTTGAGTTTTGTGCAGAATGAGAGATGAGGATCATGTTTCATTCTTCTACATATAAGCAGTCAAGTTTGATCAGCAGCATTTGCTGAAAATGCAGCCTTTTCTGCAACATATTGTAGAACTCAGCCAGAAAACAGGTGGTTTATCAGGGAGAACTATACATAGATCTACAATCCTATTACATGGATGTTTATATATGTATACAAGTAGCATGATGCTTTTATTTTATATTTGGATTGAATTATGTGACTTTTTACCTATTCAATAATATAAATCTGCATAAAAAGATTGTTCTAATAAATTCAGGACATTTAGTGTAGTACAGCCTCTGTGAGTTAATTGCAAATCAAGAACCATCACTTAACTCCATAAATGAGAAAGGGTTCCTTGCTAAGCTAGGTCTCATCCTCATTAGTGACACATTAAGATAAATTTCCTTCTATATAAGAAGCTGTTTCAAAGGCTGGAAGTTTCTGTACCTCATTTGTTATGAAAATTGTCAATTTTGTGACAGACAATAAGAACAAAATTAATTCTTAAATTTCCCTTCTAGCCAAGGATTAAATCTCAATAGTGTTTGACATACTAGCAAATTCTCAGTAGTGCCTGAGGAAAAAATGTATCTAACCCACTTTATAACACTAGCCAGATGAATTATTCATAGCAGGAGTACATAGACTTACTTTCTTTCTTTTTTCTTTCTTTGTATTTTCAATTAAGAAAATGTGTAAATAGATCATAATGTGTCTTATATGGTTAAGCATTCAAATTAAAGGAATTGTGGTTTTGGTCAAAAAAACTATTTTTTTTAATTTGGAAAAAACAAACAGGAGAATTTTTTTTAGATGATTTAGGAATAATAGTAAGATTTGACTTTTCAACAATCTGAGTAAGAGAGGTTATGTAAATTGATGTTTTCAGCTGTTGTTATTTTCCATAGTGTATAAAACAAAAGAAAATGGATAAAAATTGCAGAATAGGGCACTAAATTTGTCGGATTCTCTAGAATAACAGAAATTACAGAATTAATATGTCTCTGTCTTCAGAGAAAGTACTGTATTATCTTTCTTACCTTCCGAAGTCCAAAGTTTTGTAACTTAAGCAGTATTACCAACCTAAAATTACCCTTTTAGGCCTTAAAATATTCACTGAGATAAACAACTAAAGCTTTTATATCTATGAACCTTATAAATTTAACATTTTTTTGTAAGTTTCTTTTCTGAATTTTGTAACAAGGAAAACTGTAAAATTACAATTATTTAGTCTTCAACTCCATCAGAGATCTGAAAAGGAGAAAATATTACCCATGTAAACAGAAAGTGCAGAATAAGTCACTTCTAAAATTATAGAAAAACAGAGAAAGCTGGCTGCTTGCAGTACCTCACTGAGATCACCATTTCTTTTTCTCTCTGCTTCTTCGTGCAAAGGAATAAAAAATCTGTAGCACCTATATAAAATTTGGGTGCATCCTTAGGAAAGCCTGGAAGATTTACCATAACTGCTATGTGGATACCAATGCCCTTCAGAAGTTGTATCAGAAGAAGCCCTTATCTTTTGATGCTTCAAATGATAATCACATAGTAGCTGAATGTGTGACTGAGGAGTCCCTAAACAGGCTGAAAGATTATGTGACAGCAAAGCAGGCCTGGACGAAGCTAAGAAGATTCTTCTAAAAAATGAAGCTGCTTATCCCAAACCCTCACTCTTCATATTCTTCAAGGGGAGAATTCCAAAAATAGAGTGTCAAATCAACAGTACCTTGATATCCTTCCACACTGCTTTGGAATGAGCAGTAGATCAGAGGAAGATCCAGCACATCTGTCTATATGAAATCGGCTGACGCATGATTAAACTCACTACAGGCATGCGTTTGATTCCTTTCAGAGGCTGACAAATAAGCCCAGATGGTCACAGTGCTATTACACATATTTGACTGCAGTTTTTCAGGGGCCACTTACTCCAAAGATGCCATACTGTTTTAATTCATTTTTTATCTTGACAGAGGTAACTTTTTTAGCCTTTAAAATTATAATAACCCCTACCCCACAGGTCAGGGAACCAATGTGTAAATTCTGACAACTTCTATTTACATCTATCCCAGTAATACATTTTAGAAATTGGCAAAAGACCATAGGATGTTGCGATCAGGGACCCCCTGTATGTTCTGAGAGTCGTATTTCAGCCGAAAATCCATTAATCAGCTGATCTCAATAAATACCCACTTTAACTGGAATGCCATATTTCTTAGGGTTTCCTGTTTAGTACCAATTCAGATCCAGCAACACCCCAGAAACTGATGGTCTCCTTTTCCCCAGTGTACAGTTATCCATGTAAACGACCATAGGTCTCCCAGGGCAGGGACTTAGAAATACTTAATTATAAGACTTTTAGGTATTTTATGAAGTTCCTTCCTCATGTGAATTAGGGGTTTTGGGTCTGCAGTCTGGCACTTCAAATGGTCATTTCTGTACTGGCACATAAAGTATGCTAACTGATTGCAGGAGAGTATCAAGGAATGCTGATTCACTATTAATTTATAATTTCTTTATCCTGATGTGAGTGTAGACCAATTAATGCCACTGATTCTGCTAGAAAATTGAGTCCTCATCTTTGCAAAGAAGAAGCAGAAATTAAAGAGCATTAACATTATGCAATAAAACATATGAAAGAAAGATGATTGTTGGGCATCAATGAAAGAATAGGAACAGATGAATGGTTGCTTGTGTATGCAGCAGTAAAACTTAAACAGAATACTGAAAGGTTCAGAGATCTTCTATTCCTATGATTTCCAGCTTTTTATTCTGAGTATTCTCCAGTGTAGGTTTCTCTACCCTTGTCTTCTAAAACAGGCCTCACTGTATTGTGTGTCTTGTTCTCTTTCTGATGTTTTATCTTTGGCATATTTCTGGCTATTGGAGCACACATGCATTGTCAGCATTCATATCAGTACCAACATGTAAAATTTTCATAACTATTTGCCTCTTCCCATCTAAAGATTTTTTTTTTCATTTTTTGGAGGGGTTATTTATTTGTTTGAGGGTTTCTCTCTGTAGTCCTAGGACTCTCTCTGTAGACTTGCTGGTTTCGAACTTACAGAGATCAATTTGCCTCTCCCTTCATAGTACTTAGATTAAAGGCATGCAATAGCCATCGCTGTGCACATCAAGAGATCCTAAAGAAGTGGTGTAAGAGAAGAATTGCATAGTGGTTCATAAAAAAAAATGATGCTAGATGAGAAAAAAAGTATAATCAATTTAAAATCATACTACTATGAATAACTTTAAATTATATTTAATCTCTTGCTACTATGTATATTGAGGTAAAAAGTTATATGACAGATATAAGCAGATAGATCTATGTATTCATATGTGATTTATTTTATATACTAAAGTAGTTGATTCTGATCAGTATAGCATTTTTGTTAAAGTCAAGTGTTATACCTGGGTGTAATGATAGGTCTCTGAAGTCAGAGGGCAAGGGCTTTTGATATGGTCAAAATTGTAAAATTTATTGCTAAAACCTGGTGTTGTTGTTGTTTATGATTGTAATCCTTTGTAAATGGAGGCAGGAGAAGCAAGCATTCCAGATTTTGGAAGTAGAGGCATGAGGATCAGAAGTTACAGGCTAACTTTGGATAAATAGCTAGTTTTATACCAGCCTGGCCTTGATGAAACCATCAAAAATTGTTTCTGGAAAAGACATGTTAATATTCTAAGATACTTTGTCTTTATATCGCAGGCTCTATCTAGGGAAATTCCTCTGAGGTCAAGTTTCTGAAACATTATCTCTGAAACATTATATTGCTACAACAATGCCTTCATTGTGTGCTGTCTTGGACTTATAGCACTATCACTTATGAGATCAAAGATGATTACATTTTATTAAGCTAGAGACACAATACTATGTGCCCTCAATTCTGTTAATTATATTTATTGTTGCTGAAAGTGTCACTGCTTTTTATTGTAAAAAAGAACGGAGCTCTCAGAAGGAAAACTTATGAGAGAACCTATAATTTGTATACAGTGTAGAATTCCCAATCGTTTTACTAACTGACATAAATTTCCATTGATTTATCCATTCATTAGTACAACAGAAATGTAAGAGGTGACTCTGTGCCTAACCCTGCTCTAGGGAATGAGGACAGACTATTAAAAATAGAAAAGTCTAATTTTCAGATCTTCTTCACCACACAACTGGACCAGATTCCCCTAATCAATAATTTCCATTTATTACTGTATATTCATACCATATACAAATGATTACAAGTTAGAAGATGACTATTTCCACATGTAAATTTTGTTTATGGAGCTATGTGCTACTCTTTACTCTCGGTACAGAAATGTCTTTCAGTTTTAATGATGGAATAGACTTCTGAAATCAGTGAAGTTATGTACGAATCCAATCAGAGTAGAATAATATTTCAGAAGAAAATAAAAGAAACTAGAAGAGGCAAGAGGGACTCTGTCTTGTAGGTTTCTCAAGGATTGTGGCCACTTTTATATAAGCCAGGTTTCTCTACTGGAACTGTGAAACAATATTATTAGTTTAAGACATTCAAATATTTAACAATTTACTACACAGTCCTCTAAAAATAATATAGTTGCACATATATATATATACACACACACACCACACACACACACACACACACACACAATTCTTTATTCTTTCACTCCTCCTTCCTCCTCCACTACTTACCTTTTTCTAACATTGTTCACTAATAAATATTCCTGAGGTTTGGCATCATTTTAAAAATCATGTAATTCACCATGTCTTCTTTCTTTGATCTCTGAGACATGGTATCTTCTGAGTGACTACTGAGTTTTTCAGTAATGATCCTCTTTCATAATTCTAAATTATTTTTATAAGATTTAAAATATCCTTTCTCAGTCTCTGTCATTACAAAATGCAAGAACTGATGATAAAAAAATCTTGAAGCAATTGCTGCTATTGGACGACACTGAAGCACCTACTTTATCATCCTTGGACATGTTTCTGTCTCCAAGACATGTCATCTCCTTTCTTACCATAGTTGTTATAGCACATAGCCAATTATTAGTTAGTGCCAAAACATGTGAACATGTGCATGCTTCCTCTAATCAGTGCCAGGTAGATAGGACATTATCCTGCAGCTCTTTGTATCCTAGAAAATCATATTTTAATTTTTGTGAAAGTACCAGACTTCTTCAGAAAGAGATTTTCTACTGAAGGTAATCACATTGTGCTGTTAGATATGCAAATTAGCTGATGCCAAACATTAGTCATGAGAATTATTTCTCCAGAAATTATTTCAACCCCAAATGCTGTACAAGTAGAAAATGAGATTTGTCACTGACTAGTTCATTGAATAAACAGCTCAACTTCAAACATTTCCTTGATTTCTTTGATCTTTTACTTGAGGAACAATAAGGAATAAACAGGACATAGAATATTACTGGCAACTTACAGGAGTACTTAGACCAATACAGTTTTAATTGTAAAGTATAGTTTTCAATTTTAAGCAGTTACCCACCTCCCATATGCACAAACACATATAGATGAATTATATAATATATATTATATATTTTATTGACTAAATGTTGGTTGTATTAGTTTCCTTTCTATTGCTGTGATCAGATACTATGACCAAGGCAACTTAGAAAATAAAGAGTCTAATTTTGTTTTGGTATCAAAGAGTTAGAACCTGCAATAGTGTAACAAAATTTCAAAACAGATGGATGGAGAAGCAACCAGAGATCTTATCTTTCATTAGCAGGAGGTAGAGAGAATGTTATCAATGGGCTGAGTCTTTTGTAACCTTAAAGCCAGGAATAGGCTAAAGAACAAAGACTACCAAAGCTCAAACTGGCATTCCACAGCCTTTATTGGGATTGCTTGTAGAAATATAGATAAGAGGTTAAGTCAGCTACATTACTAAAACACGCCACCTCAACATGGGCAATAACCCAGTATATGTGGAGTCTGAGTCCATGTGGGCACCAGATGAAGGACACTTAAAAGAAATCCCACACTAGCTCAGAATTGAGAATAATAGATGGTTATTTATTTAGGGGTAGACTCACAAATCAGAATCCTCTGCTGGAACGAAGAACAGCAACTGAATTCTGCAGCCAGAAAAAAGAGTGGGAGTGTACACAAATCAGCATAAATAGTATAAGAGGCCATGCCCAAGTGGGCAGGTGGGATTTCCTGCAGCACACAGAGCTGCAACCCTAGGGGTCTCTCTTTGACTTGATCAGACTATTGAATACATCAGGCACATAGTCTCTCTCCACACCTATTTGCTACTTCAGCAAATTTGAGGAAAAACCTTGTAAAAACATTTTGTTACTTTCAAAAGTCCCTCAGACTTATGAGATGCATTTAGTCATGAATGTTGTGAGCATTCCCTCTCTCTCTACAAAGGTTTGTTTCAATTGCAAAAAACTGCTCCAAACACGCAAACAGAAAATGAAGTCATTTACATGGGCTCATATCATGACACAGTCATCTCCAAATATGTGATCATGAACAAGTTAGGTCAACTTTTCTTGGTCTCGATGTTCATGCTCATCCCAGTGCCCAATGGAGACGGTACTTTGGGGAAGAATTACAAACTAATTAATGTGCTTAAATTAATTAATTTGTATAGTTCTAGATCCACTACAAATCTTAGGAATAGATATTAATTTTATAAGGGAAAAATAATGTTGGGCAGAAAGTAGTCCATCAAAATAGTAAAGAACGTAGAAAGTTTACAACCTGGAATCAACTCAACATTAGCTCCACTGAGCAGGGTCATATTATGTTTAATGCTTTTCACACAGACAAGATATTGCCAGTAACAAAATGGAAGGGAGCGAACCTACAGGGTAAATAAAAAAGATGACTTCAAAAGAGGAAACGGGCCTTATTGGAACCTGTCTTCACCCCTTCTGAAATACTAAAGCCAGATTCAAACACAGCTGATTTTGTAGAGAAAGACTTATCTGGATGATTTTCTTCATGAAATTACTTTTGTTGACAAGGTACACTCAACTGCAATACTCAGTTTACTGACTCATTGTGTCTTATTTCTGGAAAACTGGGGGCCATCGGCTTGGTTCTGGTGATGTTGAAAACGCAACATTGCAACCATTCACCTCCACCTGGAATGGTTTTGTTGCCAGCTTTTAAAAGGAGAAATCCCCTGGTAACTTTGCTCTAGAAGAAAAAGTTCTATCCTGAAGTCCAGATGTAAGATAGGAGACTGGTTTTGTGGAAGTTCTCTTGTATGTTGCGATTCCAGAGTTTGAAAATCCAAACTATACTTCAGCATAGTTTTTGTCAATTTGTAAAAAACTTGAATTTCAATTTGTAAAAAAACAGATTTCACTACCAACCAGTTTCCCATATCCATGGCATCTATGTATGAAATCTTGCCTTAATTTTGAGCAAACATTGATACACTTTTCACAACTGAACTCTACACATTATTTGGATATCTTTTCTTTTCCTTTTTTCATTTTTGATAAAATATAGTAAGATAAAACAAAACTCATTACATCAAGGCTGGATAAGGAAGGAAATCAAAGAACCTACACAAGAATCAGAGACCCATTCTTTTACACATTCCGAAGACCCTTAAATATTCTAATCTAAAAGCTGTAATAGATACGCCAAGGACCTGGCACATACCCATATAAGGCTCTGTTATTGCTGCTTTACTCTCTGTGAGTCCATATGAACTTGGCTCGATTGATTCAGAGGGCCTTGTTCTCCTGGTTTACTCCATCCCCTCTGGCTCTTACTAGACTTCTCCATGGTCAGTAAGTGTTGTGGCTCTTGTCCTTGGCAATGGTGCCCCCACAGTCAGTTTGAGGAAAGAAACCCATCGTCTAAACAGACTTGTTTGGAAGCTTCCCTGAGGCTCCCTTGGCAAACAACTCAACTGAATTGAATGCTATCCAGTTCCCCTACTGAAAGCCTTGACAAGATATAGCCAGTTGGGACTCTCTCACCCCAATTATTAGGAGATCTTATTAGTATCTTCTGTGTAAGTGTATTTTTGTAATATTCCACTGGTTTCCATACCACCCCTCAAATGCCCCTCAGGTTTAGTTGTTTATGTCAGCACTTTACACCTGCTCCTTCCCTTCCCGGTCCTATAATTTTTGTCCCAATGTACCCTCCTTCCACTCATAAAATTTAGTCTGTTTCCTCCTCCCAGGAAAATGCTTGTGTTCCCCAGCCCCAGTCTCTTTCTCTATGCCTAACCTCACTGATCTACAAATTGTAGGTTTGCTGCAATTTATCTAATGGCTAATATTCAAATGTAAGTGAATATATACCTTATCTTTCTGTGTTTCAGATACCTCACTAGGGATAATTTCTTCTAGTTCTATCCATTGCCTTCAAATTTCATTATTTTATTTGTTTGTTTGTTTGTTGAGACAGGGTTTCTCTGTTGCTTTGGAGCCTGTCCTGGAACTAGCTCTTAGAGACCAGGATGGCCTCGAACTCACAGAGATCCACCTGCGCCTGCTGAGGATTGGGATTAAAGGTGTGTACCACCACCACCTGACCTAATTTCATTAATTTATAACAGTTGATAAATGCTTCAGTGTGCAAAAGTACCACTTTTTTAAAAATCCTTTCTTCCATTGACAGACATCTAGGTTGTTTCTAATTTGATTCTATTAAGAATAGAGGATGAATAATGATGGCTGATCAAGTGTCCTTCTGATTCTGATAGGATGAAGTGCCCATTGGCTATATTCCTACAAGTCCTCAGAGCCACATCTTTTGAAATTAGGTCTTAAGGAAAATTGATTCCCAACTTTCTAAGACACTGAATTACTGGTTTCTATAGGAACTGAAAGAGCTTTAAAACCCAACAGCAAAGAATGAGTTTTACAATTATTTCACAGTCTGACCAGTCATTTCTGTTATTTATTTTAGCCAATATGACAGGAGTAAGATAGAATTTCATAATACTTTTTTTACATTTCCTTGATGGTTAAGAATGTTGAACATTTCTTTAAGAGTTTCTCAGTGACGTGTTTTTCTCTATTAAAAATTCTCATATTAGATCTCCACTACATTTTTAAATTGTTCCTGATTTTGGTGGAATTGCTTTGAATTTCTCTTCATTTAATTTGATGTTGGATACAGGTTAGCTGTAAACTGCCTTCAATATACTCAGGAATGTTCTTTGTATTTTTCTAAAATCCCCAGGACACTTGCCATGTAGGGGTGTTGGATTCTGTCAAAGGCATTTTCTGCATCCACAAATGAAAATGAACAAAATTTATGCCCTGGCAATGCTGAAGCGTGCATGGTCAGCCCGTGTATGCTGGTTATGTTGAACTTGTCCACATTGGGCTTCATGGTCCAAGTTGATGAGGACAAATGACCAGGTCTCTTCCTCAAGAGGCACCAGAACTTATTACAGGAGGTTGTAAGCCACCACATTGTTACTGGGAATTGAACTCAGGACCTTAGGAAGAGCAGGCAGTGTTCTTAGCCACTGAGAGTATTTGTTTTTTAATCTTTCAATCTGTTTGTGTAGTATATTAACTTTATACATTTTGCACCAACCTTGCATCTGTGGTATGAAGCCTACTAGTAAACACTGGAGGATCTTTTGGATCTGTTCTTTGATTCAGCTTGCAAATGTTTTATTAAATTTTGGCATCTGTGTTCATAAAGGAAAATGGTCTGGAATTCCCCTTCATTTCATATGTGGTAAGCGTGGGCTCATAAAATCGGCCTGGTCTACCTGAGCTAGTTCCAGGACAGGCTCCAAAACCCCTGTCTCAAAAACAAACAAACAAACAAACAAAAAACAACAACAACAACAAAAAATCAATTGGGCAATATTTGTTTTGTTTCTGTATTGTGAAATATTTTGAGAAATATTAACATTAATTCTTCCTTGAAAAGTGTAGTAGAATTCTGTGCTAAAACCAGCTGAGCCAGTGGTCATTTTGTTGAGTGAATTTTAATGACTGCTTCTATTTCATTAGTGGTTACATGTCTGTTTAAACTGTTTATTTAATCTTGACATAACTTTGATAAGTAGTACCTATCAAGAAACTATCTTTCTTTCATATTTTCTAACTTGGTGTATTATAGGTTTTTTCATGTATATCTTGATGGTTTTCTGGATTTTCCTGGTTTAGGTTTTTATGTCTTCTTTTTGGCTTTTATCTGTGTTAATTTGGGTATCTCTCTGCCTTTTATTCAGTTTGTATAAAGGTTTGTCTCTCTTGTTCAGTTTCTCAAATAACAAATTCTTTGTTTCATTGATTATTTGTATTGTTATTTTGACCTCTATTTTATTGATTTCAGCCCTGAGTTTATTTCCTGCTGTCTATTCCTCCTGGAAATGATGACTTCTTTTTGTTGCATAGTTTTTAGATGTGCTGTTAAGTTGCTAGTACGAGATATCTCCAGTTATTTTTTTTCTGCACTTAGTGCTATGAACTTGCCCACTAGAAATGCTTTTGTTGTATTCCATAAATATAAGTATCCTGTGTTTTCATTTTCAATGAATTATAATCCTCCATCTGATATCTCTAAAACCAAACTACTTAAAGATCCATTATGTGTAATCATTGCATGTTTATTTGAATGAATACACTAATATTCATCTTAAAACCCTCATTTTTTTTTCTTGTTTCCTTCTTTCTATATGTATCTTTTTTGGTTTGATTTGGTTTCAGTGATTTTTTCACTCTAAATAATAAATCTTTAAGACAATTATGAGTCATTATTGTGTATTATTCCTTATATTAATCAGTTTACAAATATTTAATGTGTCTGGTTTCAAGATGTAGCATACAACAAGAACTAATGAGAATTGTTATGTGCTATAATATGGGTATTAATGACCATCTGGAGGAGCTGATAGCCCAAGGAAATATCCCATGGTGATTTTCTCATTTCTATTATAGCTCATTTGTTTTATTTTAATTAGGTAAGAACAGGAAAAAAAAAAACTCTTTCCCTACCATGACTGTCTGAAGGAATGATGATGCCGTAGGCAACAGGTATAGCTGATTTTAATAAGTTGGCAACAAAAAAATGGACTTCAGTTTCATATAACTGATTAACCCATGAGAAGGAAACAATTCTTACAGCATCATGAGAATGCCTTTTTGACTAATCTACACACATGTACACACATATATCAATATACATGTTTTATACACCACAATTCAGTATATGTTATGAAAAATGAACTGTAAAATATGCTTAACATTTTCATTAAAATGAGGAACTTACTGGCGTGGTGTTACACATTTTTTTTTTTACTATTGAATCAAATGCAGAGACTTTCTGATAATAACCTATTCATTTTTTTTTAAAAAAAGGATACATAGATTATATGAATCCAATGGTTACTAGATGTACAAACAAGATTTTCAGCTCTATATTGTGATTTGCCTGGTTACTGGAGAATGAATGAATACTGAAAATTCACATTTCACAAAATTATTATTTGCAATGTATGTATCAAAGCACAAATTACAAAGAATTCTATTCACAAAAATCACACTTCTGTTGTAAATTCTTCACTAATGTGAATAGAAAAGTATTTACGTAGCTTGTTAAAGCAAAGATAGTTCAGGAAAAAAAGATTAAACAGATCAAGAGTATACAAAGAAAGGCAAAAAACAGAATGGTAAGTACAAAAGACATGGGAAAATTAGGGGAGTGCAAAATTGAGGCACCACATTTTGAAGAATGGAACAGAATTTTATTATTCAAAATATAAAGAAGGTGGGAAAAATATAAAATATTCCTTATAGAAACCTTTCTACTTATGTTTTGAGGAATTATAAATATGCAGTTTAAATGTTTCTGCACAGCTTCTTAAATGAATAATTTATGGGTACCACCTCATGAATCTTTTCTTCCCTACCATGCTGAGTATAATTACTTCTATTTTGTGCTTGGCGAAATGCATCCACAGTCTGTTTTGATATAGAGCTCTGCTGGTGTTCAATAAACACGAACTGAGGTTGAGGCAGAGATAAGCTACTTCCAGTCACCACACATGGACAGGACTTTAAATTTAGCTGGTGAATTATAAAAGAAGAACTGTGTGGCTCTGTGTGGCTTTGTCTAAGTGAACTGATGTGATAACAGTGGACAAAGGATCTCCTCACACTCCCCCCACCTCAATGCTGCATGATGGACGTTCTAAGGTTCAAAATGTGAGAAGATTTGCCATAGTTGTAAAAATAAAATGAAGAAAACATATATAAAATTATTATTACAATGAAAATTAAAAACAATTATTTGAACAACGTACAAATTTGTAGTCAAGTACTTGTTAAATTGAAATAGTGCAATTTTGTAAAATTCTATATCCATTTTATTTTTCTTGAACAAAACAAATTCCCCTGCTTAGACTACATTTATTCAAATGGGATATTATTGTAGCTGTTCATAAAAGGAAGAGTAGGCTTTTATATTGGGTGAATATCACTTTTTGAGAAGCACCAAAAGATACTTGTCATGTCTGAAAGCTTGCCAACTCTTCTACAGAAGAAGATAGACTAAAAGCATATAGAGGAGTTGGTACCTAAATAGAGAAAACAACAGCATATAAAGTAAGGTTACAATTATAGGGAGAAGAAAATTGCTATGTTTGAAGGTATTAACTGACATATTTTATTTTCAAAAGTTATGAAAATCCTCTTAACATTCATACATCAGAAAGTATACAAACAAACCATAACTACAATATAAAATTCAGTCATAAGATAATCAGGGCCATCTTTACAAACACATGTGTAGTAAGTTTCCAGATTTCAATATTAATTGAGATGAAAATGACAGATGTGTTATCTGTTCTTCATGGGAAAAATGCTCAAAACATTAGAAAAAGAGAGAAAATATTGAGTGAGCTTATTAGTTCTAAGTGAATGAGAGGAACATGGCAAAAATGACGAGCAACAAAGTGACAGTTATCTGAATATTCTGTCTCTATGCGGCTTTTAGTAGTATAATAATGTATAATTACCTGAAAAAAATTAAATCAAAATCTGGTGTAGAATATATGAAACAAAGTTTCTATATTCTAAATAAATCATAGAAAGGTTATCGAAAGCTTGATAAGAAACGGATTAATTTAAATTAAACAAAAAATACTCACAATAATCTGTTAGTGTATGAAAGTTGAATAAAACCAACATCCTCAGCTAGAAAACTTGGTTTTTAATAGGTACAGACTGCATATCAGTGGTTCTCAGACCGAGAATCAAATGACTCTTTAAAATGTGTCATATATCAGATATCCTGCCTATCAGATATTTACATTGGAATCCATAATAGTACCAAAATTACAGTTATGAAGCAGCAATGAATATAATTTTATGGCTGTGGATTATCACAACATGAGAAACTGTATTAAAGGATTACAACATTAGAAAGGTTGAGGACCACTGTTGTAAATTGTCAAACTATATTTATTTTATCTGTTTTTCATGTACCATAGCTGTACTTCAAAATTGAAAAATTATGAATATATACTCAACATTAGCACTAGATTTTTTAACGTTCAGTGTAAGATCTTTATATATATATAGTATAAGATTTTATATAAAATGTAAGAATATAAATTCTATACATAGAGAATAAATAAATATAAAGAAAACAACATTTAACAATAAAAACAAAGCTAACATTTTTTCCTATTGGAGATACAATGTTTTAGAATAAAGAAAAAGATTATGATAAAATTAGTGCTTCATCCTGCTTCAGATTTGACCCACAACAAAGGATATTATTAGAACTACTGATAAAATTTAAATTAGCTCTGAAATTTACCTGGTCTTGTGTGAGCAATGATGCCTGTTGTCCCTTGAACATATGTGATGGCCTATATTGACTGTCAACATAACAGGGCCTGGAATCACAAAGGAAAGAAGTCTCTGAACATGTCTGCCAGGGATTACCCAGACTAGGTTAGCATCTGGGCAAGTCTATGCGGGATTCTGAATGGAAGGAGCATCGTTTCCTGGATTGAGTCCCGACGGAAGAAAATTTAAGGTGAATACTGAATATCAGCATTTACCTCTGTCAGCTTCTTGTTTGAAGATGCAATAAGAACAGCTGCCTCAAGAACCTGCCTCCATGCTCTGATTAACTGTACGTTGATACTTTTAGTCAAGATTGTAGTGGTCTATCCTGTCCCTTTAAGAGACAAGCCCTGCCCACCACTCACCCCTTCCGCCTAGGCAAACAATCTTTCTTCTGTTTCCCGGCTACAAGTGCTCTCTCTCTCTCTCTCTCTCTCTCTCTCTCTCTCTCTCTCTCTCTCTCTCTCTCTCTCTCCTTTCCTTTTATTGAATAAACTATATCCAAACCTATTCTGCATGGCATGACTATCTGTCTCTCACTCGCTGTGGCTCCTTGTGGGACTAGGCTGCCTCTCATGGTCTGCTGCTGCCCCTCAGGGAACTGTGCTTTTTTATCTAAACCATTACAAACACAAGCCCTTCCTTCCTTATATTGCTTTTGTCTCAGTGTTTTAAACAGAGACAAACAAGCAATTAAGACACATCTTAAAATGGTAATATATGAGAATGTTTAATGAAGTTTACAATGAATATCTGTTCCTAACTTTCAGTATCTGACATTAATGTTGTGAAAAATAAAAACGAATGTGCTAAGAAACTCATACTTTATACAAGCCATGAAAACAATGTCTGTACTAACTCTAGATTCCAAAGCAAAATTAAAGTGATACCAATATCCAGAAAATCCATGCTTTTTAATCAATAGTAATGGGAAAATTTTGAGCCTACCATGTTTTAATATGAACAAAAATTTATACAACATATTGTTATTCTCTTTTTTCCTTGTGGATCACTGGACAGTGGCCCAAGGGAGCTAAGGAAGCAGAAGTTGCCAGCAGGGTTCAAATAGTTCTGAGCCTGAAGGAAGGAACTTCCGGGAGTTAGCTTCAGGGAGATATTTTCTTTATTGAAGAAATGGGGCTAGCTCAAGTCAAGGGGAAAGAAGAAAAACAGACAAGGGAAGGAATATACCTAATTTGCATATGCAGACCTATTTGAGGATGTACAAATGTTAAAAATATGCCAATTAAAATACCAGAGATTTCAGGAAGAAAGAGAGAAACTTAAGTGCCACACTTTTGGCAGAAAGCTGTGTGCAAAGTTGTCCTCCAAATAAGGTCAGGCATTGGAGCTTAGAGACCCTCTGAGAAAGGGATTCCTCCATATTGTAGGATCTCAGATAGCTATCAGAGCATGATGAACTGAAACCTTATATGCAGGGTACTCCAATATCTCCTCTTGTCTTGTTTTTTAATGAAGAGGTATCACCAGAGGCTTTGGAAGCCTTATAACCTGTATTGGAGGTTCTGATAGTGGACCACAACCTCATTAATTAATTCTGATTAAGAGTTAATTAATTCTAGCAATGCTGGTAATCAGTCACTGAAAAAAAATGTATAAGGCAGGGAGTAAGCATCAAAATAAAATGTAGCATAATTAGGGACCTACTAAGGAGCCAGAGCCATGAACAAAGGAGCTATTGAACCAACTTAATTGTTCAAGAGATTGATATCTTGAGAGTAGATCTTTACTAAGTTTTTTGAGAATTTAAACTTTGGTCTCAACAATATTTCAATTACTTAGATCAATGAAGATGCTCAATGCTATCTATGGCTATAGCAGTCAGGCAAGATTTCAGAATCAAATTTCAAAAGTTTCTATATTGTGGGAACTAATCAGCCAATATCCTTTAAGATACTGTCTCAATTTGGGTGTGATCTCATGTACTATAAATGCAGATGAAAAGTATGGGGGGGTGGGGAGGGGCTCATGGCTGCTGAATTTGTTTCCAGTTCCAGTACACACAGAGGACTGCAGATCTTTACACTTTGTGTGAGTTTATCCCAAAATAATAAAACTTTGTTATACTCCATTCTGGTCTAATGTGGAACTCTGTGGTATGCCAAGAAAACTGAGCCATTGTGGTCTAAATCTATGTCACTGCTGGGCCCTTCCTAGGTTTTTTTAGCCCCCATGGTTTTCTTCCACCCCATGCAGCTAAACTACTCCTGTGGGCAGTTGCAACAAGGTTTGGCTCAAAGGGACAATTTCCTGCCAGCCTGTGCCACATGGTTTGGTCACACCTACTTCTGCCCATGGCCCATGGCCTGTACCAGCTTGGCTTGGTCTGGCCTGCTACAGCCACCCAGTGCTTTCTACTGCAAATCCTCCATGGCTGCTCTGACTCTGGGAAGGCTTGCTATGATTACGCCAGAAGCAGTGGTCCTTATCTTGCTTCTAGAACACAAGCTTGCATTTCCAGTTCAGATCCACAAATTCCTAGTCTGAGCTCTGGCCAAGTATCCTCTTGATTCTCTACTGCCTAAAAGCTCTGGGTTCCTTGATAATCTGTTCAAGTCAAACCTCCATATGCAGTGAGCTGTTCTTAAATAATTAACTAAATTTGTTAGTATTTCTAAGTCTCAAGAAATTCAGATACTTATCTAGGACCTGCATTACTGCCACAACTGCAACAACTGCTAGCCAATCAAGATTACTACTCTTGCAACAATATTCTGAAAATTATAATGGAGGTAAGTTAATATGATAAATAAATAAATGCATAAATAAATAAATTTGAAAATTGTAAATCAACCCCCCCAAATTTTTCCATGATATAAGCAAATACATGAAAAAAAATTCATGTCCAACAAACCAGCCCTACAGAATATACTGCAAGTGATATTTCAATTGAAAAGAGGAATAGGCATACTCAAGAGACATGGAAAGAAAATAAATGGGGCTATAATTACTGAAGCAAAAAATCAAATAAGAATACAAATAGCAATTGTCAAAAAGACAGAAATCAACATATATTATTCTGTAATGAGTAAATATCAATTTACCTCAAATTTCTTGTCAAAAAACACAGTAATTTCAATGAATAAAAAAAAATACATTTTTAGTCGGGCGGTGGTGGCGCACGCCTTTAATCCCAGCACTCAGGAGGCAGAGGCAGGCGGATCTCTGGGAGTTCGAGGCCAGCCTGGTCTACAAGAGCTAGTTCCGGGACAGACAACAAAGCTACAGAGAAAACCTGTCTCAAAAAACAAAAAACAAAAAAAAAATACATTTTCTTCTGTTTTTGAAACTCATTTCACTTTCAAACAACCATTTCAGGATGACAGGATGGAAAAAATTGAAGCAAATGTCATCAGGAAACAGGAGAGAATTGCAACTCTAATATCTGGCCAAAAATTCAAACTAAAATTAATGGAAAGCAATAAAGAAGGAAAATAAGTGACAATCAAGGAAACAAGAAAGTATTATAATATTAAGGGTATAGAGTAAATTCTAGTGCTCTGAATTTCGAAAGATATCATATCATGGGAATTAAAGACACAGATTAACCTCACTTGAGTAATAACTCATAGTGGGTAATATAAATAATCCACAGTCTTCAGTGGAAATGCTATCTGGATAAAAAAAGAGAGAAATATTACAATTAAATGATATCATACATAAAGTATGACATATATATATATATATATATATATATAGAGAGAGAGAGAGAGAGAGAGAGAGAGAGGGCATTTTACTCAAGCATCAAGGAATATATATTGTATTCAGCAGCCTAAGGAATTTCCCCTAAAGTAGACCATTTATTGGAACTCAAAAAACTCTAAACAACTGCAGAAAAATATATAAAGAATTATGTGTATTTTATCTAGCCACAAAGAAATAAAAATTTTGATTCAACAGCAAATGAATCTCTAGTAACTACAAGAAATAATAGATATTAATCAACAAACTATTGAATGATGAATGGATCACAAAAAAATCAAGAAAAATAAAAATCACATTTTGGCATTAAATCAAAATGAAAACACATACACACACAAAAACCCTCTGGAACACATTAAAAGCAGTCATAAGAGGAAAATGTATAGGTCTAAGTGCCTATATTAAGGAATCAACAAAAGCACAAATAAATGGATTAATGATGCAACTCAAGAATTTGGAACACCTTCCAGCCACTCCACTCACTATGTATGTTTAGGACCACACGGTGTCCTGTGACTTGAAACTCTATTTAGGGACACCAAGATTCAGAATTCTTCAACTGTCTTGTAGCCATCTTTCCTACTTAGTAGCTTATGATCATAGATGCCACTAATCACTACTTTATTACTGTGACTTAAAAACCAATGTAGGAATTCATAGAACCATTCTGCCTTCCAATACTATGTCAGGACCATCTGAAGTCCTGATACATAGAACGTGAAGTTCAAATTCACATGCCCACTAGCAAGCCACACCATGATGTCCATGACTGCATCACTTATGAACAGTGTAGAGTTTCACAACCTGGAATCTCAGGTAGACTTTCCAGAGTCAGTACATATACTTTCCTATCAGTGATCCTACCTCCTGTTACAACATTATAAGTGCTTAGAACTCTATAATCTGGAAGCCCAGATAGGGATAGGGAACCTGAGAATCAGTCTACTGCCACACCTACAAAGTAACACTGTAACAAAGAGTGCCCTCAACCCTTGGCCATGAAGAAAGACACTGGCTTCCAATTCACTGATTTGTCCCCGAGGACAACCTGGTATCCTATGACATGCCTCCATGGAGCAAAACCCACTCATATTGTGACATCAACCCCTTCCTTTGCTTTTTTTTTAAAAGATTTATTTATTTATTTATTTATTTATTTATTTATTATGTATACAACATTTCGCCTCGATGTATGCCCGCACACCAGAAGAGGGCACCAGATCTCATCACAGATGGTTGTGAGCCACCATGTGGTTGCTGGGAATTGAACTCAGGACCTCTAGAAGAGCAGCCAGTGCTCTTAACCTCCGAGCCATCTCTCCAGCCCCCCCTTCCTTTGCTTTTAAACACATCTGAGTTCTCTTCACACTTCTGAAGGTCAGTATCAATGATCTTTTAAGTCTCCAGAAAACTTTCTTGTGGACTCAGAAATTGTATCTATCGCTTGGTGAGTTGAGGCCAATCTTAACACCCAACCTACACAGTGACCTGCAAGACTGAACATGAAGATCTTTAAACTGGCCTACACTTTGACAAGATAAGGGAACAGTGGATAAATATTCAAACAGTATACCACAAGAACAAATACTCTTATGAATAAACAACAGAAATAGCCTGACTCCATCTGCTTCGGTGTCTTAGCAAAGTTTAAAAAAAAAGAAATAAAGAAAAAGAAAAAGAAAAAAGAAAACACAAAATATAGGACAATATTTCTGCTCTGAAAATTAGTACCTGCCCTATACTCCGAAAATAAAATAAAACAAAGCTTAGCTGTTGCACATGGTAATGATTGAAAAGTATAAATATATATAGTTATAGTTATGACTCTGCACACAGTCTAAAAACCGCAAAAATAATAAAAACACTGTTGAAATGACTTGTATCTTGTGACCTTTAGCCTGGTGTCATGGCACCTATTCACGGAGAGTGAGATTAAGTCTACTTATTTGTCCTAGTAAGAAAGCAGGTTACAGACTGGAGAGAAAATTGTATACCTAGATCATGTTTGGTTAGGAAAATGAAGTTGACCATAGATATATAATAAGACAGTGATTATCCCCAGTCGCAAAAAAATACAAGAAAAAATGTGGCATAGACTTCAGTTGGGGAAAATGTGCTTTCAAGTGGCAATATAAACAGTTGTATATGAATAATGGCTTCTTCCCAAAATCTTTTAGGTTCAGCAACCCCTCTGTCTGTAGCATTAATCTCTTGCTCTAATGTCATCTCTACTTAACTGAAATTCATGCAATACAAGAAGATAACCTTGTACTTCAATAGGATTTAGCATTAAAGACAATGTATTTCACCTGTGCTTTTGACCCACTCTTCACGGAAAACAGTTTATAAGATTATGTCTGTACATTTTCTTGTAATTACCTGTTAAAGGGAAAGCTCTATATGTTTCAGGTTAGAAGTATTCTGACGATTAAGAGAGTGCCTTGAGGCAGGGCTGGAGAAAAGGCTTCTCCTAACAATATACATGGTTACAAAAAAACCAGCTGGCAGTCTCAGGTATTCAGACGAAGGAAGTAACCGCAGCACTAGACAAATTAAGTAATGAAAACACAGGAAGATGTGCATAGAGTGTCAGTGGCTATGCTTGGCTAAAGCATTATTCATCTCTATCACACCAAGTGTTGAATATTTTGTCTTGTGAACTTTATGTTTTTTTTTAAGTAATTTTGTTTTGCATAAAGCCTCAATATATTATTTCTCTAGTGACTCTATGTGATGCAATAAAAAGAAGAGCTGGCCTGAAACTGAGTCTGTGAAAAGGCTGATATATAATGTGAGATGAGATTTTGTATGTGGATTGGTGTATCTTTCCAGGTCATAGGTTCGGGCCCACATTTCTAGGAAACCTGGCCATTGCTGTAGGCCATTGTTTCTTCTGCTCCACTGGATATCCAAGAATAATCCATCACATTGCTGCCTGAGGGTACTTATGTCTTCTTCCACATGTTCCAATTAGAGACATCAAGGATCATTAAACAGAGCACTTATATTATGTATCAGAAATAAAATATGTAGGTAAATTGTAGATCATATTGGAGAACAGAGTTCTAATGAAATTACCACAACTCTAGAAGTGCTAGAACATAAACCCACAAAAAAATCCTGCCTTCTCAGCCAGCCTCTTTTGCTGTTGCTCTTTTTAAAGGTGCTGCATCAAGACTTCTCCTGCTAAAGCACTGACTCACCTGGCTACTTTATCCCAACCCTAATACTTTAATGTTATGAACGTGACAAGTACAGAGTCTTGTCATAAATGAATGTTCAAATTGAGTGTCATTCATTTCTTCAGAAAGCACAATGATTGGGCGCATTCCTGGCCACCTCACTGGCAGATGTACTGTTTTCCTTATAGTGTTTTCTTCCTGCTGGTTACTGAATAACTAAGTGTTTTCAATAAATAATACTGTTATTTTTCATGAAATTTATTAGAGATAAAAATTTCAAGTAGTATTTCCTTAATTTCTAGAAATGCTGCAGATCCTAATCTATCATACAATAGCAAAATTTGTCAAATGAGCCGGGCAGTGGTGGTGCACGCCTTTAATCCCAGCACTTGGGAGGTGGAGGCAGGAGGATCTCTGTGAGTTCGAGGCCAGCCTGGTCTACAAGAGCTAGTTCCAGGACAGGAACCAAAAAGCTACGGAGAAACCCTGTCTTGAAAATCAATAATAATAATAATAATAATAATAATAATAATAAATGTCAAATGATATGCATTGGCCAGGATGATCATGTCTTAAGAGGGTTTCTTGTATTTTATAAAATAAATAAAAACCAACTCTAGACAATATTGATACCTTAGCTGATAAATAGATATTAAGAACAAAGCTGGGTTTGAAGAGATGGATCATTCTTCAAAAACACAAACTGTTCCTGTAGAGAACAAAAGTCTAGTTTCCAGCTCTACTACCTCTGATCTCTGTAGGCACTTGTACTCAAGTAATCATAACCACATAGAGATAAGTATGCACATACACACAATAAAAAATGAATTAAAATATTTATTTTAAAAAATTACTTTTCATTTTCACACCAACCCCAGTTGCCCCTTCCTTCCTCTTTTCTCACCTTCTCATTTCCCCCACATTCCATTCCCCATTCACTCCTCATAGGTGGTAAGACCTTCCTTGGGGAGTCAATAAGGTCTGACATGCTAATTTGAAGTAGGACCAAGACGCTACCCCCTGTATCAAAGCCGAGCAAGATATCCAACCATAGGGAATGGGCTCCAAAAAGTCAGATCATGCACCTGATATCGGTCCTAGTGACACTGCCAGGAGTAACCCAAACATATCAAGCCTGGCAATTGTCACCCACATTCAGAGTGTAGAATTTGGTTTCATGCTGGTTCTCCAGATGTCAGTCCATAGCCCATGAAATTCCAATAGCTTGGGACAGCTGTCTCTGTCATTTTCCCAAACATGATCTTGAACCCCACTTGTTTATATGATTCCTCCTCCCTTGCTTCAACTGAATTCCAGGAGCTCCACCCAGTGGTTGACTATGGGTCACTATGTCTGCTTCCATCAGTTACTGGATGTAGATTCTGTAATGATGACAATTAGGTTAGTCTGATTAAAGGGAAGGCCCTTTCAGACAGCCTCTCCACTATCGCTAGGAGTCTTAGAGTCATCCTTGTGAATTTCTGAGATTTCTCTAACATCAGTTTTCTCTCTAACCCCATAATAACTCCCTTTATCAAGATATCTTTTTCACTGTTTTCCTCCTCCATTCCTCCACTATTTGGACTTCTTGATCACTCATGCTCCATTCCCCATTGCCTCCCATCTACCCTACTCCCAGTTTACCCAAAATATCTCACCTATTTTCCATTCTAGGGCCCTCCATGTATCCATCTTGGGGGGCACCTTTTAAACTATCTTCTCTTGAATTGTGTATTGAAGCTTGGTTATCCTTTGCTTTACATCTAATATAAATATTCACCATGTTTCTTTTTCTGAAAGTGGATTACCTCACTCAGGATGCTTTTTAAAGTTCCATTCAATTGCTTGCAAATTTTAAGATGTCACTGTTTTCTTTTTTTTTTTTTGGTTTTTCGAGTCAGGGTTTCTCTGTGGCTTTGGAGCCTAAGATGTCACTGTTTTCTATCACTGAGTAATACTTTATTGTATAAATCTATCATATTGTATTTATCCATTCTTTGGTTGATGGGCATCTAGATAGTCTCCAGATTCTGGCTTTTACAAATAATGCTTCTATGAACAGAGCTGAACAAATGTTCTTATGATATGATTGTGCATCCTTTGAGTATGTGCCCAAATTAGTATACCTTGAGGTAGATTGATTTCAAGTTTTCTGAGAAATGCCATACTATTTTCCAAACTAGGTGTACAAATTTATTCTCCAAGCAGAATGGAGAAGTGTTCCCCTTACTCCACATCCTTTTCCGCATAAGCTGTCATCCGTGTTTTTGATTTTAGTCATGCTGATAATTGTATGATGATATTTCAGAGTTATTTTGATTTGCATTTCTCTAATGACTAAAGATGTTGAGCAATTCCTTCAATGTCTTTTGGCCATTTGAGTTTTTTCTGTTGAGAATTTTCTGTTTACGTATTTACCTCACTTTTAGGTGGATTATTTGATATTTTGGTGTCTAGTTTTTTGAGTTCTTTATATATATTTGAGATCAACCCTGTGTCAGATGTGAGGATGATAAAGATGTTTTTCCATTCTATAGGCTGCTGTTTTGTCTTATTGACCATAGCCTTTGCTTTAAAGAAGCGTCTCAGTTACAAGAGGTCCCATTACTTGATTACTGCTCTCAGGGTCTGTGGTATTGGTATTATATTTAGGAAGTGGTTTTCTGTGCCATTGTGCTCAAGGTTACTTCCAACTTCTACCAGGTTCAGAGTAACTGGATTTATGTTGAGGTCTTTGATTTACTTGGGCTTGAGTTTTGTGCATGGAGATAGATAAGGACCTGTTGTCATTCTTCTAAACATAAACATCCAGTTATTCCAGTACCATATGTTGAAGACGCCTTTTTCCATTGTACAACTTTGGCTTCTTTGTCAAAAATCAGATGTTCACAGGTGTGTGGATTAGGATCAGTGGCTTCAGTTCAGTTCCACTGATCCACGTGTCTGCTTTTATACCAGTAGCAAGTTGTTTTCATTACTGTAACTCTATAGTACACTTACACCTTTAAGTCAGGGGTGGTGATGTCTCCAGAAATTCATTTATTATATGAGAATGTTTAGGCTATCCTAGGTTATTTATTTGTTTGTTTTTCCATATTAAACTGAATATGATTCTTTCAAGGTCTTTGAAGAATTGTGTTGGGTTATTGATGGGGATTCCATTGGATCTGCAAATTGCTTTTGGCAAAATTGATATTTTTACTATGATAATCATACTTATCCAAAAGCGTGAGAGATCTTTCCATTTTCTGATATCTTCTTCAATTTCTTTCTTCAGAGACTTAAGGTTCTTGTCATACAGAACTACCACTTGTTGGGTTAGAGTTACCCCGAGATATTTTATATTATCTGTGACTATTGTAAAGGGTGATATTTCTTTGATTTCTTTCTCAGCCCTTTTATCATTTGTATATAGGAAGGCTACTGATTTTTTTTTTTTTTAGTTAATCTTTTATCCCGCCACACTACTGAAGGTAATTAGCTATAAGAATTCTCTGTTTGAATTTTTGGAGTCACTTACATAGATTATCATATTATCTGCAAAGAGTGAAAGTTTGACTTGCTCCCTTTCAATTTGTGTCCCCTCGATCTTCTTTTATTGTCTTATTGTTGTACCTAGAACTTTGAGTACTATATTATTGAATAGATATGTAGAGAGTGGACAGGCTTTTTATTTTCCTGATTTTAGTGGAATTGCTTTGTTTCTCTCCATTTTTTTCGATGTTGGCTGTTGGCTTGTTGTATAGTTCATTTATTATGCTTAGTTATGTTCATTGAATCCCCGATCACTCTAATAATTTTATCATGGAGGCATATTAGATTTTGTCAAAGTTTTTTTTTTTTTTTTAGTATCTAATGAGATGAACCTATGTTTTTTGTTCTTTCAATTTATTTTTATGGTGGATGACATTGACAAATTTTCATATGTTGAACCATCCCTGCATCTCTGGGATGAATCCTAATTTATAGTAGTGATTTTTTTTCTGTTTTTAATGGTTTATTTATTTTCTTTTTTTATTAATTAATTTATTTAATTATTAAAGATTTCTGCCTCTTCCCCGCCACCACCTCCCATTCCCTCCCCCTCCCCCAATCTGAAGAACAATGGCAATGGGTTCTTGATCCTATTGCATGTAATGGCTTTGTGGGAGCCCAGGTAGTTTGGATGCTCACCTTAATAGACCTGGATGGAGGTGGGTGGTCCTTGGACCTCCCACAGGGCAGAGAAATCTGCTTGCTCTTTGGGCTGAGGAGAAAGGAAGACTTGATTGGGGGAGTAGTGATGTTTTTGATGAGTTCTTTATAACTAGGTGGAATTTTGGATTGTCCCTTTCTTTTGGAAGCTTGCACTAAATGCAGTGATTATATTAAAGGTAGTCCCTAGGGAGGGGGTATTTAGATAAATTCCATGGGCTTTTGACCCTGTTTCTGAAATTGTCAAATTTCTTCAGCAGTACAGACTTAGTTATATATATGTTTTAAAACTTTATGTATTTTCAGAGTAAGGGGCCAGATAACAATAAAAACCAAATGACCCATGTGATACAGCATCTCAAATGTCTCTGTCACAGTTTCCTCAAAGTTCTCCATCCAGAATAGCTTTAAGGCTGTTGGCTGAATCCCACAGACTACTTCAGCCAAGAAGACCAATATCCTTAATTTTCTCATTGTTCCCCAAAGATTCCAGTGCCCCAGACAACAGAAAGAAGTCTAGAGAAAACAGTGGCCACATTCCCAAAGGATGGATTATGAATGTTTCTCTTCGTTTATGGGCTTTGGTGCAAATTCTTATTGGTAATGGGGAAAAAGATAAGAAAACAACCAAATAAAGGAGCTAGATTCAAAGATCTGTTTCAGAAAGAAAAAGGGAGATATAGTATAGAAATGAGATAAGAGTAGATTATTGAATCTACTTTAATACAAAAACCAAACATTAATCTATTTTATAGATTTATAAATATATTTATATTTCTACTCTTGTTTGTTGTATTGTACTTATACATCTCATTTAAAAATGTATTGTATAATTAAGAAATATAAGTTTATGGTAACCTATAATAATCAAATTTGTCATGTTAGGTATGTTTTCAAGTTTAAACAAATATATTTAGATAGATCATCAAACACTTCCAAGAGTAACAGAATATAGCATTTAAAATATTTCAATAACATAAGCCTTTTCTCGATAGTGAGACATGTCTGCTCCTGGGAGTACCAATTTTCTTCAGAGATGATGATGGGAGTCAAAGAAACTCATGTGGAGTTTGCTTTCATTTTGGTAAAAGCTATCTATTAAGCAAAGAAACTGTCCTTGGGCCCTTGCCTCAATTGCTGACAGTATACTTTCCAAACTGGACCAACAGGATCAATAAATAAATAGATGTAAAAGCAACTGATAAACTTTGCCAAGACGAGGTAGGACAAAAGTCCCTGCTTATCAGAAATGTCTGTCACATTTATTAGGCCTATATGTCAAAGATGGATGCCCCAACATTACAGAAGAACTTTGGATAACTCTTCAGTAAACAAGAGATCTCTGTCATTATGTAAGATTTCACCTTTCTGGGGTCTTTGATAGACTTAAAGAATAGTAACAACAAATGTTAAATTTTATAATTTCCATCATTATCTTGAAACAACAACTTTGTATTATCTGAACTGATCTGGTGACAGGATGTGTGTGTGTTTCCATGTGTGCTGTGGAAAATAATCTTGTACCCTGTAAATATTTGTCACTTGTATTGGTTTAATAAAATACTGATTGGCCAATAGCCAGGCAGAAAGTATAGGTGGGGCAACCAGAATAGAAGAATTCTTGGAAGAGGAAAGGCTCAGTCCGTAGTCTACACTCATCACCCAGATGCAGAGGAAGCAAGGTAAGAATGCCTTAATGATAAAAGGTATTATCCTCATGGATAATGCAGACAAGAATTATGGGTTAATTTAAAATATAAGAGTTAATAAGAAGCCTGAGCTAATAGCCCAATTCATTTATAATTAATGTAGGCCTCTGTGTGTTTCTTTGGGACTGAATTGCTGAAGACTGTGTGGGACAGAAACCCCTGTCAACATACATGTGTGTGTGTGTGTGTGTGTGTGTGTATAAAATCATCTAGATCCATCTGTCCTTATAAACAAACAAACACACAAACACACACACAACATTATAATATGAAGACAATAAAGGAATAGAAATATGACCAAACACCTTCCATATTCTCAAGAGGTTGAGGAATATCTTGGATGTCCTTTAAATGCATGGGATGGCATGAAGAATGTCATTGTATTATATCATACGGCATTACTATAAATTTAATTAGAAAAATTGAAGAAATGACATGAGTAACACTTCTAAGAGCATATATATGGTCACAGACATCACTTGAATGTTTCCTCAGGAAGAACACTTTGGAGACTCAATCATCAATGCCTCTGAATTTTGATGAAAAGCCTGTTTGAGGCTGCACATTCTCTCTTCTGCACTTTTGCTATGTAATGACTCTACAGTCAACAGATGCCATACCTATAGCGTGGTTTTCTTACTGTACTTTGTACTCTTAGAGCACTACCATCTGAGAGATTTATAAGCAGTAAATTATTTAACAATTATGGTAGCCAAAATCCCACTGCGGGAGAATAGCAATATGTAGAAAAATAGCAGGGAATGGCACTTAAAGTCTTATGACCTTTCGCAATGTGTGTGCACCCATTTCTGTTTTAAAAGATGTTAGGTTTGATATCCCAACACAGGTTTATGGAGGGTTACATTTCTAGCACCTACTGCAGGGGTCATACACAAGTCATATCTATGATAAGGTATCATGTACAGCTCATCTTTTATTCACTGTATTACTTAACATTTAATATTTTTGTAGCTTTGAAATGACACATTAAAAAATTCATAGTAAAGCTATTGGAAGTTGTTTGCGAGAAAATCTTGATTGCCTCCCAGTAATGTATTTGAATTGATGACTATCCATATCATGTCCAGAATATCTGTAGTCTTTGCCTCACGTATTTGCTGTTCTAGCAATGTTGAAAAGTGCAGGGATCTCAGCTTTCACAAAACAGAAGAATCCATATTTAAGATTAATATACTTTCTCACAGTCACTATGGATAGATTGCCAATTTTTCCATTCCTGTGGGACCTGCATCATTACATGGTATGTTCAAAATTCTGTTACAGGCTCATCTATTTTCTGTCCTAATTTGCTAGTGTTAATTAATATAGATTGTTTGTGGGTTCCATTCCATCAGGAATACATTTCTCGTATGTTGACATTAAATAACAGAAGCAAGACACACAGGTAGATTTATGTTTCTCTCCTGACTCCAGTGAGCATCTGCTTTTTGAGATCAACATATCGAGGTATGGAAATCTATCCATCATAATGAGTTTGTTAAGCAGAACGTTTTCACTCAGTGATCCTCTTTCATCTTGGCATGATTTGGCCTTTATTTTTTTCAGCACCATGTTTTAATCAGAAAGTTGATGACTTGAATCCATTTGTTTAATGTCACACATTTTTGTCTTACTTTCTGAAGAATAGTACATACACCTGTGACAATGAGATGGTTTCTGTGCACCACAGAGTTGTTGGGCATCTCCCCCATAAAAAATACAGAAAAAATCTACTCTGTGAATTTATTGTGAATACTGAAAGAAAAATATATTAAAAATTTTTTATAAATTTTTACTGGCTGACCTATATACATCCTATTAGCTAAAATTATATAAGTAAACCAGATAGCTATGCATACTTATGGTATTTATCTTGGAATACAACTAGAACTTAGGAAGGTAACTATGGCCTATGGTCATCAAATTAAAGAGAATCAGATGTCTGCCATGCTTCAGTTATATAGAGCCAAACTTAAATCAGGAAAGGGGGAAGTAAGAGACATGAAAAAATAAAAATCTTTTTGTATAAGTCGAAGCTGAATCCTTAATGAAATAATAACACTTGTTATTTAAGGGACATATCAGAAAAAGACCTTGAGGGAAAAAAATCTAACAATTGTAATATTGATATAATTAGAAAAACTTCAGAAAGAAATGGATATGAGTAATACAGTAGCATAACTACTATGAGTGTACCTACAAGATAAGAACACCAATTTAAGAATCAAAATCTATTTTAGTTTTAAGAGCTGGTGGTGCTGCTTATACTGGCTTTTTTTTTTTAATCAAATTGAGGTAGTGTCATCAGAGAGGAGGTGTTCCAACTGAAAAAATACCTCTATAATCTCCAGCTCAAATGTATTTTCTTTTATTAGTGATGAATAAGGGAGTGTCCATCTCATTGTAGGTAATGCCACCCTCAGACTGGTGCTAGTCCTGTATTCTATAGGAAATCATGCACAGAAAGTCAGTAGAGCAAACCAGTAAGCATCACTCTGCCACAGTCTCTGCATCAACTCCTGCTTGCTTGACATCCTTTGGTGATGTACAGTGATGCGTAAGTGTGTAACTCAAAAAACACTTTCCCTCCCAAATTTGATTTTGGTCATTTTTTGTTGTGGTTGTTGTTGTGATAATGTTTTGTTTTCATCAATAGAACCCCAAACTAAAGCACTATTAACCTAAAGATCCAGTAAAGGCTGATGTAAATGCATGAAGGACAGTTAAATCAACTCCATTAGCAAGCATCTAGCATTCAGGTGGTCCTTGAATATTCCATCCTGATAGGCGGTTTCTGCTCTCCTTGTGTCAGCCTTTGTATTTTTCAAAACTACACATCTGGGGCTGCAGCAGTAAATATTTCAAGCAATTGCACAGCTTTTTTAATAGAAATGTTCTCTAATATGGTATGATGGAAATAGCATGAGACTTATAAAACATGGGTGATGGAAGCCCCAGCTCATTAATATTAAGCAATTATAAAGTATAATTTATCTATTTTACTCCTGTGTCCTACATGTGTGGTGGTTTGAGAAATAGGGGCCACCCTCAGTCCCTTAGAGGTAGCCAAGGAGTACATGAATAATCTATATTGTTTGATAAATAGTTTTAGGAAAAATAAAATGAAATATTATTTTAGCTTCGTATTACTATTACAAGTTACTTGAGTTAATCAACCTTTAAAATGTTATTTTTTAAATTGTAGCTTAGAAGATTTTAGTCAAGGATAACCTAGTCCATATCTTTGGATCCATTGCAAAACAGCCTTTCTTATGAGGATATGTAGTAGGGCCAACCTACTTCCATCATGTTCAGGAAAACAAAAGGCTACTAACGAGTACAGAATTCTACAATAACCTCAAGTATATATTGCAATTACCAAAATACTTTTTATTAGAATCCAACTCTGAAAATTTCAGAGACCTCTCAATAGTTCTCAGGAATGATGATTAAGTCTATAATACATGGATATTTTGGGATAACCATCTCCACTATAGCAGTGAATGATCTTCAAACAGCTGCAATCATATCAGCTCAATTTCCCCATAAAATCAGTGAAAAAAAAGTAAAAATGAAAGGCACATTAAAAACCACATGGAAAGTTTGAGAACCCAAAGTACTCTACTAGAATAAGAAAGAACATGAAATTAGAATAGTCTAACTATAGTGCAATAATGTATTGGAAATGGACTTACACTAAACATAATTTTTCCTCAAACTTTATATTAGTATTCTTTTAACACAAACTTTCACCATGCAATTACTATAGAGGAAAGAAAATAACAAATGTAATCTTGGTAGACAATAGAATCTTTTGATATTTTTTTATTAAACTTCTCAGTCTAGAAGATATATTAGATTAAACACATTGCTAAATTATTGATGAGAAAGTTAACAATATTTAGGTTGAAAATATAATGATGAAAATACATCGCACAAAGACTGAAATAGAATAAAAATATCCACATCTCAAATCTGTGTTTGAATAGAGTCATTTCTAAAAAGACCTTATGTGTGTGGTTAACAAGAGGTTTCTCAGTGGTCTTCTGCTAAGTTTGTAAGATTCAATTTAAACACTGCTTTCAAAATAGAGACTTGCCTCTTTTCAGTTCTTCATAGTCAATGTCTTTACAACAAACTAATATTTTTCTTCCCTTAAGTATTTTTTCTGCAAATTAGTTTCTGAAAACCAATTTAAAACTTTCTTCTGGGGCCTGGAGACATAGCTCAGTTATTTAATTCCTACTGCTTTTCCAGGTGAGCTGAGTTGTGGTTCTAGAATCTAATTCGAGCATCACACATCTACCTCTATACACATAACATCTTCTGGCCTGTATGTATGCCTACATTCAATACATACAATGTTCACATCTGCACAAACACAAAGAAACACACACAAGAGCACACATAAATAAATATGAATAAACCTTAAAATATAAATATTTAAATGTTTTTCTTTAGTATGCAAAATTATATTCATCTTAATACAAAAATATTTTAAATCTTTTTGTTTATTTTACATATCAACCACAGTTTCCTGTCCCTCCTATCTTCCCCATACCTCCATTTTTATTCCCTCATCCACTTCTCAGAAAGGGTGAAATCTCCCATTAGGAGTCAACAAAACCTGCCTATCAAGTTGAGACAGAACCAAACTCCTCCCCTCTGCATCAAGGATGAGCAAGACATCCCACCATAAGCAATGTGTCCTAAAAGTCAACTCATGTGCCAGGGGATATATCCTTTTCCCACTGGGGACCCACAAACAGACCAAGCTAAGCTGTGATGCACAAGCAGAGGGCCTAGTTTGGTCCATGCAGGCTCCTTTGGTGTCAGTCTAGAGTCCTTAAACTCCCATGAGCTTGGGTCTGCTTTCTCTGTGTGTTTTCTCAATATGATCTTGATTCCCCCATCTCACAGAACCCCTCTTCCCTCTCTTCAACTGGACTCCAGGTACTTGACCCTGTACTTGGCTGTGGATCTTTGCATTTGCTTCCATCAGTTTCTCGATAAAGATTCTATCTATGATGACAATTAGGGAATCACCATTCTAATTACAGAAGAAGGCCATTTTAGGCACCATCTCCACTATTGCTAGGAATCTTAGTTAGAATCATCCTAGTAGATTCTTGGAACTTTTTCTGGCACCAGGTTTCTTGCTAATCCCACAATGACCACCTCTATCAAAGTAATTCTTTTATTGCTCTCCTACCCCAATTCAACCATAATATTGCTTAATGTTCCCATCCCCTATTCTCTCCCCTCTTCCTTCCCTTCATTTTATCTCCCTCCTCTGATCCCAATTCCTTCCTACTTGCACTCCTTGTGTCTCCCTTTGTTTCTATTCATGAAAGAGTCTCCCATGAATATCAACAAAACATGGCATATCAATTTTCAGTGAGACTAAGCACCTACCCATGTTTTAAGTCTAGGCATGGCCACCCAGTATGAAGAATAGCATCCCAAGGGCCAGAAAAAGTTGCAGAGAACCCCGGTTCCCAATATTAGGAGGATCAAGCTACACAACTGTAACATATATTCAGAGTAAATATGTCAGTCCCATCCGTGCTCCCTAGCTTTCAGTTCTGTTTCTGTGAGCCCCTATGATCCCAGGTTAGTTGATTCTGTGAGGTTTCTTGTGGTGTCTTTGACCCTTCTGGCTCCTATAATTCTTTCTCCCCCACTTTTGCATGATTTCTTAAACTCCATCTAATGTTTGGCTATGGGTCTGCATCTGTATCCATCAGTTGCTAAGGAAGCCTCCTTGATGGCAATTAGGCTAGGCACCAGATCCAACTCTAGCTTCTTCTAAGCCGTGGCAGCTGGACAGCAAAAACAACCACCTCGGAAATGTTTCTTTGTTTATTATTATTATTATTATTCTTTTTTACTTAAAATTTCCAACTGCTCCCCGTTTCCCATTTCCCTCCCCCTCCTCCCACATATTGCCCCCTCACCCCACTCCCCTCCCCCATCCCCACTCCTCTTGTCCTCCCCCCAGTCCATTTCCCCTCCCTCTCGATTGTGAAGAGCAGTCCAGATTCCCTGCCCTACAGGAAGACCAAGGTCCTCCCACTTCCTTCCAGGCCCAGGAAGGTGAGCATCCAAACAGGCTAAGCTCCCACAAAGCCAGTTCATGTATTAGGATCGAAACCTAGTGCCATTGTCCTTGGCTTCTCATCAGCCTTCATTGTCCGCCATGTTCAGAGAGTCCAGTTTCAACCCATGCTTATTCAGTCCCAGTCCAGCTGGCCTTGGAGAGCTCCCAATAGATCAGTTCCAATGTCACAGTGGGTGGGTGCACGCCTCGTGGTCCTGATTTCCTTGCTCATGTTCTCCCTCCTTCTGCTCCTCATTTGGACCTTAAGAGCTCAGACCGTTGCTCCAAATTGGGTCTCTGTCTCTCTCTCGATCTATCGCCAGATGAAAGTTCCTGTGCCATTCTCCTTGGCCTCTCGTCAGCTCTCATTGTCCGGTTTTATCCCATGTTTTTTCAGTAGCAGTCCAGCTGGCCTTGGTGAGCTCCCAATAGATCGGCCCCACTGTCTCAGTGGTTGGGGGCACCCCTCATGGTCCTGACTTCCTTGTTCATGTTCTCTCTCCTTCTGCTCCTCATTATAACCTTGGGAGCTCAGTCCGGTGCTCCAGTGTGGATCTCTGGCTCTATCTCCATCCATCGCTAGATGAGGGTTCTATGGCGATATGCAAGATATTCATCAGTATGATTATAGGATAGGTTCATTTCAGGTTCCCTATCCTCAGGTGCCCCAATGAACTAGCTGGGGACATTGCCCTGGGCATCTGGTAGCCATTCCAAGTTCAAGTCTCTTGCCAACCCTTAGGTGGCTCCCTTACCTAAGGTATGAGTTTCCCTGCTCCCCTATCCAACCTTCCTTTATCCCCAATCTCCCCGATTCCCCCAGTTCCCCTCATCTTCTCCTTCGCACTTTTCTCTCCCCATTACCCCTCATCCCCATCCCACCCCACCCCCAAGATTCCAATTTTTTGCCCATCAATCATGTCTATTTCCCATAGCTGGGAGGATATCTATATGTTTTTCCTTGGGTTTAGCCTCTTGTTTAGCTTCTTTAGGATCACAAATTATAGACTCAGTGGCCCCTATCCATGGCTAGAAACCAATTATGAGTGAGTACATCCCATGTTCTTCTTTTTGGGTCTGGGTTACCTCACTCAGGATCGTATTTTCTATCGGAAATGTTTCTTATGTGGTCCACTGGGACATTTTAAGAGTGATTGCCCACAAAAAGGCAATAAGACCCAGATGCAGAAGGGACACCCTCCTTCTCTCTGCCCTCGCTTCCACAAGAAGTACCATTGGGGCTCAGAAGGCTGCTCCAAACGTGATATAAATGGGAAATCCCATCACAAATCAACCTTTAAACTAGATAAGGGACGCCTTCTAGCTTCATTAACCAAAGGAAGAAAAGACATAACCAAAATCTCAAAGAGGTCCTAATAAAACCAAAGGGGAGAAGTCTTCCCTCATCTACAACTGCAAAAGGTGTTATTAACTATCAATATTTAAAAGTTTCAAAAATCAGATGAAAAAAATAGATTGCAGAAGCATTGGGGATCCCTACCAACAAAGCCCTGCATAAAGGTTAGGTGGAAGGATTCTCTCCACTAACCAATGGAGGGGCCCAGATCCCTTGTTGACACAAGGCTGAGGATATGGATGTGTCTTTCAGAACTGAGGAGAAATACCAAATACGGCTACCCGCTCATAACTTAAAATTTCTCCCCTCCCCTCAGATCAACAGGGAAGACCAAGATGACCAATAAAGAAAGAAAGAGATTATGGTGGGCAACTCTTAAATTCAAACACAAGAAAGAAAAATGACCACTGCCCAAGGGACACTGACCCTTGAGGAAAGTGTTGCCAGTTTATCTATTTCAGATGGCCCTCCCAATGGTAATCATGTTAATTCTTCTCACTGGGACCAAGGTCCAGGGAGCAAGCCCCAACCAACCACAGAAGGTGAAATGGATCCTGTTAAGCGCTGGCACTGGAGAGATCCTAAACCAGACTTTTGGCCTGACCGTATAATGGACCTCTGGGATTTAGCACACGGGAGCTGGGATATGGGACACTGGATTCTGCGGATCGAAGGGAGACCTGAATGCAGAGGCTCTTGACGGTGCACCCTACCCCAGGCATCTTACCGTAAAGATCCTGGGTGTTCTCATGTCCTTAGGAGACAAGCCCTCCTTCATGCCCTTTTGGTATGCCCAGGAAGCAACCGGACTACCTCTGCTATTAGAAACTGCGGGGCGGCTCCTGATTACTATTGTTCTTACTGGAGATGTGAGCTGACTGTGACTGGACATTATTAGAAAAGAGAGAGACTCCATTACGTTATTTACAAAAGTCTTTGGATTCCTTAACGAGGGTAACCTTACAAAATAGGAGAGGCTTGGACTTGCTGTTTATGGAACATGGAGGAATTTGCAGTGCACTTGGGGAAGAATGTTGCTTCTATGCTGACCGTTCTGGGATAGTTACAAAAACCCTAGATGAGTTAAGAAAGATATTGACTCATTTAAATCAAGGACCCCTTATGAGATCTTGAATGGCTTGGCTGTCTCTCATTTCCTAGAGATATCCCCACATCACATGATGTCACTTATCCTATATAAGTTGATGCTCACAGTAATAAACTGAGTTCCTGTATTGACTTGACTCCCGATTGTGTGTGATTGTCCTGCAATGTGTGGCTGTGGAACAAGTGGATTGTGCACTCACCTTTCCCTGGGGACTAAGGCTAAGGATGCCTGGCATTGTCTGCTAGACTTTTCCTTGTGAGATGTAATATACATATCTACCAAAATTAGGACCCCACAACAGATAAGTACGAATACCAAAAAAGTCCATCTTGGATAACCAATGAGATCTATTACTTTTACTTATTGGAACATGGGTTAGGGGTTACCTACAGGAGGAGAAATGACACAAAGAGAGCAGTAGCAACAAAGTTTGGATGACAGCTAACAGAAGCTGAAAGTCTAAATTATAGATCACAGCCATCAGGCAGCTAAACAGATTGAAGACTGTCCTGTCCATGTGTTACAGTTGGTTAGAGCTTCTTACAGGCAGCTGAGCTTCTCTGAGTGACACTAAGGAGTATTTACTCTTTCCAGTTCTCAGAATGGTAGATCTTGTGAATCTAGTCAGTTTCAGAACTTCTTGAGTTTTTTACTTTCTGTCTGAAGACACTTGCCTGCAGGATAGAATGTTTCAGCTTTTGAAGAAACGACTCTACAATATATTGTCTAGAAATATGACAATACCCTAATTAAGATCACAGTGCAGTCAAGAGAAATAATTTGGAAATTGAAGAGGGCAGAGTGCTGTTAGTACTAGTAAATCCAAGAACATTTGTTGTTCAACATTTTCAGGGATGGTTGCATGCCCACTTCACACAACAATGTTGAAATCCAGTGATGTATATCAAAGTAAAACAATTAACAGAAGATAAATTCACATCCTTTCATTGTGATTTTTAATCATAGGACAAACTAATGCAGAATTATAAAATGTATTTCATGTTCCCTCTCTTGATATGGGTCCATAAGCTATGTATTCTAAAATATCTGTAGATTTCCATGACTTATGAGTGATTCTGATCTCAGGAATGGATTGACGTATGGTAAAGGCATAATTTTTTTTCATTTCATGAAAATTTTCACTTGATAAAAACTCGATGGAGTATGATAAATGAAATACCAAATTAAGATCAAGGAATGAAGAATGGACAGGGAATAAACCTCATCTTGCACAGTACACACAGAGATCTGCTCACAAGCACAGCACACAGACATGTTCCAGCAATTATCATGAAATTTCTGATTCACTGTTTTCTGTAATGGAGCCTGGGCAATTGCATCCTTCTTTGAGTGTCTTCATTACTTAAAAATAATAAAAAAAACACATTGCAATTGAGGACAAAAAAGGGTAAGTAAATATTACCAATGATGCCAGACACATGACAATATTAAATAATGACTCTGATGATTTACTCTGAGTTTTCAACAGCTTTGAGGAATTACAGTGAACCAATAGTTTTTCTTATTCTTGGAAAAAAACTTCACTTTTTCTTTTCTTTTTACTTATTCTTTTCTCTGCTGGTGGCCTTGCCAGAGAAACAGCAGATGGTAGTTGACTTCAGGGTGTTAGTCCACCAGTAGAAAACTCTCTAATGGGTGAATCTTGGATAGGCAAGGCCCCACGACCACAGTCTCTGGAATGTCTTTTGCTTCTGCTGCATCTTCACATGTTTGCTGCTGATATCCTTCTCCAGTATCTGGCATGATATCAATGTTTGTAGGGAAAACCTCACTGTTGGGAATGTAGTATGTTTATCTCATGGAAACATATCATTCTACTGGGTATTATTTTCTGTGGATTATTAGAATATAATTTCTTCCATGTTTGCTGCTGCCATATTTCTCTGATGTCTGGCATGGTGTGAATGAGTGTGGGGAGATCCCCATTGCCTTTAAGGTAGTATGATTGTTTCATGGGATATTCTATTCTCCTGGGTATTTTTACCTGTGGATTATAATGAAGATGATTTTTTGCTAAGTGGTACTGTTTAACTGATGCAATGATTTTATACAATAATAGTGTTAATGTCAGTAGGATTTTTGATGACTGGGAACATTTAATAAATATAATAGGAGATTATGATAAATGTCAATTTAGTAGAAAAATTAGCATAACTAAATACAAAATATGGTGTTGTCCCTGCCTCTGATTAAGCAGAGGCTGCAGAGAATAGAAAATAAGAACACGGAAATGTCACACAGATTCTTTCTCTTGAGGATCTACACAGACTGTGGCTAAGGTTAATGATTAGGAGAGATAATTGAGTCCCAGAAGCCCAGCTAGCTAAAGCTCTTTTAATAACACTGAGAGATGTATTCACAGTTTTCAGTGTGCATCATAGCTAAAACAAAGCCTTAAATATGACTTGAGGTTAGGTTAATATGTTTTTTGTTAATGGTTTTCAGATAATAAACATTGGAAAACAATTTAAACGCATACTCTTAATGGCTGAATCGGACAACTTGTTGAGGTCAAAAAATAAGTACAATGACATCTTGTCTTTTGCTGGCTGATGTACCTTTCTTGCTATGATTGGTTGTGATCAAGGGTGATGATTAATTCATTGTGCCCATTTTTGCCTTCAGCTTCCTGGTATTAAAAAACAACAACAACCAATGAGTGGGTATGTATACTGAAGGTTGACAATAGAGCTGACTGTTTTTCATATATAGAAGTTTAAATTTGTGATTCTTCTAAGATTTCTCATGAGATCACCTTTTGAATTCAATAATAAAGTTCTTTCTTTGTAATCATGAAATGCAGCCTGCCAGCAAAAGAACTGGCTAATGAAAATACCTTGCTTATTTTCACTCTGTTAATCTATAACAAGTTGTTTGAGTATGAATGTATATGGGTTCTTGGGACAGTTTGTTTTTTACCTGTAACATGTGATATGTTTAATCATGTAAGTGATATGGAAAACATGCTTTTTTAACTTGTATTCATTACAATCATCCACTTAAAAAATAAAATGTAACCACATTACAATTTTTATACTGCTTGAAATGATATATATATATATATATATATATATATATATATATATATATATTCTAAGGGAAAAAAACTAAAGACATGAGAGAAAGAAAACACCAGGAAGGATGGAGAAAGAAAGAAGGAAGATATTAAGATATAGGGGAAACAGAAGAATAGAGTAGAACAAGCAACAGAAAGAATAATAAAATGAAGAACTAAGCTTTGATTGTCAGAAAAGTCTATGTGTGTCTGTTTGTCTGTCCTGTAGTTCACCTGCTCTGCATCTCCTCTCTAGTTTCTCTGAGCTCCTGAAGGCTTGCTATTCATCAGTAGCCTGTATGAGATCCTGACAGGTTGGAGAGGTGTGTGTGTGTGTGTGTTTCTTTTTTGGTGGTCCCAGAGTATTAAGTTTTACTCCTTCATAAAGAAAAATCAAGTTGAGTGATTAGTCCACTGAGTCTGTTGGCTTCCCCTCAATCCCTGAGCTGCTGGAAGCTGGTCCTCAAGGCACTGGTGGCCCCTCCACATACTTCTATTTACCCCCCAGATACACTGGTCCTCCATTTCCCTTCAGAAAAGAGCAGGCTTCCCAGGGCTATCAACCAAACACAGAACAAGATTCATTACCTCTAGGCACAAACCCTCATATCAAGTCTAGAAAAGACAATCCTCATAGGAGGAAAAGGGTCCTAATGTTTGGAAAAGGCCTCAGAGAAACCCCCATTCCCAAATTTTACATTTAATTCCCTACATTTCTGAAGTATCATGATGATATATAAGCTTTCCAGTGTCAACACACAAAGTAGGTAAATACCAGTGCCTTTTAATGACATATAGTGTAGTGGCCTATTTTGACTCAGTGCTCAGATTTCTAAGCTTTTGATTATTAATTGGCTTTAAAATGTTTCATTAATTAATTTAGGATTCTGAATATTTCATTGTAAGGAATTACAAAGGAAATTCTCTTCAAATTCCATCTCCATTTAACTCTCTACACAAAAATAATTTCCCTAAATACATGTTCATCAAGAAAATCTATAACTTTAGCAAGACTGCAGATCTTGCCACAGAAGGTGACATCATACTCCAAAGATACTCTCCTATGTTCACTTTGTCCTCTATTCAAAATCACTAGGAAATGGAAACATCTCAAGTGTCATTGAACTGATGAAGAAATAATGAAAATAGGGTGCATGTTCACAATGGAATACTATTCAGCTGTAAAGGAACACAAAACATGAAGTTTTCAGGGAAATAGAATGTAACTAGAAAATATCAAATGAGATAACACAGATCCTGAAAGACAAATTCATTGTTATCTTTCATTTTATAATTCAAGGTCCAAACATTCTGATGTGAGAAAATAACCCAGCGTGACCAGAAAGCAGGAACTTCAAAAGAGACGTGGGAAGGGAGGAAGGAGTCAGGGGCTAGAGCATGGAACAGCACAAGAACAGATAATATTAAGGTAAAAATAGAAAAAATGAAGGGATCCAATCGGGGATGGGGGAATGTCAATACAGAAGAAGGAGTGAGATTAGATAAATAATGCTAAATACAGATGTTTGAAAAAGCCATAGGAAATCATATTGTGTTGGAGCCTCCTTGACCGTTACCCTGTTCATATTTGTTGTACATTTTCAGCTCACCTTCAAGCGGTCATGTTTGTGAGATTTTAGCTTCTTCAGTCCATTTAGTGGATCTTTCTGTTACCCTGAAAACCAATATTAAGTGAGGAAACTTTCAAGTCAATTACATTTTAGAAATCTTTGGACCCTGCTTCTGAACTGAATGTTGTCTGCAATAATATGGGTTTAAATTAAATTTCACCTCTGATGGGCAACCTAGGTCAACAGCTGTCTTCAATAATGGTGCTGGGAATACTGTATATCCACATACAGAAGAATGAAACTAGACATGTATGGATCATACCACATAACAACTAACTCTAAGTAGGTCAAAAGCTTAAAACTGGAGTCGGGTACACTGAGAATGTTAGAACAAAAAAAAAATGTAAAACATTCTGCATGATATAAGTGTTGTGGTATGGTATTTGTGTTCTAGCAAATAAAGCAGGGTGAAGAGCTAGGCATGAGTTAACCATAGGTCTCTGGAGGTCTGTACAGACAGGAAACAGAAAGTGATATGGCTGTGTGAAGAGAAGTGATAAGGCAGGGCAGACAGAATCTCGGCCCCTTCAGTTTGAGGATTCGGAGAGGTAAGAGATGACTGTGGTTGCTCCTTTGCTTCTCTGATCTTTCAGCTTTTACCTCAGTATCTGACTTTGGGTTTTTATTGATAAGACCAATTAGGATTTTGCTAAATATAGCTGTAGAAAGGATTTCCTGAATAGAATTCCATTTTCCTGAGAACTGAGGCCAGGAATTAACAAGTGGAATTTTGTAAAACTTAAAATCTATTCACAGCATAAGAAACAATTTAGTGAAGAGAAGCCTGATGAATCTTTGTCTGGTCTATAGCTGACAAATTATTAATATTCAGAGTATACAAACTACCCAAAAATTTACTCAAAAAAAATGGGCCTGAGATGTGAAAAGAACATTCTCTAACGAAGAAGAAAGAATGGCAAAAAATAAAAATTCTCAAATTACTTCCTCAGCAGTTGGGGAAATGCAAATCAAAACAATTTTGAGAGTTCATCTTACCCCATTCAGAGTGAAAAGAACAAACAACTAAAAAAAAAATGAATACTCGAGGACATCAAGGAAAGGGAAAACCCTCATTCACTGCTGATATGATTGCAAACTGGTCTGGAAAGTAGTGTGAAAAACATTTCAAAAAGCTCAAAATCAATCTACTACATTACCTAGCTATACCACTTCTTGGCATATACCCAAAGGTCTGGATATCTTACTCCATAAATCGTTGCCCAGCCATGTTCAATATTTATTTACAGTAGAGAGGAAATGAAAGCAATCTTGAATTTATGAATGAATAACGAAAATCAAATTTGAGAAAATGTTCAGTTCTAAAGAAAAAATAAATTATCATATTTATCTATAAGTAGATAGAACCAGAAAAGTTTATATTGAATAAAATAAACCAGATCAAGAAATACAAGTATCTCATGTTCCTTATGGACATCTTAGAGAATTCAGTCATCTCCATACTTATTAGAATCTGTTTTTGTTTATCACGATTAAATAAAAGCATTATTTTTCACTTTTATAAAAAGTCACTTACTATCAGCATCATAATAAAGATAAAATTCAAATAATATCTATAGCAATCTCTAGTTAAGCTCACAGAATAGCTACAGAGAGAGAAGGTGCTGGAATCCTTACAAGGCTAAAACAGTTGGGTCATCATACTTCTTTTACAATACATAAACTAGGTGCTGATCAAGGGTGCAGTTAAAAAAGTCTGGCATAATTGCTTGAAATCATTGATAGGAAGGACAGGTTCAATGTCTTCACTAAAACCAAGAAATGTGATGTTGAAATTTTCTGTCGGTGCTTATATAACTTTTGATAATTGGGAAGGAAGAGAAGTTCTTTTAAATGCAGACTTCAAAGTAAGAAGACATCTTTATTGCGTAGGCAGTTGCCTAAAATGACATTTTTCTGACATTTTTACCTATAAGGAAACACATCAGATGAACCTTTTTTTTCAAGAAATGAAGTTTAAATGGTTGTCATATGAGCAAAATTCTTCAAAATTATTCTTTTCTCTGAAAATGTCATTCAGGATTTATTTTTTATTAGATGTGAACTTTGCTCTTACTTTCAGTACGGCGTATGCTCAAATGTCAGATCATGCCATTCGCAACATGGAAAGAACAACATACCCCAAACATTTTTTTTTCAAAACTATTAGTTTTGATAAAAGATTCTGGAGAAAAGTAGTAACCTTCAGGCATCATAATTCTATAGTTGAGTTAGTACACCTCTTTGGACTCACAGCTAATAGAATAAATTATATGACAAAAATAAATAGGAAGTTTCATGCTTACTTTCCAAATTTGTTTATGAAACAGTAGAACGCTGAAAAATGATTTGATGTTTTTCAAAAGAATAAAACTACAATGCAATGAAAATAAAAAAACATCATTTGAGCAGTGCTTTTAATTAATAATGAAATATACATGTTTAATACATTCTCAAAGTAATTACGTACTACTATACTTTACATTAATGTAATTTGCAAGTAAATGCTTAAAAATGAAGAAATTGTGAGGTTGCAAATACAGCCAGACCTGAGTCAGCGGTGTAACTATCTTAGCAGTGCTCATTTCAGGGCTTTCTTGAAATTTAACACCATTCAGAAGTGCAAGAAGTCTTATGAATATTTGAAGGGTCCCTTAAATTAATAGATTGAAACTACTTACAAACTGAGTATCCTCAGACAACTAGTTAAAGTCTTGGATGGAAACCAGTTAGCTACAAGACTTTAAAGTAAAAAGCAAAAGAAGATCAATACCAGGAACAAAAGAAAAGTGAAGCAACTAGCAAGGCCTGCAAATGGTATCTGCTGTGCAATGTCTTGAATTAAAAACTGTCAGACATGAAATGATGGCATTAAAAGCCTGTCAGACACATGTAGTATACATGTGTATTTAGTAGCAACATTATTCAAATGAAATGCCATAATGTAGTCATTTATAATTGATGAGCAAAAAAGAAGCAAATTAAAGGTGCAGCTATTGTTCTGTTTATGAGCACATATGTGTACTTTTTATAAAAAGAAAATTAAAAGTAGATAGTTTCCCAGATCAGATGGAAGGATTTATTTACCTGTAAATTGTCAGAGGTAGCAGACAAGAATTTGGGGAAATTATTTAAATATGAGTTTTAAGGTTGTTCTCTAGCTCATTTTGCTCTCATTAAAATATGCACTTTTATATTAAATAAATACATGAAAATATTTAGACACAATTTAAAACCTAATATATCTGTTCCAACAATCAATTATTGTTTAGCACAGCTGCATAATAAGCCCCAGATATTACTTTTTCAAATGGGGAATATTACTTTTGTCCAAAAACAGCATCCTTAAATAGACTTGCAAAAAAAAAATGCATCCTTCTACTGGCATAAAACAATAAGAGGCAATTCTAGAAACAGACAAGATCAATTAAGATGGAGGAGGCAGTCAGCCTAGAAAAGGGACACTGGGCAGGATAAAGAATAATAAAACCTTTTCAAAAAAACCAAACAGAAGCCTGATACTAGGGAACTATACTAGCTTCCTTAAATATACCTATATACATACACAGAAAGAATAAAAATAGCATTTCCCTACAAAAGGGTAACAGTACATGTTTTAGACATCAGAACCTAATTATTATTTCTTTTATTAATAATTAATAATAATAATAATAATGAACAGTGAAAATGATAGACTAAGCAAGGCCAAAAATGGATTACTTATTTCCTTTTGAGTTGTTGGATGGTGAGTTCTTAAAAAAAATCACCAAATGTTATGTTCATTACGTCATGAGACGAGAGTATCCATGACCATAGTACTACTTATAAAGGAAAGCATTGGGGATTGTTGATAGTTTTTCAGAGTTTTGGTTCAAAGTTGTCAAGGCAGTGAGTTTAGTAGCACTCAAGCAAACATGGTACTGCATAAGTCGTTGAATATTTCACATTAATATCTCCATGAATTAGAAGAAACAGACAGTGGGACTGACACACTTCCTCCAATATGACCACACTTACTCCAACAAAATCATACTTGCTAATTCCTCTCAAGTAATAAAACTCCCTAATTCTTATTCAGTTCATCATAGGAAATATTGCCAGTGCTTTTGATTACCCTCCAGAACTTGATAAGAATCTATTCCTTAAAATACCACATAATTGAGCCAAAGAACAACAACAAAAAAAAGTTAAACTGACACTGACTTGGAAGTGTCATCCCTATTGCCTTGCTGCCCTAAATGCTGGAAGGTTCTATGCAAGTTATCAAAGGAGAAAACTAATTATCATACACATAGCTATCAATCATTTTAGCAGACTGGCCTGAGAAGGAATGCTCAATGAAATATAGGTAAAAATGTAGGAGTAACCAATCATTTTATGATTAGCTTTAAGGTCCACTCCAAAGAACTAAATTCATACCTACCAAGATCCTTTGGCCAGATTTGACATCGGCCTTAGAGGAGCTCCTATTACTATTATTATGCTAAATGAATATAGTATCAAACCAATACCTAATGACTGAGGACAAAGCCTACGGTTTAAGGCATCTCTCAATCTTCATCAAAGAAGTGTCAGTTTATAGTAGATGATAATCAACACAGAGAACATGAATCAGCCAAGGAACATAGGATGATAGACTACAGAATTTTCAGCCTAAACTCCATCTTCAATCTTCAGAGATCAATGTGGAAAAGTGTTTAATACCCAGAGATGGTGACTAACTATAAATATCGTCCTTTCTTCACAGCAGAAAAGATGAACATGTGAACTCAGAGTCATCATGACACCACACTCAAGTTCTTTGTAAGCCTAATACCTTCATGGAATGGGGACTTTGGCAGGAAGTTCTATCCCTAGCTGAGGAGCTTTTGGTAATTCTTAACTCCTGGAAGGCAACACATCCAGGAATATTTGAAGAATGAGCAGTAGCCTTGATGGAAGAAAAAGGATAAAAATTTGTGTGGGGAAAAAATTAGTGTAGATCTAAGGAAAGTATGGGGAAGAGGTGAATATGATAAAAAATATTACTTGAATTACTCAAATAACTAGTAAAAATAAAGCTGGACTTGGAATTATTATTGCCTAAAATTTATTATTTTCATATGTTTCAAAAGATCTATGATAAAGAAATACCTTTGGTAATGTCAACTATGACGCAGCACAAGCCACTGTATAATAAACTTCTATCTACACACCTCTTCCTTCTGACCCAGATAAAAAGCATCAGGGGTTAACCAGGGTTAGAATGGAACAGACTCACAATGTTTACTACTTATTTCATTAGAGTTCATTGAGTGTAAAATACAGCAGATAATTTACTTTTACTATTTGGTTAAATATGCATACATATCTAAGTACTTTTTCAATTGACTCTATAATAAAGCATCAGTGTAACTAAATTGTAGAAATTGAGTTTGTAGGTACTTCATCTTACTGATATCAATCATTTAAATCTACAAGGTAGAGTATATGATGATGATACTCAGATTTTAAGATTCACCTAATGAATGATTACAACTTAGCTTTAAACATTACATTTCTGAATGTATATGTTTAGTTTCTTAGGAAGTGTGCAAATGATATTTCAAGGAAAATAAGATAAGAACTTCTGTTTATTATCCATTTATTATTCTAGTAACAGATCCAAATTAAGTACAAGGGAAGGTATTCATTAGCTGAAGCTTTATCTTGGCATAACACACCTGAGCAGTCTAAAATTCTGTGTTGATGCAGATTGAAATGTGGGGATTTGAAGGTCTTGGGAAGTGCCTCGTATGCTTTCTGACTTTTAGAGAGCGAAGTAGCAACGAGTATCAAAAGTAGCTTTTTCTATGTGGTTGAGCTAATTTGTAACATTTTCTAACTGGGTCAGAAAAAAAATACAAAAGAGAAACTAAGCAACCAATGTAAAAAGTTGCAAGCCCTTCTTCATATTTCTCATGATTTCCTGAAATTTGGACATTGCTAATGAATCTTTCTCATGGATAGTTATTTTATGTCATGTGATCATTATTTGACCAAGTAATTCAATATAATTTATTAGAAGTTTTTGGAGCTGCTATCATGATAAGAATCAGTATTGTTCCTGAGAAGGATTATATGTTATATAACAGGCCCTAAGCCTGTGGTTTTCTTTAAGAAGGTTATAGAGCCCTTGAGATGCAGAACCTGCAAGGCTACCATAAACACTAAGCCAGACTGTAGGTGCCTCAACTTCTGGTCTAATCATCTTTGCCTTCTACTTAATCACTCTGTGAGGGTTACTATGACAAGCTCATTCAAAGACAAAATGGATTTTCTTGTTCTCTTTGCCATGATGAACAAAGTTCCTGGGAACCATTAGCCGAAATGAACTTTCCTTCCTTCAATAGTTTCTTTCAAGTATGATAATACTTCAAAAAATACCAAAGATAAAAATAAATTTACATGAACACTGTCTATTATGGTTTATATATGAAATATGTTCCTAAAAGACTGATTATTATGCACCAATTTACTCTAAATTGAAACATTCTACCCTGGGTTAGGATCCTTAAAGTTAAGGAAATAAACATTATTTAAAAGTCTCAAGAAATAAACAAGTCTCTGAAAGTTCCTAAAATTCACAAGAATCACAGGACTTAGGAGAAGAGACTCTCTGATCAGCTAAACCATCTGTAAGTTATGCAGGAAGCTCCAAGGATATACTTTTCATAGGAGATGATTCATATTATGGTGAATTTTGGTAATTCAGTTATCTTTGAGTCATCCATGTTCTTGCAAGAAAACCCAATAATCTTACTGATTCCCAAAAACTAAAAATAAGGTAGTAACAAATGCAGATGCCAAGTATTGCGTAGCAAACAAACCAGTAGGAGGCAAAGCTTAACTATCATTTACTCTAACAAGACAGGGAATTCAGCAGCTTGAATGAAGCCTGGCAAACAGTTCTCAATAAGCACTGAAACAGTGCTTCATAATGAAAGTCACCCAAACATGGGTGAGAGCTCAAAAACCTGGAAAACTTGAACTACACTTAATATCCTGATGGCAGGTCAACAGGTTGGAGAGTGTCCTTTCCAGGTTCCTCATTTGTACTAACCCTCTTCCAGGCATGTAGCCTGGTTCCTTCTTCTTTCAGGAAGCTGGTTTGGTCTTACGGTCTTCTTCCACTTTGCCTTCCTTGTCTGAGAGGGACTGGCATCTTTTGTTGTTCACTCTAGCAGAGAGGGACCTAGTGAATATGGTCAGTTTTAGATACTTCCTGAAGCTATTTTGATTTGTTTACTTTCCTCTTAAAATGCTTCCTTCACCCCAGAGTGGAATGTTTCAATATCTGAGGAAACTATTAGACAACATAGCCAGATGACATAGGTATTTAATTTTAGTTTAGTTCTCAGTAAGAATTTTAAATAATTTTAATTTTCCATTATGCAATTATAATGTGTTATGTCTCCTCCATATAATACATTTATGTGCAAACACACATGTATATTCTTAACAATATGCAGTTTTTATTATACAACAATTATGATAGATACATGAATATCATATTTATTTTCAATTATTTATTTTTGTGTCATTTCTACCAAAGTACCTCAAAGAAACAAATGAACGGAAATAAAATTTATATTGTCTAAAAATTTGGAGAGTTTAGTCCAATTTTTTTTGCATTGGAAAAGATATAGTTCTTCAAAGCAGTTCACATCACAATAAAAGAGGAAAGAAAGACAAAGGAATTCTTCTGCTCTACTAGCATTCTTTTGTTTGCCCTGTTTCCCCTTTTCTCCCATCTCTCCTTCTCAAAGGATAGAGCCATTCACGTCTGAGGTGTATCTTTCACACACTGTTAATGACTTCTGTAAATGTTCTCACAGACACATGCACAAATGAATCTAACAATCTCTAATTCTGAGACGATTCTAAACCAAATCAAATTGACAATAAAAATTAAATCTCAAATATAGTTATGAAGTAGGTTATTATCCATATCGTTGCACCTGGAACCTCACCCTAGTATTTATCCAGAATTTATTTAGAAAGATATAATGAATTTAAAGTGAGGCTTGGATTAGGGCGATACAAAATTCACTGATCACTTGTGTTCAGAAGAAATATGATGCAATATAATGTCAGATGACATAAATACAAAGATAGGAATATTACCTCTCTAAATTGGAGAAAAACAATCACTGCTACAACCCAACACAGCATACAATAAAGACAAAAAGAATCTTTTCTGAGAGAGATTTTAGAGTCTCTTTCGATGAGTCTACTACTTTCATAATTTAAGACTTTAGAATGATGAATGAATCATTTTTTTCTTGCTTTATGCTCTTCAGTAGAAAAAATTTGGTTATAAAAGTCTTAGGAAAAAAGAGGGCATACATAAATAAATTTCACATATAGATAGACTTAAATGTATATTTGAATACATGTTACTACATGTATTTATTTACTATTGTAATGAAATATGTACAGATAAAAACTGGGGAAAATAAAATATATCCATATTTAAAACTAAAATATATCCTTTAATATTACTATATTTAATACATTGTTTGCCATATAAAATGTTTTCCTTTTACTTGAAAGATTTAAGCTTATTAATTTTAAAGAATTTAATTATGAATACTGTTATTTTTTCTCCAATTGAGTTCTTGAAAATACAGTTGATATTTAAATATAAATTTTAAAATAAAATCTAGAAAACAACACAAAACTTCAAAATAGGAACAAGCATGTGATTAAAAAAATTTTTCATTTGATACCTGACATAAAAGTATTTCCTGTGACTTTTCAAGCAAAGAAATTTAAAAGGTAAGACACTTAAAAGTTTCATAAGACTATAAGCGTTGACAGAAAACAATGATTTTTATGAAATGAAACTTTATTAAATAGTTTGTCATGTCAAGTTTTTTAAGATAGAGATTAATTTTAATGCATAATTTAAATGAAAACTACTGAATTTCAGAAATAACACATGAAATCCTTGCTATATGAGGATTTGGGAAGCTAAAAGATAGTAATAAATATAAAACTTGCATGCAACAATCACAACAAAGGGTTTCTACTTTGATATTAGGTAATTTCTTCTTTTCCCAATTGTTTTTCAGCATAGAAAAGTGATTTGGAGAAGTTAGATGGTGAAGCAGACCATAATATAAGATAGTAAGAAAACTATAGGAGTATTGAAATTTTTGAAGATTAAGAAGATCATTGGGTAGAATAGTTGCAATCATGCAATTATGAAAAATATTTGTAAATAACTGTCAGTTCTTAAAATAATAAATTACTTGGTTTTTCTCCTGTAGCACAGTGCCTTTTTATCGGTGATACTGCCTTAGTCCCTGTGATTTTAGAAGAATCTAGTACTTTAAACATAATGAAAATACAAAAGAAAGTATAAAAGGTAAAAGTAAAATAGAATGAATGTATCATCTACTCACTTTTCCATCACTTAGATACATTTGTGTGTTTTACAAACATGGAAGTTTATAGTAGTACCCTGCATTTCAGAACTTTGTATTGATATGTTACAATCATCTAACTGTCAAACTTTATATATGTCTATGTGTATGATAGTTGTACAATCAGACTGCATCATTATTTTCTTATTTGTGCTATGTATCATTTTTTTTTTTACCATGTTGAAGTATTCCTTCCAGGAAAAAGAAGGGAAGCTCATGAGACTCAGGAAACAAACAATTCACAATTCACTGGAAATTCCTAAAACTCTCTAGATTCTGCCCCAAAGTTATAGAAACAGTAAACAACTGTTTAGGGAAGGTATGCTGACCTTCCAGGTAACCTCAACGAATAACCTGACAAGCAGAACTTCCAAGAATATAGACTATCACCTGTTTAACTGCCTGAACATTGTGTAGAGAATTCCAGGGTTGTAGCTTTTATACTTTGTCATCCATACTAGAGTAAGCTTGCCAATAATGCTACTCTCTTTGAATTGTCCATCATCCTCTAAATAACCTCTCACCTATAATCCTGTGAGTATCCTCAATAAACTCATTGTTTTCACAGTTTTAACTCCTATTGAATAGGTTTTCTTTTAAATCAATAGTTAGTGCCCAAGATCTGATGAATAGGTATATAGATATTTATATAGATAAAACTATCACAAAATGCCTCACCACTATCAAATCACAAGACACAGACCAGTGTGGTATGATACTTGTGGTTATAAGAAATCCATATGATTTCAATGCATATTTTTCATTCAATAATTTCCAGAGTTTATACATAGTGCACAAGAACTTACATTTCTAAGTTTCTAAGATCTTCTTTATGAATTTTTTCTAACACTACCAGCAGCACGATAGTGAGAAAAAAAGCAAGGCTCATCAAGGACATATCATTTTTCAATGTTCTAGGACACTGAGTTCTCAAATTTCATAATGCTGTCACCTTCTAAAATTGTTCCACACATTGTGGTGACCCATAAAACAGTTTTCATTGCTACTTCATAATGGTAATCTTGCTACTGTTATGAATCACAATGTAAATATCTAATATGCAAGATATGTGATAAGGGAATCCCTGTGAAACCATTTAACAATCAAATGGTTCCTGAACCACAGACTGAGAACCACTGGCCTATGGTAAGAAAAGGGGAAATTGTATTGATACATAGTTCTCAATCCATTATACAGTGCTGGACCTTAAGCTTGGAATATAAAAAGGCTAAGAATTAAATATGTTCTTTCTTTGAGACAAAAAGTAATGCCTGTGAATGATGATGTTTTCCAAGAAGATGTAAGAGGAACATTTTAACAGATAATTTATGATCATTTTTTATACAAGAGGAATTCCTCAAGCATCTAATATCAAACACTCCCTGTTGCTTATTGAGATCTACTTTCATGCTTATTCTCAAAAGAGCTTGAAATAAAAAACTACATGAGAGTAATTTGCAGCTTTCAACCTGCAGATGTCAAAACAAAGACCAGACTCTGGACATGTCCTAGGCTGCTTAAAAGTAACATAAATGCCATAAGCTAATTTTCTGCAAAACTTCTCTTCTCTCTCAGCTTCTACTACAAAGTGTTCAGAAAAGAGGCCAAATCAGGGAGAAAGTAAGTATTTGTCTACAGATGATTTGTTGTTGCTTCTTTGCTTTTAAGAAAAAGTAATGAATGGCCCCTTCTCCAACAGAGTCAGTGCTGACTCCCAATCTCCAGGTAGACCACAGACCACCCTCACTCTTTGGGTGCCAACCTAGCTTTTGCCAAATTGCTCTGACCTTCCTTCTTGTGATAGTTTTAACATTGGTAGAAGCCCCTGCTTGACGAGAGGCCTTCCAGCTCCAGAACTCTGGCAGAGGCCACCCCTTTGAACCAAAGGACAAGTTGTCCAGCAAACTTTAGGTAGGCCACATGTCTGGGACCCTCTCACTCTCTCTGTTTCCCCTCACCTGATGCTCAATAACTTATCCCTCCTGGTCTTTGTCCCAACACAAAACTCAAGAAGAGATCTTCTACTCAACCAGAAGACACCCCCCTATCAGAATTTCAGCCTCCAACACAGGTGGTGTCCCTCTGTACAACCACAGAAAACTCTTGAGAGAAGACCAGAGAGGAAAGAGAAACGATGGAACAAAACACCCATCCAAGACAAACTTAGAAATTGAAACCTGGATGTATAATTAGTTCAAACTCAGATACCTAAATGCCAGTGTGAAAAACACAATCAAGAATAGGCAAGGCAATGTATCACCACCAAAAACCAGCAATCCTCCTACAGCAAGCCCTGAATATTCCAACGGAGCTAAAGCACAAAAAAAAAAAAAGACTTTAAAATGAAATTTATGTAGATGATAGAGATCCTTAAAGAGATAGATACCCTGGTCAAATAAAACTTTAAATACACCAACAGAATACAAGACATGGAAGAGAAAATATCAGACATTGAATAAACAATAGAACAGATAGATACACTGGCCAAATAAAACTTTAAATAAAAATATCCTGAAATAAGACAACCAGGAAATCTGGGACACTGTGAAACACTGGGATAGAAGAAGAACAATCCCAGCTCAAAGGTTAAGAAAATATTTTCAAGGAAACCAGAATAATATTTTCCTAACCTAAAGAAGGACTTGTCTACAAAGATACAAGAAGCTTACAGAACACTAAGTATATCGTAACAGTAAAGATAGTATCCTTACTGTATAATAATCAAAACATAAAAAAACAAAGTAAGCACACTAAAAGTTAAAAGGGAAAACGTCCAAGTAATATATAAAGACAGACCTATTAGAATTTTACCTGACTTCAATGTAGACTCTAAAAGCCAGCAGGGAATGAACATATGTCTTGCAGACTTCACCAGGTCACAGTGCCAGGGCAGCCTGTGATACTCAGCTGAACTTTCAATTATCATAGATGGAGAAAAATAAGATAATTAATGATAAAATCAAAATTGAACAATACCTATCTACAAATCTAGCCCTATAGGAGGTGCTAAAAAAATAAAAACCAAGGGGGTTAACTACACATATGAAAACACAGGAAATAGATAATTTCACACCAGCAACACCAAAAGCACATACACACACATACAATACCAACAACAACAAGAACCAAAGCAAAACCAAATTATCAATAATTGGTCATTGGTATTTCAGGATCAATGGAATCAATCCCCCAATGAAAAGACATTGACTGTCTCAGGACCATACCACCTCAACTAATCCCCTAGCCTTGTTTCTCGACCCTGCCCCCACCCCCAGGAAATACCTGTCACTGAGGTACTGACCACATCAGCCAGAATGGGTGAATGGCCTACTGCCATAGTAACTATACCCAACATTGGATTCTGTCCTCTGGAACTCTTCACCTAGAAATCAACACCTAGATCTATAATCATTCCAAGTCCAGATGCCTAAACAACACAGTATATAGTACAGAAAGGGTAGTATGTCACAACCATAATTCAGTTATGAGTTTTATTTGAGGCTAGCCTGGTCTATAAGAACTAGTTACAGGGCAGGCTCCAAAACTGCAGAGAAATCCTGTCTCGAAAAACCAGACAAAACAAACAAACAAACAAAATCATCATGATATTGGGATAAAAACATACAGGTGGATCAACAGACTTGAAGTAAGGACCCAGAAATAAATTCACACACACACACATACACACACACACACGCATATATATATATATACACCATATATTTTAACAACTAATCCATAATTATATAATTAAAAAAAGAATGAATCTTCAATGTTCGGTGCTGGTATAAGTGTATGCCTGCATGTAGAAAAATGCGAATTTTTCCATATCTTTCAGCCTGTACAAAACTCAAGTCTAAGTGGATTAAAGACTTCACCTAAACATGATAGAAGAGAAAGTGGTAAAGAGCCTTGAATGAATTTACATAGGAGACAAATTTCTGAATAGAACACCAAAAATACAGATAGTAAAATAGACAATTAATAAAAGGGACCTTGTGGAAACCAAAAACTCCTCTAAGGCAAAGGATTCTGTCAATAGGACAAATGACTACAGACTAGAAAAAGAACTTCACCAACCTCACATCTTACAAAGAGCTGATTCCTAAAATATAGATGTTACTCTTTATTTAGATTGGTGAAATTTTTTATGACCAAAATATAGTTAAATATAAAACTTACAAACTAACAAAAATATTTAAAATTTTTTAAGGTTTGATACTTCCTCTATAACTATTATTAGTTTGTTCTTTTCATATTGTTACAGATAACCTGATTGTTTTGTGCCAAAAATTTGTTTTATATTTAACATTTTATTGGAAAGAGGTATCCATTTTTTTAAACCTTGTCTTCGTATATGGAATGCTTTCTTACATGTGATTTAATCTGTTGATGAGGTTTGCTTTGAATATTTTGCTTGGCAATCTTAGTTTTTCCTTTCTAACATTGTTTCCAGTTCGCATTTGCATCAGTAACCCTATTTCTTTGTTAAACTCTTCCTTCAGGTCCTTAGTTGGTTTTATTAATTCTTTCAACTCTTTGTGTTCTCATGGCCTTTATTGTGGCCTCTATATATACACTCTTTATGGTTTTTGAACGTATTCATGATTGCTATTTTGAAGTTTTATCTTGTGCTTAGTGTGTCTGTTCTCAGAACCTAAATTTATAAGGTTGCTGGCTTCTGGAGGAGGAACATTGTCTCAGTTATTCATTCTTGTGTTTTTGGACCGAGATGTATGTGTTTGGAATTATGATGTTAGGGGTATTTCATTGTGTAAATTGTTGGTAGGGTGACCCTTTCGATAAATGCTATTGTCTTATCCAAATGTGGAGGCTATAAGATCCCTATTACATTGCTGCTCACTTCTAGTCAACTCTTGGCCTGTGGGGTCCCTGGCAGAAAGCTGTTCTGCAGGTGATTATATAGGCACACGGGACTGAAGATGGGATAGAAGAAAAATCAGAAAGAAGCTTCTAAAAAAACTATTTTGTTATTTAATTTTTTCTTAATGTATTATCTGCCAAAATAAAATTGATACTTAATATAATTTCCAGCAAAGTTATTTTCAGTATATGTACTTAATCAGAGATCAAGCTGATCCTTTCTTCTTTGTTAAAATTTATCATTAGATTTTATAAATCAGATTGTACTATAAGAGCTTATTTTCAAATAGAAGCAACTTAATAACCTTCATGTAGAATTTCCATTATTAGCTAAATTATGTGAAAAATATTATTTTGCAAGTTATTTACAAAACATATCAGACACTAATAGCAATTATATTTCTATGTCAAAAAACTTAATAAAATAACTCAATGGCTCAGATCAATTAAATTAGACATTTAGAGTCAAATGCTATAGACCATCTATGTTTCAAAATAATTGCTCTTTCTCTTTATTATTGTTGCCTGAGGAATTATCATGTATTTTGAAGATAACATACTTTGACAGTTTGCTTTTAACAGTTTTGAGAAGTGGGAGATTTATAGAACAAAGACACACATTAAGACTTATAATAGTGTGTGTATATATGGATATAACTAATTTATAACCACCCTGTAACCCATGTGTCACTTCCTGAGAACCTCATGAAATAGAGCTGTGTATTTTTCCCAGTGGAAGCACTGCCCAATCCGACTATGTTCACACATAGATATGTAAAATTTATACAGCTTTGAAGGATGTGCAATAATAAACAGCTAGTTCTGCGGATGTTTTTCATTCCGGTACTAAGAAGCTGCGTCTAATTTAACTAGCTATGGCAACAGATGATATTCTATTCATGCCTCAAAACTGAGTGGTCCCAAGACAGAATCTTAGCATGACTCAGCTGATTCAAACTCTAACAGATTGGAACAACAGAAAATAAAAATACTAAGTCAACAAATCTGTGACAGATGTCTATATGAAAATACATTACCAACAAATTAAGTCTGGATATACAGAAACATTTCCAAAATACAAACATAAAATACCAAGGCAATATACCTCATTAGATTCTAATCATCCTAAAGTAATGATCTCCAAAGAAAGCAACTTAGATGGCATTCAAAAGAAATAATTCAAAGTAGAAATTAAAGTACATCCAAAATACTGAAAAGGGATATAATGCACACTGCAACAAAGACTAGAAAATGTAACTGTACAATTGAAGAAACTATGAAAAACAATTCAAGAGATAAAAATAGACTTCATAGAGAAATTCTGAAATCAAAGCTAAACTAAAACTTGAAATGAAAAATCAAGGGAGTCAAATATACAGATTTGTGGAAAGTATCACTAAAATAAAAGAATGGATTAAGTAGAAGAGAGGATTTTATGGTTTGAGAACAAAGACTAAAATGATCAACTGAAAGCAAAACCCTGTCAAAAAGTATTCAGGAACTCTAAAAAACAAAAGAAACCAAACTCACAAATCATAGAGAAGAAAAAAAAGAAATTCAGGTAAAATTCAGGTATGGAAATTATTTTCAAACACAATCATAGAAAACATTTAAGGAAATAGATGTCTGTAAGAGGCATAGAAAACCATAAATAGACAATACAAGAGAAAGTGTTAACCTACAGCGTTAGTAAAGATCTCAAATGTGCGTAACAAAAGAAAGATTATTAAAAGCATCCAGAGAGAAAGGTGGTTTCACACATAAATAATGGTTCATCCGAACAACAGCTGACCTTACACAAGAAAATGGAGACATTACAAACAATAGCATACCTGAAACTTCTAGAACAAAAGTTCTTAACCTGTGTGTTATGACCTCTTTTGGGGTCACATATCAGATTATGGCCTATCATGCATTTATATTAAGATTCATAATAGTAGCAAAATTATAGTTTATGAAGTATGAACAAAATAATTTAATGATTGAGGACAGTACATGAGAAACTGAATTAAAGAGTCAAAATATAAATTTGAGAAGGAGTGTTCTAGAACAAGAGGAAGTAAGCACAACCAGATAGAATAAAGGGCAAGAAATAATCAAAATGAGGGTTGCAGTCAATAAACAAATAGAAAAATACAAAGAAACAGTGAAATACCAACAACAAGATAAACACTAATCCAAATTAACTAAAAGAGAGATTTTTCAAATTATCAAAATTAGAAGGGGACATAACAGACACCTAGGAAATCTTAATGACATACTTTAAAAACCTGTACTCCTAAATATGAAAAATAAAAAATGGATAATTTTCTGGATAGAAACCAATTACTGAAGTTAAATCAATATGAGATACACAATTTATATAGGTCCATAGACTCTAGTGAGATAAGTAGTAATTAAATGTCTTATGAAACTGAAATGCTTTTGTAAATCAAAGGACGATGTCATTAAGGGAAAATAGAAACCTACAGACTGGAAATGATTTTACCAACTGCCATCTGATAGAGAGCTAATATCTAAAATATATAAAGATCTCAAGTAACTAATTAAAAATTAATATAATTTAAAATGGGGTACAAATCTAAACAGAGAATTCTCAATAGAGGGATCTCACATGACTGAGAAACACTTAAAAGAAATACTCAACATCCTTCTTTGTCAGGGAATTGCAAATCAAAACTGCTTTGAAATTTCATCTTACATCTGTCAGAATGCCTAATATCAATTTATTTAACAGCTCATGTTGGCATGATTGCCAGATAAAGGGAACACTTCTCCATTGCTGGTTTAAGTGAATACTTGGACAGTTACTATGATCATCAATATGGCGATTCATCAGAAAACTGGGTAACAATTTACCTCAAGCCCCAGCTACACCAGTCTTGGGTGTACACTCCAAGCATATACCATCCTTCCATAAGGACAATTCTCATCTATGGTCATTGCAACATTAGTCATAGTAGCCAGAAACTGGAAAAACAAACAAACAAACAAAAAAAAAACAACAACTAGATTTCTCTAAAATGAAGGATAAAGAAAATGTAGTATATTTATACAATGGAGCATTACTTAGCTTTTTTTTAAAAAAAGAATCCCATCATAAAATTTGCAGATGTCAGGTGGTGGGGCACATGCTTTTAATCCTAGCACTAGGGAGGTAGAGCCAGATTGATCTCTGTGAGTTTGAGGCCAGCCTGGTCTACAAGAGCTAGTTTCAGAACACACTCCAAAGCAACACAACAAAACCCTGTCTCAAAAAAAGAAAGAAAAAAAGAAAGAAAGAAAGGAAGGAAGGAAGGAAGGAAGGAAGAAAACAAAGCAAACAAAAGGAAAAATTACAAGCGTCATTCTGATTGAGGTAATCTCGACTCAGCAAGGCACATATGATAGGTAAATCACTTATTATTGGATGTTAGCTGTTATTATTACTTATTATGATAATCAAGCTACAATTCGTGAACCTAGAGAGATTAGGTAAGGAGGAGTGCTTTAGAGTGGACACATGAATCTCCCTGGAAAGGGGAAATAGAATATATTTTGCGGGTTTACTCAAGTGGTTGGGCAGAGAAAAGATAGGGCAGGAAAATACAGAGGCTGGAAATAAAGGACATTTTGGGAGTGGTGCTATAGAGATTTGCATTGGTATGGATTTTGGTTTATTGATACAAATTTAAAGTCAATTTTGTTGTAATGTGTATATGTATTTCTGCTCTTGATTAAGGTATTATATTTGTGCAGTTCATTTAAAATATAATATATAATTAAGACTGTTTATATGTGATTTTGCTATGTTAAAATTAAAACCTTCCTTTTCATTTAAACAGAAAAGGGCAGATGATGTGGGATTCCCTTCTGTATGCTGTGAATACAAATGATGAATAAAGAAACTGCCTTGGCCTGTTGTTAGGGCAGAATTTAGGTAGGTGGGGAAAACTAAACTGAATGCTGGGAGAAAGAAAGCCAGAGTCAGGGAGAAGCCATGTAGCCCCATTGGAGACAGACACCAGATACTTTGCTGGTAGGTCACGATCTCATGGTGATGCATAGATTAATGGATATGGGTTAAATTAAGATATAAAGGTTAGCCAATAAAAAGCTAGAGCTTATGGGTCAAGCTGTGATTTCGATAATATAGTTTCTCTGTGATTATTTCAAGGCTAAGCAGCCAGAAACAAATAAGCAGCTTTCTTACAACAGGGTGGTTTGGTAACCCAGTGTAGTTAGAAGTTCCTGGAATCAGGCCGGGGGCAGTGGTGGTGCACGCCTTTAATCCCAGCACTCGGGAGGCAGAGGCAGGTGGATCTCTGGGAGTTCGAGGCCAGCCTGGTCTACAAAGCTAGTTCCGGGACAGGCACCAAAGTTGCAGAGAAACCCTGTCTCGAAAAACCAAAAAAAAAAAAAGAAGAAGAAAAGAAGTTCCTGGAATCTATTATGTTGACCCTAGTGAGAGTCCCACTATTGGAGCTTACCTTGCCTGAACTGGCTATCTTTTGTAGCCAAGCAAGGCTTCCAGTGGTAGGTCAGTGAGATATTAACAGACAGAATCTTCTGTATCAGACATTCTTCTTACATATCAATGCCAAACATATGGTAAAAGAAATCAGGAAAAAGACCTATACACAATAACCTCAAAGATATCTTTGAATAAATCTAAGCAAAGAGATGAAAGACCTATATAATAAAAACTTTAAGACACTGAAGAAGACATTAGATAATATAAGGACATGTCATGATCATAGTTGATAAGATAAATATTGTACATATTGTACGGCAAACATAAACATCTACTGATTCAATACAACTCAAGCAAAATTCCAGCACAAAATTGGAAAGTCAATCTTAAAATTCTTTTTTTTATAATTGATTTTATTGAGTTATACATTTTTCTCTGCTCTCCTCCCTTCTTCTCCTCTTCCCTTCAACCCTCTCCTATGGTCCCTATGGTCCCAATTTACTCAAGAGATACTGTCTTTTTCTACTTCACATGTAGATTAGATCCATGTATATTTCTCTTAGGGTCTAATTCTTACATAAATGCAAAACTCCAACCATATTTCAAACAATTGTGACAATAAAATAACTATTGGAGTTATAAGCATTCCTGATAGCGAATCATTTAAATTAGATATTTTGCAGAAACAAAGAAAAAGCAAAACAATTACGACAGAAAGCATGACTTTAAGGCCCACTCCATGAAATGGAACATATACCCGACTCTTCTAAAATTACAAAAACCTGAGACTAGATAGGTTTACTACTATTATTCTGCTAAAGGAACATAGCAATAAAAGGATCTCTAATGATATACATAAAGATCAGTGACTTCCTCAACCTACATCAGAGAATCTTTGTAGTTGGAATTTTCTTTGGGCCACCAACCACCACCTAAATAACAAGATGAAGTTATTTTTAATTGTGAATATTTGACCTTAGCTTAGGCTTGTCCTACCAGCTCCTTGAACTTAATTTAAGCTATTTCTATTCATCTGATTCATTTTGCATTGAAGCTTTTTACCTTTCCTTCATTATGTACATCTTACATCTGTCTGTCTGACCCTGGCATCTCTCTATTGTTTCTTATTTTCCCAAACCTAGACTCCTCATCCTACTTATTCTCTCTGCCTGGAATTTCTGTCTATATCTTCACTCTCACTATTGGCTGTTCAGCTTTTCATTAGACAAATCAGGAGTAGGTAAGGCAAGGTAAAAGAACAGCACATCTTTTAATAATCAAACAAATGCAATACATCTTTACGTAGTTAAATGGATATCCCAAAACAATAACAAATCCTTACAAGGTTAAACAAATGTAACACATTTTTACATCATTAAACAAGGATTCTCAAAATGTTTCTTCTTTACGTAATAATAATTAACAAAGAGACTCACAATTGGGCAATATGCAAAGAGTAAGACACTTTGAAGCACTCAGACCTAAATGAAATGTGTTTATCACAGTCCTCCCCCATTCAAGGTTCAGGGATCTATATGGAATAACAGACAGAAAATTGAAAGGGCCAGTGGATGTCAATAATTATAAGGAAATTGTGTCTTTCAGAAATAATGTGACGAATGCTCATTTGATTTTACTGAGACCGGGGCAGCATGAACAAGACCTCACAAGTCACCAGAAAAAAAAATCATATTGCTTAGAAGAGGAACTCTATATAAATTCCCATACCTAACTAAGAAATTTTTTGCAATTATACTTTCTGGGCAAAGGAAAATCAATTTACTCCAATGACGTGGGTTTTATTTTCTGGTTTTTAGTTTTTCCTTGTGTGTTTGTGTGTGTGTGTGTGTGTGTTTGTATGTGTGTGCATGCAAACTTTTTTGTTGATTTTAGGGTTAGTTAATATTGGCTTTAATATTTTTGTTGTGTTTGTTTTGACTTTGGATTTTTGTGTTATTTTGTTTGAGAGATTGAAAAAGAGAGAGGGACTTCATATCCAAGCCCACAACTGTGGCTGCTTTAACAGAGGCCAGGCTGGTCCTAGGAACCCTAAGTAAGACATTGCCAACCACCAATAAACACTCCTAAAAGTCCCCCCAACCACCCGAGACAGTACCCTATCTGCTGGGCTCCATATTCTTGCCCAAATTTTAGGCAGATGATTTCTGCTTTGCATGAGGCCAGGACAGATTGAGAAACCCAAGATAAGACATTGTCTACAGCTAGATAACACACCTTAAAGCTTGCCCAGCACTTTACAACAGCATCTCTTCCTTTGAGTCCCGTATCTCTGCCTACAACCACAGCATAAATCTTTTGTTGTACTGCAGGCAACACTGAACTAGAAATCCCAGAGCTACATTGAACTCCAGAGGGAACACGGAATACTCAGAACCACAGAAGCAACATAGGCACCCAAATCCCCAGAGATCTTGCAGGACAAAAATCCCCAGCTGAGACTCCTTACTGGACCTGAAGACTTGTTAGTGGCCAGAAGACTAAAGGAAACAGAAAACAAGAAAGAAAACACACATTCAACAAAGACAAATGAACACCTAGACCTACAATCATTTCAAACCCAGATGTCCAAACACCACTTTAAGCACACAAACAACAACAACATAAAGGGCAATATGGCACCAGGAGAGCCCAGCAATCCTATGACACAAGAACCAAGCATTTCTATGCAGCTGAAGCACCAAAAAATGACCTTAAAACCAAATTTGTAAGCCAGCAAAACTTCCCTTGGAGGGGTTGAGACCCCCAATCCAGCCACATAACTTTTGATCTACAATGTCCCCTGCCTGCAAGATATGCTGGGACAAAAATGGTGCTGAAAGTATGGGAATTCCCAAGAAATGACTAGTCCAGCCTGAGACCCACACTGTGAGAGGGAGCCCATCCTTGACACTGCCTGGAGGGTCAGGATCCAGAGACTGGGCAGTTCTGAGACATAGCATAGAAGCAAGCATGTCTGGCAATATTTTTTAAAACAATCTTCAATGAAATGATTCCTAATTATATTCTGCTGTTCTCATAGATTGTTGGCTAGCTCAGTTATTGAAACTATGATCAGCTGGGAAATAATTAATTAATAAAAATATATCAAAAAAAGAGGAAGAGGAAGGGAAATAAAAACAATGAATATGACTGGGTAGGATTTTAGAGGAGTTGGAGGAGGGAAAATTAGAAAAAAATAAATTGTACAAAAACCTTTAAAATCACATAAAAAAACACAAATAATAAAATATCATTATGTATAAACAACTTTAAAAGAGAAGAAAATAAAGAAAAATTGTAAAAAATAATGTTATGATAGAATTTGAAAATATAAATACAAAATAACTTTCATATATTAATAATAGATTAACCAACTCATTTCTTTTTTTCTTTTTCTTTTTTGCTTTGTTTTGCCTTGTTTTATAAGAAAGGATTTTTCTGTGTAACAGCCCTATTTGGCTTCATACTCACAGAAATCCAATTGCCTCTGTCTTTTGAGTGCTGGGATTAAAGGCGTGCACCACCACTCGTGGCTTTTTCTGATCTTTTCTATTGCTTTGCTTTAAACAAAATTGCCTCTTTACTTTGCAATTTATGAGGATTTATATTTCATTCTTCAGTAAGCAGCCAAGAATCTAGAAATAACTGGTCCAGACTCCTATCAATATTATGCACTACTTGCCTGATTTTTCCTCAGTCAGGTTTTGGCAAAGAAACATATTCTACCTATTATTTCTTACTTATTCTTTTTTTTAGTCTCTGTGAAAGAATGGTTAAGACCACTTGAATGTTATAATTTCCTTGTTAAAATTTCTTGGTTCTTCTTTTCTTTGTACACTCTGCCTGATGATTTCCAGTAAGGAGAATATAGTGAAAGCTTGCATCCAGCCTGAGAAACCTGCCTTCCAAGGGTTAATTAGATGTCATGCTGATACGGTGAAACCTGTGAAATGTTTCTCTCTAGAGCAAGTCTAATGATGAAGTACTTTACACTTTAGAACTGCATCAGTGCACATTCTGGAACTAAGCCAGAGAATCCGTTAAGCAGATCTTTTGTTTAATTTGCAGTTCTCTACGAGAGATTGGTATCATTTGACAAGCTGAAAACTTCGCCAGGTCTGTGTGTTTCAGGAATATTGATGGGTGGAAAACCCGGTAAGTACATAATAGAACACACAGCAGAATTGTATTCCCAGGGAACTTTTGATATTTTCTCTTTTCAGTGAGCTTCACTTTGTATTAGAAAAACAGATTTTATGCTTCTTACCAAGTAATGTCTGAAAGCCTCATGTGGATGTTTCAAACCTCTTCATAGATCGTCAGATACTTAAAATAGTATTTTTTCATTTTCAAAATTAGCACTTTGAGAATTTACTGTAATGTAATTTGATTATATTCACTACTTCACCACAAAGCTTTCCAGCTTCACTCAAGTTCTTTACAAACTCACCTTTGCTTCTTTTTATTTATTTTTAAAGAATAACAATTTCAACCATTTGTTGGTGATTCACGCCTTTAATCCCAGCACTCGGGAGGCAGAAGCAGGTAGATCGCTGTGAGTTTGAGGCCAGCCTGGCCTAGTTCCAGGAAAACCAAAACCAAAAACCAAAAAACAAAAACAAAAGACAACAACAACAAAAGAATAACAATTCGAATCTGTGCTGCCCATATCTTCTGTGATGTGTGGTTTTTCAATAGACTGTGGTTGATTACCAGGAGCCATATTCAAACTGTGACCCTAATTCTTCTAGTATCTCTCAATGGCTTCTAAGTCAAGGGTGGGACTATGTATCTATCTCCCCTCTCAATGCTAGCTAGTATTCTGTCTCGCGAGAGCTACCTAAGATATTATGCATGCTGTCACAAGCATTGCAAGTTTGTATGTGAAACTCTCCTGCGGTGTTCAGAAAACAATTTGTTTTTACTTGTATATCACTTTTTGTTCCTTTAGTATTTCTGCCCCCATTCCATAATGATCCCTGAGCCTTGAAAGAAGGGAATATGAGACAGATATCTCAGCTATGGCTGAACATTTTCATTTGGCTTATTTTGCAGACTTTGAGCAATTGTGGATCTCTCTATTAATCACTCCCTATTGAATAAAGAGGCTTCTCTGATGAAGACTGAAATCTCGTGATCTATGATGATAAGGAGTCATTAAGAGTAAGTTTTAACACCATGTACAATTATCAGAATAAAAATAGTAGATCTCTCCTAGGGTCTAGGGCCTATCTATACATTCATTCTTGGCTCTAGTATTGTGTCTGGTATAAGTCCTTAGATACTATCAGAAAGTGGCTACTTATTCCCATTGAATTTCTGCCACTATTGCATAATAGGCATGTATTTCCAGGACATTTTTGTAGCTCACAGAGGTCACATTTAGGTAAGATAACCTCTTTTCTTCTGCTAATATGCAAAGCATCCTAAAACAATATGAAATATAGACATGTCCTCTTACTAATTTCCTGACATCTATAGGTCTTCCACACAGAGCACACATGTAGGAAGATTCAAAGGTAACAAGCACAGATGAGAGAAAATACGTGACTTTTGCTTGTCTAGATTTGTTTACCTCACTCAGAATCACACCTTCCAGGCATCCATTTTACCTCTACCCATTTATCTATCAATATGATAAAAAATAATTCTTACTAGTTTAGTATAATTCCATTTGGAAATATACAAAATTTTTCTTATCTATTCAGGTTAAACCTAACTATTATGAATACAGCAACAATGAACATGGATAGATATAGGTATCTCTACAGTAGTATATAGTCATTTGGGCATATGTTCAGAGGAGTTTAGCTTGCTTACATGCTAGATTCATTTCAAGAACCTCCATACTGATAGGGGCTATATCAGTTTGAACTCCCACCAGTGCATAAGTATTCCTATTTCCCCATATCCATGTCAGCATCATTTTTCTCACCAAATGTGCTTGGGTTAAGACAAAGTATGAAAGTATATTTTATTTTCATTTCCCTGATAGCATGTTGAACATGTTAAAAATATTTCTCAGCAGGGCGGTGGTGGCGCACGCCTTTAATCCCAGCACTCGGGAGGCAGAGGCAGGAGGATCTCTGTGAGTTCGAGACCAGCCTGGTCTACAAGAGCTAGTTCCAGGACAGGCTCCAAAACCACAGAGAAACCCTGTCTCAAAAAACCAAAAAAAAAAAAAAAAACCAAAAAAAAAATATTTCTCAGTAATTATTTATCATTTTTGGAAAACTGACTTTTTAAATAGTTTGTCTTGTTTTTTTTATTTTTCCTTTAAATCAATTTGGTTCTTTTATTTATAAATGGGAGAATAGCAATCTCTATAAATTATTGTCAGTCAGGAAAGCAGATTAGCAGATGCTTGAAGGTGAGGTGTTGTGGCAGTTTGCTGTTTTTATCAAGAGCTATTGGAAAAGTAAAAATATTTAAGTGATTTGGTAAAGCTGGCAAGACTTGAACTTCATAATTCTTCTACAGATGGAAAAGTGAGGAAGAACTGACCATACAGGCTTCCAAGACCATTGCCTTCCGGGAACTAATATTTTCATTGATACTTAAAGAAATACTCAACTTCCTTAACCATCATTGAAATGTAAACCAAAACTACTTTGATATTCCATTTTACACCTGTCAGAATGGCTAAGATCAATAACACAATCTTTAACTCATGCTGATTAGGATGTAGAATAAGGGGAACATTCATCCATTACTGCTGCCATGTAAATTTGGGCACCCAGTATGGACATCAATAGGATAGTTCCTCAGAAAATAAGGAATTGATCTAATTAAATATCGAGATACACTAATCTTAGGCCTGTAACCAAGGGACATGTCATCCTACCATGGGGACTTCTTTTCAATCATATTTACTTTGGCTCTATTCCTCACAACCACAAACTGGAAACAACCTATATGTCCCTCAACAGAATAATGAATACAGAAAATTTGATACTTTACACAATGGAGTGTTACTAAACTATTTTTAAAAAATGACATCATGAAATTTGCAGGCAGACGAATGGCACTAGGAAACAGTCATCTGAGTGAAGCAACCAAGACCTGCAAAGGTAAACATGCTATTTATATGAATAATATCACACATGGGTATTAGCCATTACATAAATGACAGCCATTAAATGAATGATACCTAAGCAATAATCTGTACACCCAGAGTCGTTCGGTATTGAGAAAGAGACTAAATGGAGATACAGATCTTTTTGAATGACAAAAATAGAATATATTTTTATTTTTATTTATTTATTTATTTATTTTGAGAATAATAGATGGTTATTTATTTAGGGGTAGACTCACAAATCAGAATCCTCTGCTGGAGCAGAGAACAGCAATTGAATCCCGCAGCAGGGAAAGAGGCCAGACACAGGCTTTATGTTGGCATAAATAGCATAAGAGGTCACGCCCCAGTGGGCGGGTAACTTAAGGGCTACTGGCTCTAGGATATCCTATAGCACCCAGGCAATCCTGGTATAACAATAATGATAATAAATGACTCAGAGCTCATTTCATCAGAATCCCATCTTCCATCTAACGTCTATGAGGTCTCACCTTTTGGATACAGGCATATCTTCTTACCTGAGTTCATTTTTTTTATATAGTGTAGTGATACTTCTTTTTTTTCTTTTTATTTTTTGTTATTTTATTCTTTTTTAATTAAAATTTCCGCCTCCTCCCCGTTTCCCATTTCCCTCCCCCTCCTCCCATACATCGCCCCCTCCTCCCACTCCCCTCCCCCTCTCCCCTCTCCTCTCCCCCTCCCCCACTCCATTCCCCCTCCCTCTAGGTACTGAAGAGCAGTCCAAATTCCCTGCCCTGCGGGAAGTCCAAGGTCCTCCCACTTCTATCTAGGTCCAGAAAGGTGAGCATCCAAACAGGCTAGGCTCCCACAAAGCCAGTTCATGTACTAGGATCGAAACCTAGTGCCATTGTCCTTGGCTTCTCATCAGCCTTCATTGTCTGCCATGTTCAGAGAGTCCGGTTTCATCCCATGCTTATTCAGTCCCAGTCCAACTGGCCTTGGTGAACTCCCAACAGATCAGTTCCACTGCAAAAATATTATATATTTTTATAAGTGAACTGAGGTCAAGGGAGGATGGGATGGGAACTGAATGATCAAGTGATGAGGGAGAGGGATATAGGCAAGACAGCTGGAATTAAGGGGCATGTGTAGGGCTGTAGGGAAATGTGGTATACTGAAAACTTCCTAAAATATATGAAGACAATTAAATGAACTCTTCAAATAATGAGGGATAGAAAACTCCAACTGGCCATCTCTTGTCACCAAACCATACTTCCAGTACGGGAATGCATTAATCCAATTGAGTTGTTGTCCAAAGTGGTACCATGGAGATCCCCAAATAAGCCAGGTTATTGTCAAGACAATAGGTCTCTCTCCACCAACCCACAACAAGGTCCCACTGCTGAGGAAAAAACCCACACAATTGAATGAAAATTAATGTATAACATACACAAACTAATGAAGCCCCTAAAAGGCAGTTTTAAGAAGCCAGTACCTAGCACTAAGTGCTGGTCTACAAGAGCTAGTTCCAGGACAGGCTCCAAAACCACAGAGAAACCTTGTCTCGAAAAACAAAACAAAACAAAACAAAACAAAAACAAAAAAAAAAAAAAGGAGAAGCCCATTCCATTGATTGGACCCAGTAAGCTACAAGTCCCACTCTGCACCCAAACCATGCTGTCACTCACAACCTCAGAGAAACTCTGAAACACAAATTGCAGCTACACAGAGAGGACAATGGGTGAGCGAACATCTACCCAGCGGGGCAACCAACTGTCTAGGCCCTCCATACTGGGGAGTGTCTGTGGGGGAAACCAGCCCCGCCACCTGATTTAGATTCTCTAGCCAGCCAGCAGGCAGGCTCCAGGCAGGTAGGTTGCTCCAACACCCCTACCCCATCTATTGGACCCTGCAAGCTAAAAGTTCCACTCTGTACCCAAACACTCCTATACCCCCGCTCGGCAACCTCAGAGTAACACTGAAACAGCAATCTCAGAGGAATACTTAAACACAGGTTGCAGCTATACAGAGAGGACCAAGAGATGAGGGATTACTCACCCAACAGGGCACCACACTCTCTAAGCACACCATTACAGGGGCAAAATTTAGGGCCCTTCCCCACCTGCCTCAGCTGATCTGGAAAGCCTGCAGGTAGGCTACTCCAACGCCCCCATACCATAGATACTCGTCTATAAGGTACAAGCCCCACTCTGTACCCAAACCCTCTTTACCCCCTCAAGTTCAGAGGAACCCTGAAACACAGGCTACAACTACACAGATAGGTCCAAAAGGTGGGTTGCTACAATAACCCAACCCCATGGATCAGACTATGTAAACTACAAGTCCTACTCTGCACCCAAACCTTCTTATTCCCTGCAACCTCAGATAACTCTGAGGCATAGAATGCGATTACACAGAAAAGACCAAGAGAGGAACTCTGAAGCAGAGGCTGTGAGTACAAAGAATGGTCGAAGAGAGTGAACCAAGAGAGTGGGTAAAGAGAGACCTCAGAGGCTCCCTGAGACACAGAAGAAACAGTACAAAGCAGACCAAGAACAATTTCAAATTCCCAAAGTCACAGATAGCAGCTGCAAATATTGGACCAAGAGACAAAGATACTGCCAGCACCAATTGAAGGAAAAGATGGGTAGGTGCCAATGCAAGAATTTATTCAACAATGTAAAAATGAACATGGGAACACCTAGAAACTAGTAGTCATACAACAGGAACACTTGACCATCCTAACCCAGAAGCAGAATAAAACAATTTTAAAAGTAACTTTATGAGGATGATGGAAACCTTTAAAGAGGAAAAGAAAAATTCCCTTAAAGAAATGGAGAAAAAGACAAAAAATTAAAAAACAATAAATTTATTTAAAAAATTCAAGGAAACCAAGAAAAAACAATCAAACAGGTGAATCAAACAGTTCAAATCTTGAAGACAGAAATAGAGCCAATGAAGAAAACACAAACCAAGGGAATTCTGGAAATGGAAAATCTGGATAAACAATGGGAACTACAGAGGGAAGCATAACCAACAGAATACAAGAGATGGAGGAGGAGGAGGAGGAGAGAATCTTAGGTATTGAAGATCCTACAGAGTAAATAGATTCATGGGTCAAAGAAAATACTAAATCCAACTAATTCTTAACATAAAACATCCAAAAAAAATGGGATACCATGAAAAGTCCAAACCTTGGAATAATAGGAATACAAGAACTCCAGCTCAAAGGCACAGAAAATTTAGCCAACAAAATCATAGAAAACTTTCTCAACCTAAAGAAGGACACCTCTATTAAGGTTCAGGAAGCTTATAGAACACCAAATAGACCAGAACAACAACAAAAAAGCCCCTTGCCTTAATCAAAACAGAAAACATAAAGAATAAAGAATACTAAGAGCTGCAAAGGCAAAATATCAAGGGATATATAAAGGCAGATCTATCAGAAATACACTCAACTTCTCAATGGAAACCATGAAAGTCAAAAGGTCCTGGACAGTAAGAGACCACAGATGCAAGCCCAGACTACTATACCCAGCAAAGCTTTCAATCACCAGTGGTGAAGAACACAAGATATTCCATGACAGTGACAGATTTAAAACACACCTATCCACAACTCCAGCATTACAGAAAGTACTAGAAGGAAAATTCCAACCCAAGGAAACACTCAAAAACACAGGGAAAAGACAACCTCACGCTAGCAGAACTCAAAGAAAGGAAATACATAAACACTACCACAGAAAATAATAGGAATTAACAATCACTGGTTGTTAATTTCTCTTAATATCAATGGACTCAATGGACTTATAAAGAGACACAGGTTAAGAAAGCAGTATCCGTCTTTCTGTTGTATACAAGAAACACACACACAAAAAAATTAAACAAGTGGAGCAAACAGTTCAAATAGTTCAAAACTTTAAGGCTGAAATGGAGACAATAAAGAAAACAGAAACCAAGAGAATTCTATAAATGGAAAATCTGGGTAAACAATGGGAACTACAGAGGCAATATAATCAACAGAATATTGATGGAGGAGAGAATTTCAGGTATTGAAAATATTATAAAGGAAATAGATTCATTGGTCAAAGAAAATGTTAAATCCAAAAATACTTAACATAAAACATCCAGAAAATCTGAGACACCATGAAAAAAATCAAATCTAAGAATAATAAGGAGAAGAAGAAGAACTCCAGCTCAAATGCACAAAAAAATGTATTCAACAAAATCACAGAAGAAAATATTCCCAATCTAAAGTAGGACACCCCTAAGAAGGTGCAAGAAGCTTACAGAACACCAAATAGACTGGACAAAAAAAAAGTCCTCTCGCCATATAATAATCAAAATGCAAAAATACAGAGTAAAGAAAGAATATTAAGAGCTACAAAAGAAAAGGATCAAGTAGCATATAATAGCAGACCTATCAGAGCTACACCCAACTTCTCAATGGAAACCTTGAAAGCCAGAAAGTCCTGGACAAGTGTGCTGGAGACACTAAGAGCCCATAAATGCAAGCCCCGACTACTAAACCCAGCAAAGCTTTCAATCCCCAAAGCAGTAGTGGAGAAGGTGCTCTAACTGTTCTATCTCTGTGGTCAGATTGATAGCAATATTAAATGTGATGATAGAATAGAACTTTCACCCAGCAACTGATGAAAAAAGAGGCAGAGAACTGGAGTAGGGCACAGCACTGAGCTCCCAAAGTACAGTTGAAAAGTAGGAAGAGTGAGAATATAAGCAAAGAGGTAAAGATCTTGATGAGGACACCCACTGAAACAGTTTCCCTGAGGAAATTGGAGCTCACCAACTCTGGCTGGAAAGGGAAGTAACCAGTATCGGACGAAACTAGTCCCTGTGAATGTGATTTATAGTTGCATGGCTGGGGCAGACTGCAAAGCCACTTGCAGTAGCACCCTGAATTATCCCTACTTCTTGTACTGGCTTTTTGGAACCCATTCTTTTTGGATAGATACCTTACTCAGCCTAGGTACAGTATGGAGGGCTTTGGTTCTTCCTCAGAGCAAGGTATCTTACCCATTCTGAGGAGTGAAAAGGGGATGAGGTTGGGGGAAATGTAGAGGGAATGGGAAGAGGAGAGCGAGTGGAAACTGGGTTTGGTATATAAAATGAAAAAAGATAGTTGGTTTTTTTTTTAAAATTCAAATAAAAATAAAACAATAGAATTGCTTTTGAAAAAGGGAAAGATTCTTCTTACAACGTAATAGCACCCCTGAAAGATCTAGAACAAAAAGAAATCACATCCAAAAGGAGGACACAATGAGAAATAATCAAATCATGCTTGAAATTAATAAAATAGAAACAAGAAAAATGACAGAGAACCAATGAAACATAGAGTTGAGTAAATCAATAAGACTGACAAACTTTTATCTACATTAAAATGTGTCAAGAGAATATCCAATTAACAAACAGAAATGACACTGAAAATACCCAAAGAATCAAAGACATACTTTCAGAATTTGTATTCCACCAAAGTAGAAAATCTAAAATAAATGACCATTTTTTTCAGTTCATACAACTGAAGGAGACTGAGAGAATATAAATACAAAAAGAAGAACTCAAATTATCTTTGTTTGCCAATGATATAAATTTACATACAGAAAACGCCATAGAAAGATCAAGCTACAACTTTTTTTGGGAGTTGTTACTCAGTGGAGAGATTTTTTTGCCATATTCTTTGTACCCATTCATAATATCTATGAAAAGTGTGTATACACAACCTAATGCATTTCAACTGATGAATGGAAACACACCCATACCCACAATGTAATTATGTATAGCTATAAAAATGGTGTGTGTGTGTGTGTGTGTGTGTGTGTGTGTGTGTGTGTGAATTATTTAGGTAAATGTATGAAAGTGAAAAAAAATTATACTGAGGGAACCTTGACCCAGAAAGACAAATGATGCTTATCTTTTTATGATGGAGGAAGGTCATTGGTTAAATAATAAAGAAACTGCCTAGGTCCATTGGATAGGCCAACCCTTAGGTGGGTGGAGTAAACAGAACAGAAGGTTGGGAGAAAGAAGCCGAGTGAGGAGTCGCCATGATTCTCCCACTCCAGACAGACGCAGGTTAAGATCTTTCCTGGTAAGCCAGCTCGTGGGGCTACACAGAATATTAGAAATGGGTTAGATCAATATGTAAGAGCTAGTCAATAAGAGGCTGGAGCTAATGGGCCAGGCAGTGTTTAAAAGAATACAGTTTCCGTGTAATTATTTCGGGGCATAAGGTAGCCATGCAGGCGGCTGGGTGCCGGGGACCCAGCCCCGCCGTCCATAATACTACATTTTTATTTCTGAATGAGTATTGTCTTTGTTACTTTTCGGTCACTGTGGTAGAACAGTATGTTCAAGGCAAATCAAAGATAGCATTTTTTTTTTGGCTTACAGGTCTATAGGGTTAACATTCAAAACACCAGAACAAAGACAGCAGGCAAAATAAACAAACAAACAAACATGACAATAAGACCAGACATCTGAGAGCTGAGAACTTACATTTCAAAAGCTAGCATAAACCAGAGATAACAAAGTCCAAGGAGAGTGAAGTCTTGATATCTCAAGCCCTGCTCCCATTTACAGAATTCATTCAACAAATACTCTCACCACCAAAACTGCACCAATCAGTGCCATCAATTGAGGATCATGTATACACATACATGAACTGTGTGAGGTATTTTCTATTCAAACTCAAGTATACAACTTCAAGTATCCAAAGAAGTCTGAAAGTTCAGGCCATCAAAACAAAACCAAGAAAACAACAATATTAACATAAGCATTGATATCACCATTGAGCAATGTAAGATAACAGTGAACTATTTAAATAAAACAAAAATAAATTTTTTAGACAATACAAATAATGATTCTCAACCTTTTAATATTTGTTATTTAATTGTTGTAATGGGACTCAAACACGGGAAATTATATATCTTTATCTTGAGCAATCAGAGAGGAGGAAGAGTTCAAAGTCTATTTTGGCTATATATGAATGATAAACATTAGTGTATTTTCTGACCTGGTTTTATTATCATTAAATGATATATTGCTTAAGGTATTTATTTCACTAGATTTTAAGAGCAAAGATAACATTCATAAACTTTCTTTCTAAGGTAGATATTTTGTTGTGGGAAATAGGTGTCATTTATTCTCTTCTTTTCTTTATAAAAATATCATTCACAACAAGATGCAAGAATTTTAAATATTTAAATTAAAAAAATGAAAAGAGAAAATTAAAATTTTGTCTTTGTCCCTCCTTATTAAAATGATATGAGGATATTAAAGTGTCTCTGGAAATGCTAGAAACTTTTTTAGCTTTTGATGAGATTGCTTTGAAAATTTATACAGAAACCTAAGCTGCCCTGAGCCTGGGTTTATGGTTCTCCCAGAGAATTGGAAGAATACAATTCACAGATCACAGAGCATGAGTTTTAAAGTGAAGTTTATTATACTTTCATTTGTGAGAGCTGTTTAACATCCTTAGATATCAAGGAAATGGAAAGTAAATTACTTTGTGATTTCAGCTTACCCTAGTCAAAATGGCTATGATCCAAAAAGCAAATAATGACAAATGGCGAAATGAAGATAGGAAAAGAAGAAATTTGTTCACTGCTGAAACTTGTTCACTGGAGCCAATACCTAAGACTCTTAACATGATCATGAATCTGAGATTAGAGAAGTCATGGAACCTAGGGGAAAACATACTACATCTTTTATGTTTTTCTATTCCTAATAGCATATTGCTATAACCATAGTTCAGTGTTTAGCTCAGTCCTTACCAAAGAAACTTTTTCTTGCCATAGATAACAGATAACTCCAAGATGAACAATTGGGTAACGGGCAGAGTGTCAGAGATTTTGAAACACTCAATCTTAAGTAGAATGTCTTTATCAAAGCCCTCCCATCAAGGCTCAAGGATATATGTTGAAGAGATGTTGGAGATTGTAAGCACCAAATGCCATGCATAACGTCAAAGAAACAATGTTTTTCCAGAACAATATGACTGATACTCATAAGAACTCACAGAGATTGGGACATCGTGCAGAAGACTTACAAAGTTCAAGCCAGTCAAAATCCCATCATGGAGAACCAAAAGTGGGCCCAAAGTTTCATGTCTTACCAAGGTTTCTGCACTTGATACCTGGTGGGAGAGGTAAAATCAGTTTCTCTGAGTACAGATGAAGAACAGCAAGAAACCAAGGAAATGATTCCATTCACATTCAGTTTTGTGAATCAATAAGGTTCATATTTCTAATTACAAAAGCATGAGTAATTAAAACTCTACTTTGCTGAGGAGATAGGTACTGGGTCACATAAGCAACTAAACTTCCAATAATTCCCACTCTATGCATTTTTTTCTTTACCTCATCTATAGGGGGAATCAGAATATTAGGGATATAAAAGGTCCAATGAGAATATCATATTAACCTGGTGAGTCTGCTTACCTTCTATGGGGGATGTTGATTAGCTTGATTTTATGAGTCTTAAAAGTGGGTAATGTAATTTGTTCTGTTTTATAATGATGTTGATGATGTCATGCCTATAGGAAATACCTATATTGTACCAAGATAGAATTTTACAATGTTGATGATTATAAATTTTCATTCTGAAGCCCCCTAATTTTCCTTCAATTTGTTGTAATTTCTTTAAAACTATGTTTTGTTTATTTATGTAGATTTTATATTTAGTAAACTCTGAGATAAGGTCTTAAATATAGTGATATATTTATTATTAGTAATTATACATATATCATTATATATTCATCTATGTATACATATGTAGTTGGAGACAACACATTTATTTCTTGGCCACCCATACTCAAATAATCACACAAAAACTTTATTATTACAACACTGTTTGGTAAATGGCTCAGGCATATTCCTAGATAGCACTTATATCTTAAATTAACCCATTTCTATTAATCTGGGCATTGCCATGAAGTTGTGGACTACTGGTAAGGTTCCAGTGTCTTTCTCCTTTGGCAGCTACGTGGTATCTGCCTGATTCTGCCTTCTTTCTCCCTGAATTTAGTTTAATTTCCTGCCTAGCTCTATTTTGCCCTGTCATACACCAAAGCAGCTTTGTTATTAACCAATGGTAATAAAACATATTCACAACATACAAAAGGAAATGCCATATCATTTCTCCTTTTCTGTCTAAATAAAAAGGAAGATTTTCTCCTTAACATAGCAAAATTACATGCAACAAAACGGTATAAAACAAGAATTACAATTACAATATTTTTATGAGTCTAATGCTTCATATATAACTTATTTTTTATCATAACTAAGGAAAATTATAGCTATAAGTATCTGTCTTCAACTTCATCAAAGACACTAGAAGGATATAATAGTACCTAAGTAAACAGGAAGTACATTGAAAGCAACTTCCGAAACTTTAGATTTGACAGAGACTTTTATTGTCTGGAGAGTTACCTAAAGTTCTTAAAAAAAAAAAAAAAAAAACAGTAATATACATAATCAAAACTCTTTGTGTATTTTCCATCTTTACATGGCTTTTTAGTCTATTATTTTTATTATTTATTTTATTTTATTTACTCCTTTAATCTATGATTGTCTGTATTCTTGTTTGTTCTCTCTTAAATCCATGTACATTTATTCAACACTGTAAGACATTCAGGGATCTTTTCACCTGAATCTTTTTTATTGTATAACTGCAATCATTTTCTGAACAGGAGAGTTTTTTCTTTCTTTTGAAATACTAAGCAAGTGTGGTTAATATGGATGCTGAGGCTTTGCCTGTTGACTCTACACAACAGAGATACCAACAGCCTTGCCTTTAAAATGGTTGACTGAGAAACCAATATGGACAAAGCAATGGCCTTTAGCTGAGGAAAAGTTACAGGCTTTAGAACAGTTGGTACAAGAGCAATTAGATGCTGGACATATAGAAGAATCTACCAGCCCTTGGAATTCTCCTGTATTTGTGGTTAAGAAAAAATCAGGTAAATGGAGAATGGTGACAGATCTCAGGGCTATCAACAAGGTTATTCAACCTATGGGCCCTCTGCAATCTGGAATTCCTTTGCCCTCTTTATTGCCAAAAGGATGGCCTCTCATAGTTATTGATTTAAAGGATTGTTTTTTCACTATACCTTTACAAAAAGAAGATAGAGAAAAATTTGCCTTCACAGTGCCTACTTATAATAATTCTCAACCTTCGAGGAGGTACCACTGGGCCGTCCTCCCCCAGGGTATGTTAAATAGCCCCTCCCTGTGCCAATATTTTGTGAATCAACCATTGCAAATAATACGCAAGAAATTTCCCAAATCGATAGTATATCATTACATGGACGACATTTTGTTATCCGATTCAAACATGGATACCTTGAACAGACTGTTTGAAGAAATAAAAATACTTTTACCAAAATGGGGATTGCAAATTGCTCCTGAAAAGATTCAGAAGGGAGATTCTGTTAATTATTTAGGTTATAAAATAGGTTTACAAAAAATTAAGACACAAAAGGCACAAATTCGGAGAGATCGCCTACGGACTCTTAATGACTTTCAAAGACTATTAGGGGACATTTCCAGTCTACGGCCAGCTATTGGGATAACACCTGATCTAATAATTCATTTGAACAAAACCTTGGATGGTGACAAAGATTTAAACAGTCCCAGAGAATTAACAGCTGAAGCAGAAAAGGAACTGACGATGATTGAGGAAAAATTACAACAGGCACATGTGGACAGGGTAAATCCAGAGCTCGACTGTATTCTCGTCATACTACCGTCAAAAATTTCCCCTACAGGAATTTTAATGCAGAGAGATGATATTATCTTGGAATGGATCTTTTTACCACATAAACCAAGTAAGAAACTGAAAACTTATGTAGAAAAAGTCTCTGAGTTAATTATAAAAGGCAAGTTGAGACTTCGTCAACTAGCAGGCATAGACCCAGCAGAAATTATAGTGCCTTTCACTGCTGATGAACTAAAGAAATTATGGGAAGATAATGAACCATGGCAAAGAGCTTGTGCTAATTTCTTGGGAGACATTAATAACAACTATCCAAAAAGCAAGAGGCTTAACTTCATAAAGAGAACTTCTTGGATCCTTCCTCGAATCGTCCGTGATACTCCAATAACTGGAGCCCGTACGTTCTATACTGATGCCAATAAATCAGGGAAGGCAGGTTACAAATCAGAAGACTTGGGTAAGGTGGAACAAAGTCCTTATGATTCTGTCCAGAAGGCAGAATTATATGCCATTCTTATGGTGCTAAGGGATTTTAAAGAACCTATTAATATAGTTACTGATTCACATATGCAGAAAGAGTTATTTTACATATTGAAACTGCTGAATTTATACCTGATGATACAGAACTAACCTCTTTGTTTATCCAGGTGCAAGATTTGATTAGGAACAGGCTTTGCCCTATGTACATAACACACATCCGATCCCATACGGGTCTGCCAGGTCCTCTAGCACAAGGTAATGCAGAAATTGATCAATTATTGATTGGTAGTGTGCTACAAGCCTCTGAATTTCATAAAAAACATCATGTTAATAGCAAAGGTTTGAAGAAAGAGTTTTCTATTACATGGCAACAAGCTAGGGAGATTGTAAAGAAATGCCCTACTTGCTCTTTCTATAACCAAACGCCACTGCCTGCAGGGGCTAATCCAAAGGGCACCCAAAGGAATGAAATCTGGCAGATGGATGTGTTCCACTTTGCAGAATTTGGCAAATTAAAATATGTTCATCACACCATTGACACGTATTCAGGCTTTCAGTGGGCAACGGCTTTAAGTTCAGAAAAAGCTGATTCAGTTATCACTCATTTATTAGAAGTCATGGCTATCATGGGTATACCTACACAAATAAAGACAGATAATGGTCCTGCTTATGTCTCTAGGAAAATGAAACGGTTTTTTGATTATTACAATATCAAGCATGTTACAGGTATACCATACAATCCTACAGGTCAAGCAGTCATAGAAAGATCAAATCGAACTATAAAGGATATGTTGAACAAACAGAAAGGGGTGGAAAACACCCCCAGAAATAGGTTACATAATGCTTTGTTAACCTTGAATTTCCTCAACGCTAATGAGAAGGGAACGTCGGCTGCAGAAAGACATTGGATAATGGAAAAGTCTACTGAACTAAATCAACCAGTTTATTTCAAGGACGTGCTGACCTCACAATGGAAGCCAGGAGATGTGCTGCGTTGGGGAAGGGGATTTGCTCTTGTCTCCACAGGTGAGGAAAAATTGTGGATTCCAACAAAATTGATAAAGGTTCGTTTTGATGAAGAGAAGCCAGTTGGGAAAGATAAATAACAATTCAATCACATGGATGGCAATCATACTGATGGTAAGTAATACAGATAGGTTGGGGGTAGGGTTCTCTTCTTATCTCCACAGGAAAATATCCATCTTCAAAGAATTTAAGGTACCCCTAATATTTAATTACTGATGGAGGGACTTGTTCTGTAAGTATTAATTTATATATATATATATATATATATATATATATATATATATATGTCTTAAACTTTCTTTGCTTTTCCTCATATCTGTGTCTTTCTTTATATGTCAGTATATGTCCTTGTTGTTAATGTTTACATTTCCCATAACAAGCAACAAATTTTCCTACAGTAATCTTTGAAGTTTCCAGGATGAAGATGGGGCCCCACAACATCAACTTCATCTGGTTTTTATGACGTCATGAATTTTTTTTTTTTTAAAGCGCTAATATTAGACCTGTTTTTTGGTACCAACTACAAGAGACAATTTTGAATGGTGCACATTTTTGACAACACTCTGGTCGGACCTTCTCAAAACGCTCTGAGACTAGTTATAATTTTCTTAGGTCAAAGGTTAATTTGGGAATTTTACCATCATTTGCTTTCACAGGACCCCCTAAGAAGAACGTCGCCCCCATGTCAGCTAGAAGCAATCTTAGAGGACGACATCCCCTCTCCCAACAGAGTTTGCCCTCAGGGTTGGGGACATCTTTTAATGGTTGGTTTAGGGTTGAGGGGATGGGGTGATATTTTTTTTGGAAAACAAAAAAAAAAAAGAAGAAGAAGAAGAAGAAGAAGAAGAAGAAGAAGAAGAAGAAGAAGAAGAAGAAGAAGAGGAAGAAGAAGGGGGTAACTGGTTTTTTGGGATGATTGGTATTTGTGAATTACTGTTTATAGAAAATTGTACTGGTACTGTTTCTTGTATACTGATATGTTGAATATTGAATGTGAGTGTTCCTACCTCTATTTTTGTATGAGTATGCTTATAACTTTGTCTATATTGTATTGATACATCTACCATATTACATTGTACATTTCTACCTCTGATACTATGACATTGTTTACAGTTGAAGATCATTGTCTTCATATATTGCACAGTTGTTTATTCTTTTAGTCTTCAAAGTTAGATAGGTATTGAGAATTATATGTTTGTCATATTTATTTTTAAGTTTATCAGGTCTTTTAGTTACATAGAGATTATATTTAGTATAGATAGTATGATCTTCAGCCTCTTCGAAGAGCTGTAGAAAATGGCCTTTAATCTAACCTAAAATTTCTATGCCAAAGAGACACAATTACTCCTGGCAACACCACTCTACTCCCGAGAGAACGTTGAGCACCAAAGACACTCCACTGGGAGCTTGTCTTCTTGGCAGAACTGGCCTTTGGGTTAAGAAAAGCCCATACCTCAACTTCTGACAAAGATACAGAATATCCCTAAGTGGATGAAACAGGATTGTCTTATCTTGCCAAGACAGGGTAGGATAGTCCTAAGAAAGTTCCTTGCCTTTAATAATGGTATGCCAGTTATGTTAGGCCTTAGCCAAAGTTGGTTGACTCAACATTGCAAACGAGACTTTGGGTGATTGCCCAGGTAGTCAGTTGTCTCTGTCAATTGTTGCACATTTTGGATATCTCTCGATTGTTAAGTAATCTTTATTCCCTTCTCAGATCTTTGACGGAGTTGAAGATTATATAATTGTAGTTACTCTCTATGTTATTTAGACTCCTTGAGATAGAATGTTTAGCAAAAGTTTTGTTCTCAATATTGTTTGTTATATTTATTATTTGTTATTATTGTATATAGTTGTATTTGGTTTGGTTTTATCTTATTTAGACAAAAGGGGGAGATGTAGGGACATAGCCCCACCCATTGGGGGCGTGTTCGCCTCGGGCTAATGTTTATGGATAAATCTGCCAGGCGTGAGCCCAGCAGCCCTTTTCTTTTGCTCCGCTTTTCCGGTACACCGCGGGAACCTGTGGTCCTGTAAGTTTATTTCCTTATTAAAGCTGTATATATCTATATAATCTGTCTACATTCATTTGCGCCACCACAAGATTTGACAGAGACTTTTATTGTCTGGAGAGTTACCTAAAGTTCTTAAAAAAAAAAACACAGTAATATACATAATCAAAACTCTTTGTGTATTTTCCATCTTTACATGGCTTTTTAGTCTATTATTTTTATTATTTATTTTATTTTATTTACTCCTTTAATCTATGATTGTCTGTATTCTTGTTTGTTCTCTCTTAAATCCATGTACATTTATTCAACACTGTAAGACATTCAGGGATCTTTTCACCTGAATCTTTTTTATTGTATAACTGCAATCATTTTCTGAACAGGAGAGTTTTTTCTTTCTTTTGAAATACTAAGCAAGTGTGGTTAATATGGATGCTGAGGCTTTGCCTGTTGACTCTACACAACCCAACTGGTAGAGGTATGTTCACCACCTCTGCAAGCCATGGTCACCACCCCAGCTCCAGGGATGAAGTGGATCTATGTTGCCATTGAACGATTTGTAACATACTGCTCATAGACCACATGTAAGCTCCATAGCAGTACGTCCCAAAAGAGTCAGAGTTATTGGTGTTGTCTGCGGAACCAGGAAGCCTTCTCTTAAAGAAGTCACAACTCTCCTTATGGCCAGCAAACAGAGCCTTTCTGCAAAAACTCAGCTACGAAGAAGTTCCAATTGACTCCCATTTTTGTGGGTCTAGAAGCCTTTTGTTCTCATAAGTTCTTTTAGATCTTATGTGAATTCATGCCCCAGCCTGTGGGCATCACTTATAAATGGAGACTGTGTTCATTTCCTGGCCACCATGACCTGAATAATCACACAAAACTATATGAATTATAACACTGTTTGACCAATGCCTCAAGAATAATTCTAGGTAGCTCTTATATCTTAAATTAACCCATTTTTATTAATCCATGTATAATCATGAGGCTATTGCCTACCAGTAAGTTTCTGGCATATTTCTCCTTTGGAAGCTTCATGACATCTGCCTGACTCTGCCTTCTTTCTCCCTGCATTCAGTTTTGTTTTCCCACCTAGCTCTATTCTCCTCTACCATAGGCCAA